>NC_136065.1:1346199483-1346649539 GCF_964261635.1 Lissotriton helveticus
TGGGGGGGCCCTACCCTGGGTGTCACAGTTCTGAATAATGACTGTATGTCCCAGGGCAGTGGGCCCCACACTTGGGCCTAGAGGTCTGATCCATTTGCACGACACAAGGGGCCTCTCCTACCCGGGCCTCTTTGCGCTGGAAAAGGGATGTGAGGCCGAGAGAAAGGGGCCCCACACTTGGGCCCTGATCCAGTGCATGGAAGCCCAGGGAAGTGGGGACTCCCTCCCCTGGGTTTAGAAGAGGCGTGGTGCTTTGACTATAAACTTTGCCCAGCGACGGCTTCTCCCTCTTCTACTGTGCCGCCTCTCCGCACCTATTACTGTTCAGCCGATCCTGAAAACAAAAGGGCCATTTGTTGCGAGGAAACGCAAATGGCACCTTTTCAACAGAGCACAGCCCCGCCCTTGACCTGCTCACACACAATAGTCTTCCCTGCTGTCCCAAGACCCCTGGCCATTCGTCCATCCCCCATGCCAGTATCCAAGGACTGACACCACGACTTTATAACTGCTGAGGTTTAGGCACCTCATTAGCAAAATGTAAAAGGGCAGTGATCGGAGGGGAGGGGGGGCCTCACTTTAATGAAGCCTTTCACATGGAAGCGAGGCCGAAGCGAGGCCCCATGTTTTTGAGCTGAGCGCGAGGCCCTGTGCAGCTGCCCATACTGCCCATGCCTAGCGCCGCCCCTGGGTGGGGGAGGGGGAGAACGAGAAGAGGGAGTTGTGTGCGCGCGCGAGCAGAAAGTGGACACGAGTGGAAGCGAGTGGTCCGCGTGCACGCTCACAATGGGAAAAGTGAAAGTAGGCTGGCCAGTGGTGTGCGATGTGCGCGGCCATGACGAGAGAGGAAAGCTGTAAGGCGCCTCTGCTCGTCATTGTGCGCGTAATCGCAAGCTGGTGGCCAAGCCTTTGGTGGCACTTTTAAAGCCCGCTTAGAAAATGCGCTGACTCAACGAGACCTAAAAAGAAATAACGAGGAGAAATGAAAATCTTTCTCCTCATGGGTTTGGGTTTGACTGCAAATGTTAGAATGCCTCACATTCAACATTCGAAGTTGTATGTTAAACTGCCAATAATTCCTTAATTGATGTTTTGTGTTTATAAAATATAATACATAAGTTTTGAAAATGAAATGGTGAAAGGGACCCCATAAGTGAGACCTGGCTTTTGTCTTTATCCTGATCACTCTTCAGTGTGGCTGATGACAGTGAGGTGTAGAAAGCTGGCACGTCCTTGTGCCTCTGTTGTCAGTGCTCCAGACTAAATATTACTCTGCTTTCACTGTGTTTGGAGGGCTTCCTAGAAAAGACATTTGAAAGATTATACTTATACTGGTTCTGAAAGTGCAGACTGTGGGTCCACATACCCTCTCTCCAAATACTCAATAAAAGTGGGAGCCATTGAACGACTTTTTCCAGTTCCAAGTTCTTAATGATCAAGGAAGGGAGTGCTCCGCAAAGTATTCAGAGGGCTGCTGTAAAACCAGACCTGGTGTCTGACTGACAGCCAGCTTCCCAAGGAGAAGGAACACCACCTGAAGTCTTGACGTGTTGGAAGAAGTTGTTCATCTAACCTCTGCGGCCCAGCAGCCAAATTGCCTTCTGAGAGAGGAAAGCAGCCTGACAACCATGCAGAGGGTGTGACTGTCCAAAGAAAGCCAGAAGAGGCGAGACCCCATTGCTGGGAGGGTTAACTAGTAGAATGAGACAGTGAAGAGGGATCTGGGTAGTCCACATGTTGGGGGTCATCAGACTCTCCGAGCCATGGTCCAGTTAGGAACTGTGGAATCGTAGCTGTTTGTGCTGCCTTGACCAAGTGAGACAGGGGCTCATCCTGTGCCGATGTGAAACAGACAGGTGCTACCCTCTTGTGTCTTCACACCATGACCGGCTTCAAGAAGTAGGCAAAATTTGATCAAATTTTGCATCTTAGCTGCAGTCACGTCCGGCCCGAGAGGAGTGAGAGACGCAACAAGAGTGTCTCGACCTTTCTATCGAGTCACTGCGGACATGCTAGCAGATGCTTTGGGTCGGTTCCCCTGTCAGCTCACAGGTCATCTGGAACAGGATCTGGAACTGTTTCAGAAATGGCTTTCTATCAGACTGGAGGAGTTAGCCCCTGGGAAGCCTAGTAAGGATGCGGGGAGACAGGTATCGGCCCCCTGGTTTACTCCACTCTTGGCCAGGATGCGCCAAGACTGCAAGAGGGCAGAAAGGGACTGGAGATGGAGATACGACCTAGAAGACAAGAGCAAATACAAGGAGCTCATTTGTCTCTATCATAAGCACATCTTCAAGGCAAAAAAGGTGTATTTAGAGCGCAGAATTGATGCTGCTGAATGCGTGAGCAAGGAAATCTTTAAAGTTGTCCAGGAATTTGTATCACCTGTATCCTGCACACTTAATCATGCTCACACCGCAGCCTGGATCAGGCAACTTGGTGAATTCTTCACCAATAAAATCAAACTCATCCAAGGCTCTTTTCCGGCATCTGGGCTTTCCCCTGCGGTCGACCTTCCCGCATCTATGTTTTCACCCGGCAAGGATGCTGGCCCTTTGCTTTGGGACTTCCCCTCCATCTCTCATGCTTCCTCTTTAAATCTGCTCTCGCGGCTTAAATCGGGCTCGCCGCTGGACCCCTGCCCTGCCAAGTGTTTGGGGAAAATTGCACCGGCAGTTAATACTCTGCTTAATCCCTTGCTTAATGCCTCCCTGACTTCTGGAGAGGTACCTAATGCATGGAAGCACGCCCTTATCCTCCCGCTGTTGAAGAAACCATCTTTAGACCCCCTTGCACATGTGAATTACAGACCAATCTCCCTCCTCCCCTCACTGGCTAAAGTGATTGAGAAGCACGTGCACCTCTCTATTTCCACCTTCATAGAGAGTAATAACATTCTGAACGACTCTCAGTCGGGCTTCCGTGCTAATTATAGCACGGAGACGGCTCTCCTTGAAATCACTGATGCCATTCGAGAGATACTGGATGGAGGGGGAAAAGCCATCTTGGTCTTGCTGGACTTGTCGGCGGCGTTCGACACCGTGCCCCATGCCGGTCTCCTTGTAAGACTCTGGGAGATAGGCTTTCGTGGGACGGTGTTGAATTGGTTTAAGTCCTTTCTGACCAACCGCCGGCAAGTGGTCTGGGCACATCCGTTCTCCGCCGAAATGCCGCCGCTTGACGTGGGGGTTCCTCAGGGTTCTATCCTGAGCCTCACCCTGTTTAATATCTATATGGCCCCTCTTGCGGCGGTGGCGGAGTCTTTTGGTGCCCAGATCTTATCCTACGCGGATGACACCCAGCTTCTTTTTTCATGTGGCAAGGGGGAAAATTTCGACAGCGGGCGGATTCAGGAATGCCTCGAAGCCGTTTTTAAGTGGTTTCAGGGACACAGTTTGAAGTGCAACTCGGACAAGTCCGAGCTGCTTTTCTTTGGCTGTCCGCCCGATCCGGGCTGGAAGTCATGGTGGCCTGGTGACATGTCTCCACCCAACACTGCATCAGTAAAGGCGAAAAATCTGGGCTTCCTGTGTGATGTCGACCTCTCCCTTAGACCCCAGATCATCGGGCTGACAGGGAAATGTTTCGGCATCCTTAAAATGCTAGGGAAGTTCCTCCCTTTACTATCCCTCCAGCACAAAAAAATCACTGTGCAGGCCCTGATAGGGTCAGTCTTGGCTACGTGAACGCTCTTTATCTGGGCCTCCCTAAATATCTGATGGCCCGTTTGCAGGTGGTGCAAAATGCGGCGGCCAGAGCCATTTTTGGACTCCCGCGAAGGGCGCGGGCTTCGGAGCTTCTAGAGCAACTTCATTGGCTTCCGATCGCCAAGAGAGTCACTTTCAAGATTCTGACTCTGGCTTTCAAGGCACTTCATCGTATTGGCCCAAACTATCTTTGTAAACGGATCGCCTTCTATGTCCCTAGAAGAACTCTCAGGTCTGCCTATGAGGCCAAAGCCATGGTTCCTTCCATCAGGCGCACTCGAATCGGAGGTCGCTCCTTTCGTTACCTTGCACCGCGCTGCTGGAACGATCTCCCTCGATCTTTAAGATTGGCTACCAACTTGCTAGCCTTCAGAAAGGAGCTAAAGACCTGGCTTTTCACCCGGTAAATCCCGTCCCTTCGTGGAGCACTGTTATGCTGTAAACTTTTCCTTGTTTCTCTCTTCGCCAAAGCGCCGGGACACTCCGTGGAGTAGCCGCGCGCTATAGAAGAGCCAATTTAACATAACATAACATAACATAACGAGGGTGACCGCGGCCAGACCTGGAACCTGAGGGCACTGCCACTCCAGTTTATCTGACTTTGAGGGACTTCATGTCTCCTGTTTTTTGCCGCACCGCTCTGCGACCTCAGTGGAGCTGAATGAAGGAGGTCACATCTGATTGGGAAGTGCAGCCTCTTCCGGAGGTGAGAGATAGACTGCACACAGTGGCTGATTGACTGCCGGCCAATGCCCTGCAGTTCACAGACCTGCATCTTGCTTTTTTAAAATATATATTGTTATTGTTTCAGTTAGTTAAGAAACATTATTATCACATAACAATAACAACCTGTTGCACTTAGACCAGGCACGCTGATTAACTTTCTCATCTCCAGTGGCCATCCACATTCTTATTACATGGCAAATACATGATATCATCTATAACCCTTTTGGATATTGGGATTGTACTGGTTCCCCTTCCCGCCCACTCCCCAAGTTGCCTAGGTTCATCTTGTTTCTTTTAGTCCTGTGCCCCTGTCGTGGTGGTATGGGTGTCCTTGTTGATTTGGGTTATAGCATAGTATTAAATCCAGCTACCCCATATTTCAGTGAATTTCTTGGGGTACCCTCTACTTTTGTATGTCACCCCCTCCGCTGCCATGTGTAGATCCTACCACATTTCCATTCGTGAAGTGTCGGAGTTTCCTGTGTGCCCCAATATTGTGCTATTTCCTGCTTCACTCCTACCAAGCCCAGTGAGCTGAAAAGCAGTTTGGGTCTAGGAACATCAACGTCACATGGGATTCCCAGAAGGATAAATTTTGGGTCTACTGGGAGGGAGATTCCCAGGATTGCATTTAGTTCTTTAATTATCTCGCCCCAGTACACCCTTATGTGGGGGCACGCCCAAACCGTATGCAGGAAGTTACCTATGGCGGCTAGACAGTGCAAACTCTAGGCAGACTTGTTCAGTCCCATTTTATGTAGTTGTTCTCTATCGTAATAAGCCAGGTGAAGGGCTTTAAACTGGATGAGACAGGGTCTGGCTTTTATTGCAACCTCTCTGGGGTGCATCAGGGCAGCTTCCCAGTCTATCTTGTCCGTTTCTCCCAGATCACCCTCCCACATTTCTTTCAATTTACCCAAGGTATTGTGCATATTGTTATTTATCGTTTTGTAGGTGAAGGAGACTGCCTTAGTTGTGAGCTCTTCCTGCAATATTCTCCCTTCAAGTGGTACGTACTGTGGTACCGCGGTTTCCCTTACACCCTCTGCTCCCCATGCATCTTGTAGTTGAGCATATTTGAGGAATTGGAAATTGTGGAGTTTAAATTCAGGTTGGTGGGAAGGGAAGGATTTGAATTCACCCCTTACTGTGATATCTCCTACCGTGGAGATACCGAGTAGGTCCCATGCTACCAAGCCAAGAAGCCCTCCCACTTCTTTGAACCAGTTTCCCTTCCGCAATGGTGTGGTTCTAGTTATCTTGTGAGCCCAACCCAATACCCTAGTGGTCCTTTCCCATACATGTATAGTGACTATTGTTGCGGGAAGCAGCCTATGTGTCCCTTTCCCCAATTCAGGTAGTGCATAAACATACATGGTGTCAGTTTGTCCCTTTCAAGTCTATAGGTGGGATGGTCCCATGCTGTGTGTATCCAGTCCTTTATGGGAGTGAGGTGGGCCGCCCAATAGTATGGCTCAATGTCTGGAGGTGCTAGTCCCCTATTGTATGATTTACGTTGTAGTGACTTTAGGGAAATTCTTGGGTGTCTCTTCAATCACAACTGCGCGCAAAGTTCAGAGTCTATTTCCCTGAATATCGTTCTAGGGAGAGGGTGATATGTGTTTTGTAGAGCATATATATGAATTGGGGCAGGGAAATCATCTTAAACATGGCTGCCCACCCCATTTTAGTGAGCGTTAGCACTCTCAATATGTCTGTGTTCGATAGTACTCGTAGTATGTTGTGTGAGCAGCAGACCGCTGCGTAGGGTGTAAGAAAGATCCCAAAGTATTGGAATCCCTCCGTGGCAATATGGAGGTCTTTGGGTAGTGGCGGCCATTCCATTGTTTGATTTGGGCTATATAGTATTGATTTGTGGCACTTGACCGTATATCCCGAGAACCAACTGTATTCCTCTAGGATTTGAAATGCTGTGGGAATCGTCGTATCTAGGTTTGTGGCAAACAGGAGGATATCATCTGATATTATCTGCATATAGTGAAATGTATTCCTCTGTTTGATCATCGGGTGTAGCCCAAGAGCCCCTTACCTCCGTATGTTGTCTGATTACGCATGCTAGTGGTTTGATTAAATTTCAGGCCAAATCCAAATTTAACTAGAGTGGCGTCCAGGAAGGGCCAATGTACAGCATGAAAAGCTTTCTCTGCGTGTACGGAGTGTTGCGGCTCCTAACGGCCGTCATAAAATGATGTGCTCTGCAGAGATTCCATCTAGTTGCTCGACCGGGCATAAAACTAGATTGGTCGCAATAGATAAGGGTTGTTATAACACGCAAGAGTCACATAGCCAGGATTGTCGCAAGGATTTTGACATCCGTATTAAGCAATGAGATGGGGCGGTATGAATCATACCTATCTCTAAGTTTACCCTTCTTATGAATAGTCACAATTATAGCAGTCTGGAAGTCTGCTAGGAGGATGCCCTCTTCGTATGCATCTTGATAGAGACCCAAGAGGTGAGGGCTCAGTAGATCTTTACATTTTTTAAAGAGTTCAGCTGGTAGTCCGTTTGGGCCCGGGGTTCTGCCGGGTCTCAACTGGTACACAGCCTCTCCCACCTCTGCCAGTGTCAGGTCTCCATCCAATGCCTTCATGTCACCCTCATCTATTCTAGGGACTGATATACCTGCGAGGTACTTGTCGATACAGTCTGTGTTACTGAATATTTTACTGCCATGAAATTCTGCATAGTGTTTGACGAATGCTGACACTATTCGTGCGTCTGTGGAGAGTCAAGGGTCGTCAACAATAGAGCCTATCCACCTTGTGTCTGCTTCCTTTTTGCTAAGCCAGGCAAGTAACTTTCCAGTCTTGTCCCCTACTTCATATAAATGGTGCAGTGTCGCTAATCTGTTGCTTCATCTCTTCCTGGGCCAGTTTGCGATATTCTAGCCTAAGGGCTTCTAATTGTCAGGAGGTCAGCAGATCTCGCCTGTGTAAAACCCGCCTTTCTAGTGTGAGTAGCCGGCATTCCATCTGCTCTGTCTTCTCCCTCTCTTTCTTCTTTTCCCACGATATCCGGTTCTGTGCCCTGTCTCTCAGTACAGTTTTGTACGCTTCCCACAATGTAACCCCAGAGTCCACAGTGCCCTTATTCTACTGGAAGAAGATTTCTGTGTCTGTCTGGAGACCCCGTATGATCTCATTCTTTTGTAGGTCTCATGCATTCAGTTTCCATTCTGTCTGGGAGTCTTGGGTTCCAGCCCCCAATTGAGCCCACAGGGATGAGTGGTCTGACAAGCCCCTCGCAAGGTAGTCCATCCGACCAACCACCCACAGCTCGCCCGAGGGGACAAAAACATAATCCAACCTAGAGTAAACATTGTGGGCCCCTAAGAAATATGAATATTGTCTTGTGTTTGGATGCTGGGACCTCCATGTATCAGTGAGCCCGAGCATGTCACCGTAGCGAGCCAACAGTGTGATATCTGTGTTTCTGTCATGGTTTCCTGACCGGTCTGTCACAGTGCACATGACGTCATTGAAGTCTCCCCCTACCACGTGGAAGGATGTGGGGATCTCTAGGAGTATATCTGCCACTTTGAGGAGTATGGGGGTTATAGTCCGGGGGTGCATATGCGCATATGATTGTGGTATTATGTCTGCCCCATGTGCCTGTTACACCTACAAACTTGCCACTCTGGCCCATCCATTTATGGGTTATTTCAAAAGGGGGTGATTTTTTTAACAGGATTGCAACACCTCTAGGTCCAGATGTGTAGCCGGCATGCACCAGTACTGTGTACATTGCCCTCCCAAGAAAATTGCATTGGGTGCCCTGTAGGTGTGTTTCCTGAAGTAACACTACATCTGGGCATAAGCGCTTTACATATTGGGCAACCAGTCCCGGTTTTATCCTACCTCTCAGACCATTTAAGTTCCATGTTAGGACCAAAATGGTCCGTTATCCTATGGAGGTGGACATGGGTAAAGCAGCGATTGAAGGGTACGGATGTTTGCAAGTTGTTTTTCTTCAAAGAAGTCTTTCCTGGTAAGGTGACTCCTCCTTTCCGTGATAGTGCGCCTGGTCATCGACTCCATTGTTAGATTGTTTTCCCGCAAGATGGCGTGAATGGAGTAAGTGTAGTATAGAGATGTCTATGCGTACCAATGTATAACGAAGAACTGCAACAACTACAGGACCTGTGGAGGCGCATGTGAATCTACAGCTATATATACCAAGAACAGATGCTTATTGGGTAAGTAATATTATCCGTTTGAGGCATATGAGCAATAGACACACATGCTTTGCATAGACTACAAAGCAGTGTACTCCCAAAGCGGTGGCAAACCTGTGGATGTTGTAGTTGTTTGAAATAGTGTTTTAAAGTACTGCTTGGCCTACATTAGCTTGTTAACGTGCTAACATATCTACACAATAGTGTTTGGTAGTGTTTTGGTAAATGTGTGAGGTGTAGACCATGTAGATGCCTTACATATGTCAACTAGTCAACTGTTACCTATAAAGGCCACAGAAGCCCCTATTTTGCGAGGGAATGCACTCTAGGGGATATGGATAAAGTTATTTTAGCTTTAGCGTTAGCATGTTGGAATGCATTTAACAATCCATCTTGCAATACCAGATTTAGAGATGGGATTGCCTTTTTTGCATTTGTACCACCTCACAAACAGTTGTTTTGTTTTGCAAAAGACTTTTGTTCTATCTATTTAGTACAATAAAGCTCTTTTAATGCCAAGCATGTGACGAGAGCATTCTGCTACAGAATCAGGTTGAGGAAAAAAGACTGGTAACTAAACCGATTGGTTTATATGAAAAACAGAAACCACTTTGGGAAGGAATTTAGGGTTGGTGCTCGGACCTACCCTGTCTTTGTGTAGCTGAAAGAAGGGCTCTTCTAAGGTTAATGCCTATAGCTCACTAACTCTCCTCAGTGATGTGATCGCAAAGAGGAAAGCAACCTTCCATGAGAGAAAATGCAAGGGGCACCGGTGCAATGGTTCTGGCACTGCTTTATTAATAAAGCAGTTTTTTTATTTTTTTAACGCAACTTGTTTTCCTTGATGGAAAACGGGATGCATTTAAAAAAGAAAAATGAAACTTTTCAGTTTCATTTTTTAAGAGCAGGCAGTGGTCTCTGGGACCACTGCATGCTCTTAAAAAATATTTTTCCACAGACTCACGAAGGGGTCCCCTGGGGACCCTTTCCCCTTTGCGAGTGGTGAAGTAGGTGGTGAACTGCGAGTGTTTTGAGGTCGCAAAACAACAGTACATAGCATGTTGACTCGCTATTACTTCCTTCCTAATAGCGAGAGTCACAAATGCTATTTTGTGAGTAAGTGACCCGGAAAATAGCATTTGTACATGCTAATACCCTGTTTTGTGCCCGCAAACGGGAGGATCTCCTGTTTGCGGCTGCAAAAAAGGGTCGTACATCTGGCCCTACATTGTTTAATTGACCCTGCGACTGATCCCCACTGACATGCCAAGCACTCTTGTAGGGGAGGCATGTGAAGTCTTACATGGGGTACAATTGTGATGCAAAGAGCCATCATTCCCAGCAGTTGCAACAACACTTTGGCTGGTAAGGCTTGGTTGGACTGAAACTATAGAATGATAGCTTGAATATTGTGATTTATGGCTACATTGATAGAGGCTCGAGCTTTGACTGTGTCTTGAGTGGCTCCTAGGTAAGACATTATTTGTGATGGATGCAGATGATAATTTTGTGCATTGACAGTTAGGCCTAGTTGATGAAGTAGGTCTATTGTGATCTGTGTGTGTTGTAGACAGTTTTGATAAGTGCTTGCTTTGATGAGCCCGTTGTCTAGATAGGGGAAGACATGAATATGCTGTCTTCTGACATGAGCCGCAACTACTGCCAGACATTTGCTAAATAGGCTAGACGCTGCTGTCACTCTGAAGGGAAGTACTTTGAATTGATAATGCTTGCCTGCTATCACATATCTGAGATATTTGCAATGAGCCGATGAATCAGAAAATGAAAATATGCGTCTTTTAAGTCTAAACATAAAATCTGCTTTCTGTAATAGTGGAAGTACCTGTAGAATGGTCACCATGTAAAAGTGTTCTGACAGAATACAATGGTTTAACTCTCCGAGGTTCAGAATAGGTCTTAGGGAACTGTCCTTTTTGGGAATGAGAAAATACAGAGTAAACCCCTGAGCCCTCGTACTGTGTTGGAACTGGCTCTATAGCTCCTTTCTGTAAAAGAGATTGCACTTCCTGTTCAAGCAATTGTAGGCATTCTGGAGTCAATCTGTGAGTTTGGGGTGGAATATTTGGAGGATTGCTGGTAAGTTCCAGGCAATTTTACCATGTTGGATAATTCCAATCACCTATTTGTCTATTTTTATAGATTGCCAAATAGGGAGAAATTGTTGAAGTCTTCCCCCAACAGGTGTAGTATAGTCGGGGGAAGCGTCTCCAATGACTACTTGGCTTCCGGCATGAAGGATTTTGGAACGGAGGTGGATTTCTGTTTGGAACCTGAGGGCTTCCGTTACTGAAAAGCTTGACTGGCTGTTTCGGGCCCGGAGGCGTCAGAAAAGTCTTCTCGGTGCCGACCTTGGCCAGAAGGCAGAGGTGATGCCGAAGCCTTGTGCTTTTTGGGAGTGATTTAAAGGGCCAAGGGGTCTTCTGCAGTAGCTGCCCGTGGACGGAGTTCCGTGGGGCAGTAGGGCGAGGCGAGGGAGGGGCAGGGTGGGCGGTAGTAAACACCGGAATATGGATGAACGGAGGTAAGTAAACATTTAAATAAATAAAACAAATTTTGTTGCGTGCGCTGCATCGAATTTTGAGATGCAGCGCGCGCAACTAAATTCGTTTTATTTATTTAAATGTTTACTTACCTCCATTCATTCATATTCCGGTGTTTACTACCCTCCCACCCTGCCCCTCCCCTGCCCTGCCTCACCGCCCCACGGAGCTCCCTCCAGGAGCCGCTACTGGTCTTCTGTACTCACGTCACCATGTCCCTGCGGCAGTTCTTCGGCGTCAAGGTCTATCTCAAACTCCGAGTCGGAGTCCTGCACGGACAAGGCTTACTCCTCCTCTGCTACTGATGCCTCCACGTCTTCTTGACCGGAATCTTCACCGAAGAGGTCCAGCGTGTCTTCGATGCTCTGACGCTGCATCTCTCGACGTTGAGCCCGACGATCACAAAGAGTTTTCCTTGATCAAAACGATCTGCAAGCATCGCAGTCTTCTTCCTTATCCGCCGGAGACAAGCACAAGTTACACAACCTGTGAGAATCAGTGCATGGATACTTCGCGTGGCACTAAGGGCAGAATTTGAACGGTGTCCGTTACATCGACGGAGAGCTGGTCCGAAGCGGTTAGGCCCGAAGGCCATCCAAAAAGCTTTCTGATCGAAAAGTAGATTCCGTTGACCGAAATGATATGCGGAGAAGTGGGAAACGCGTATGAAACAATACCGTCAAGGGTAGAGAGGATTGCGCTTTGAGGGGAACCCAAAGAACGGTTTCGAATCGGAACGCAGCAATATACGTCCAAACCTGATGGTGAAAAAAACAATCCTACAATGGAGTCAATGACCATACGCACTATCACCGAAAGAAGAAGTCATCTTACCTTGTGACTAGGAAAGACTTCTTTGAAGAAAAACAACTTGCAAACATCCGGACCCAACACTAGATGGCAGGAGTATGCAAAGCATGTGTATCTGGAGCACACATGCCTTGAACACATATTTCTCATAGTTACGCCTCTGTGGTAAATAATCTTAGACAACATCTTCATAAGTTGAAGCTTTATTCATAGAAGACAGCGCAATCACCCAACCAACTCGGCAAGGCAAAGATGTCAACCGCCAACGGCCACACAATGGAACATGCTCTATGGCATGGGAGAATGTTAAACATAGCGGTACAAAAGGGGGTGCTGATGGACAGAGCATCTGAACCAATCAAACACTCACACCCAGTCAACAGATCTGGATTTAATCCATCACCGTTCTTTAGCCCACTCTGCTACCCCAGTTCAGACATGGCCATATGCAAATCAGTCTGATCCAGCCAAAACTGCCAAGCCATGTCTACAAAAGGGGGTGGTGTTGTACCGCTTTGTTCGCCATAAGTTGGCAGGGTATGCTCAGACGTGAGTCCCTTGCTCACTTTGCCACTGGATTCAAGCAAGCCTGGCTGAAGACGGCTGTAATGCCAGAAACCGGTCCTAGGAAGCTTGATTCTGGTCCAGGGAAGGCATGGCTTGGCAGTTCGGGCTGGACTGTTCCCATGAGGCACGGGGTCAGACTGATTTGCATATGGCCATGTCTGAACTGGGGTGGCAGAGTGGGCTAAAGAACGGTGATGGATTAAACCCACATCTGTTGAATGGGTGTGAGTGTTTGATTGGTTCAGATGCTCCGTCCATCACCACCCCCTTTTGTATCGCTTTGTTCGTCCATAAGTTGGCAGGGTATGCTCAGACGTGAGTCCCTTGCTCACTTTGCCACTGGATTCAAGCAAGCCTGGCTGAAGACGGCTGAAATGTCAGAAACCGGTCCTAAGAAGCTTGATTCCGGTCCAGGGAAGGCATGGCTTGGCAGTTCGGGCTGGACTGTTCCCATGAGGCACAGGGTCAGACTGATTTGCATATGGCCATGTCTGAACTGGGGTGGCAGAGTGAGCTAAAGAACGGTGATGGATTAAACCCACATTTGTTGAATGGGTGTGAGTGTTTGATTGGTTCAGATGCTCCGTCCATCACCACCCCCTTTTGTACTGCTTTGTTCGCCATAAGTTGGCAGGGTATGCTCAGACGTGAGTCCATTGCTCACTTTGCCACTGGATTCAAGCAAGCCTGGCTGAAGATGGCTAAAATGCCAGAAACTGGTCCTGGGAAGCTTGATTCCAGTCCAGGGAAGGCATGGCTTGGCAGTTTGGGCTGGACTGTTCCCATGAGGCACAGGGTCAGACTGATTTTCATATGGCCATGTCTGAACTGGGGTGGCAGAGTGGGCTAAAGAACGGTGATGGATTAAACCCAGATCTGTTGACTGGGTGTGAATGTTTGAATGGTTCAGATGCTCCGTCCATCACCACGCCCTTTTGTACCGCTTTGTTTGCCATAAGTTGGCAGGGTATGCTCAGACGTGAGTCCCTTTCTCACTTTGCCACTGGATTCAAGCAAGCCTGGCTGAAGACAGCTGAAATGCCAGAAACCGGTCCTAGGAAGCTTGATTCCGGTGCAGGGAAGGCATGGCTTGGCAGTTCGGGCTGGACTGTTCCCACGAGGCACAGGGTCAGACTGATTTGCATATGGCCATGTCTGAACTGGGGTGGCAGAGTGGGCTAAAGAACGGCGATGGATTAAACCCAGATCTGTTGACTGGGTGTGAGTGTTTGATTGGTTCAGATGCTTCGTCCATCACCACCCCCTTTTGTACCAGAATGTTAAACATGTCATGGCAGCGCGAGCATGACGTATCTCTTTGGTGCATTCCCGGGTTTACTAGGTCTTGTAAATATGCACCAAAAACATGGGAGTTGCATGGAAGCCCCCAGGCAATGCCTATAGAATGCCTAACCAGGGCAAAGTAACACAATGCAGCGATTTGCTCTGCGTTACTCCATATTTTTGGAGCCACTCTAAGCCATGCATAAATATGGCCCTATATATTGTTACTAGTACCTATTGCCAAAGAGATTATGCTTCAGAGTGGAGGTTTGCAGCGTAAGTGCAACATTTGCCCCAAATGCACAAATGTGTCTTCAACCAAACGAGCCCTAGCAATTTAATTGCCTCTTTATGTAGTTGGATTGGTACCCTGCGCACCCTTTGATGTTTTTTCCTTAGTGTTAATTTTTTCTGACTTCAGAGGCAAAGCTGCTTTAGAGTTCCTGCCTTTTTGTGCACTTACATATGATTTTGTCTCGCCCCAGTTCATCTAAGATGTGCTTCTTTTGACCTTTTGTACACATACAATAAGAACAATAGAAAATGTTGAAACCTTTTATTGTGTTAGCTTATACAATGTATGATTGAGCAGTATAGTAGGTCAGTTCTGTGTGATGCTACTGTTTCATTTAGTTCTTTAATTCTGAGTTGTATTTTTGGGTACCAAGACTGGCTCTCATTCCCTCTTCTGCAAGTGTACATTCGATGGGAAGGCAGCGGTAACATATTCTTGTTTTGTAATAGTCTCTTCTTTTTTCATTCTTTATTTCTCTTGCCAATTCCAGGATTGTCCCTCCAGACGCGGTAAGTCAGTGCAGTTGCCAGGCTCAGCCATCCCAGATAAGGCACCATCAGCAAAGTGCTGGTCTTGTTTATAGGGTACCAGGAGGTCATTGTGAGAATCACCATGCAGTCAAGACACAGGATTTCAGCTAGTGCCTGGACAAATAGAAAAAGCAAAGGAATAACATTAGAATCCACAGTGAAACATTTGAAGTCTAGTGAGTCACACGGCCAGACACATCTCTCCCTATATTGGGGCAATTTAATTGCTTCTGTATGATCTCTCTACCAATTAGGTGTTATCACTAAATACTACACTGTGTACAAACAGTCCTTCTCGTGCTGGGGTATGTTTGGTCATCCAGGGAGAATGGCCAATCTTTTATATAGCGTATAATAAGCTTATTATCCCTCACCCCACCTCTCAACTCCAGATTTTGAAATTGTGAGAATCCTGGGCACAAGAAGGTTTGCTTAGGAACTCAGATTGCAGTTCAGTGGATAAGCCTAAGACTCGAGAATCCACCATAAGCAACATCATTATTACAACACATCTCCAATCCATTGGAGCAAATAGTTTTAGCGAAATATCTAGGTAAAGAACTGTGGGGCTTATTACCAACAAATAGCGATATTTATCGCTAAGTAGGGTTAGCGTCAATATTTTTATCGCCGTGCATCACCGGTTTTTATCGTTGAGATAACTTGCTATTAGCAAAGTTTATCTCAAAAGCGATAAAAATCAGGCGAAATGCATGAATATCGCTGAGAATACTGCGATATTCACGCATTAGCGACGAAATGCTCTTAGCCATGTTATCCACCTCCCATTGGTTAACATGGCTAAGAACTGGTCTGAGCATGCGTTGGTTTTTGGCGATAGCGGGAATATTTCCATCGCTACGCCTGTTTTGCTAATAGGCGATAGCGACGTTAGCGACTGCTTTCAGTCGCTAACAGGTTGGGTATGCCCACTTTGCATGTCATTAGCGATAAATATCGCTGACATGCAAAGCGGGCCCCAAACAGCTCGCTATCGCTACTATTGATGAAAAGACCTGGAGAATGGACCTCAGTGAAAGTAATAGGACAGAAGGAAGTAAAAGCACGTCAAAAGGATGAGTGTATCAGCATCTGGGCCAGATCACAAGCCATGTCCTGCCTCTTCACTTGACTAAAGATGAGCCTTGATATGTCCAGGTGTTGTGAATCTATCTGGGACCCTAAATTAGATATCCCCGATTCATGCACTTATGTGGTTATAATAAAACATATCCTTATAAAGGCATAAGAATCATGTCCATATTTAGTAATAGCCAATGCAGTCCAAATACGGCAAGGCTACTCCCATAGACTCCTAGAAAGTACAACGCGTTCTTTAAACAAACCAAGCCTCCAGCAGCCCGGGAATTCCCCCTGCTTTTGTTTTGATTTGCACAAGAACTCCTGGAGTCCAGAAAGAACTGTAAGTTCTTAGTGACGTCTTATGTCCAACCTTACGTCAAACCCGGCACCTTCCAGGTATAAATATACCAACGTTGCCTTAAGCAAACACACGGTGGTTTGGAGTAGAGCGGCTATCTACTTGCCCGACGCCCAGCTGATGCGAGTGCCGAAGGAAGCCGACCCTCCCATTTGACGCACTGAGAGAGACGCTGTCTTTTCTCTTGCCGAGAAATCCAGCTCCGGTGTTTCCAGTCACCCTTGCGGGTTGCTAGGAGATCGAGTCCTGGGAGAGAGATACAAGACCTACTTCATTCTAAAACCAAGGTACGGAGCTGATTAAAACCTTAGGAGAATTCTTGATTCAGATTCTTGGCAAAAACCAACTTTACTTAAACTGCAACTTATTTACTCCTTCCCACGTATTAGGCTTAGGTCAGGTACACCGGGGTAGGCGTATCTTAGAAGCACCAGTTGAGTACGTTAGTCAATGTTTTTATGTATGTATATATTTTATTCCTTTTATAGTATCATATGGCTAAGAAACCATATCAATGCTTTTACAGTATTATTTCATAATACTCCTTTTACTGTACGCACTTTACTTCATGATAAGTATTGCAATTGTGGCAACTCACTTCTCTTGCATGAGAAAGAGGACTGCTCAATAAATAACAACTTTTATTGAAAACGCCCGTCTCTCTATTTCTCTGCACTCTGGTGAAACTAAGTATGCACGATTGACTGAGTGAAAAAACTGTCTATTGTTTTCACACGACTCTAGAGATATACTCTTTATTCTGAGGGAGCAAAGTTGTCATGTTTATGCGGTTGTCAGAAACTAATCCCTTCTTGTCTAATCAGGAAAGTTAACTCCTTCCTGAACATTCGAGAAAGTTTCTAGTGACCTCTGAACTAGCTGACAAACCTAATTAAGTCTAATATAGTCAGTAGAGACCTAGATGACCTCAGTCCTACGTCTAAACTGCTGGTTATATTATTCCAATGCGCAGAGCCTATTGGGAATGTACAAACTACACTAGATGGCGCCCAACGTTTGGTAAGGCGATAATCTAACGCAAGACATTAGAGTAACTCAGTCGTGCTTTTCACACAGACCTCTTTTTCCCGTAAAAACTCCAATAGACGTCTGGAGTGGGTAAAAGGTTAATATCCGCCAGAACTTAGTAGGATGAGAATCCTATGTATTAGTTTTTGGTTTAGTCAACGTTGAAGGATACAGTGTTCCAAAATATTGTGCACCTAATATTTGTTTCCTTGAAACTTGATCTGCAACAAAAAGCTTTCTGTTAGTAAAAAGACAGAAAGTGACGAAGAAAGGGAGAGAGCTAGAATAGCAGCTCAACTTTTAACGGAAGACACAAGTCTCCAAAATGAAGACCCGAATGTTATAATCATTCCGGTTAATGTAAGAAGAACTATAACTCTTAAACTTATAGAAAATGGACTATGACCGAGAGGTGGTACAGTCATATTCGTGGTAGAGGCCCATGAATATCGGCAGACAGAGGTATTCTATTCATGGATACATTTTCCAGCAGCAAACGCTGTAACACAAGACTTCCACTATTACAAAATAGAGGAATCTCCAGAGGAATACACACCTTTCGAGGACGTTGAAATTCCACTAACTTACCAAGAGCACCTGCTCTGGTTTAATGGCGCCCTAAAACATCAAAATCACATTACCAGGCTCGGTCCACTAGGTAGACCAGGAGCCAAATGGCCGGTTCTAGCCAGCTACACACCACATCCCAACATAGAAAAAATGTCAGACCGGGAACTTTTAGCCCAGCTAAAACAACTAATCAAAATACATAGACAATTGGTCCAATATGTCATGCAGACTTCAACAGTCCAACCAGCAATAAAAATTCCACAGCACACCCCTCACCAGGGGAACACAAATAAAATCACACCTCAGAATATACAATCAGCCATTGGCAAAATACCCGCAGAACGGGAACAAATTCCATTCTGGTTAGCTCAAAAAATCACTCAAATAGAGGCAGAATTTCCTGATACTACACCTCATGAAAAACACAGAATTCTGACTATCTGCCTTCCAATGGGGATCGCACCACATGTGGAGGACTGTGACACTTGGGGCACAGTCTTTGCTTCAATATACACAAAAACACATGGTGTTCCGTCCATGGCAGTTATACCAGATGTACTAAGACAGATTCAAAATGAATACGGTCCAGAACCTGCTTTAACTCTAGGTATGAAATTACTAAAAGACTTTAAGCAAGTCTCGGCTATATTACTAGCCAACATAAAAGGAGAAGCAGCATCTGTGGCGATCCGCCAGAAATTGAAAGAAACAGATATAGCAGAACAACCTTTTGAACTTGCCAGAATCATAGAAAAATCCTATGAAGAACTAGGTAGAGATAGTTTGGGTGGGAAACCACTAAAACCCCAACTAGCTGAAAATCCTGAAAAAACTTTTATTAAAAATAATCTGAACACTCCAAAAAAGAGTTGGGATTGTAATATACAATCCACTCCCAGAGAAAAACAGTTTCAGTCCAGAGGAAGGTCTCCTCAAAGGAGAGATAGATCTCCAGAACGAGGAGGCAAGTCTCCCCAGAGGGAGCCCTCTGAGAAAAGATACAACCTTAGAGATAGGGATAAATTGAGAAAACCTGACAGATATTAAGATATTGATACACGTCCCTCTCGATCTTTTCAGACTTCCTCACAGAAATTGGAAAGAAGAGGACGGTCAGAACACAAGGAAGAGCACGTCAAGTCCAAAGACAAGGAACCTGCTCATCAAAGTAAAAAATTAAAATTTACAAAAAAGAAGGTAGCTAGTATTAGAATAAAACATGCCGAGGATTTTGAGGACACAACTGAAAAACGGAGAGTGGGCCCAGACAATGCTAGACTGCGCAGCAGAAGTAACCATAGCTCGCAAGATCCTTATGAATCTTCTGGAGACAGTGGACACGAATGAATACATTCAAGTGGAAACTGCAGACACCAGAGTTAGCAAACCCCATAAATTATATGAAATAACATTGCGTATAGAGGGGGACATAACTAGGAAAATAAAGGGTCTCTTTTGGGATAACCTTTCGAAAGGCTATGATATCCTTCTAGCTGAGAAAGACTGGCCACCAGAGTTTGTCAGGGAGTGCCCTCATGGCGAAGAAATGATTATGCCTGCCTTCTCAAATCATATTCCAATTCATAAAAAATACACATTTGCAAGAAAATGGGCAGTGGCCCAAGCCCCTGCATTATATAAAAATCATGTAAGATGGGATGAGGATTCTCCTCACCATAAAATCCAGTTAAAAAATCAACCTACTGCAAAAAAGGCAGCATCCTGTTAAGCAAGAAGCTAAAAAACAAGTCAGGGAGATCTTAGATCAACTTGAATATCAGGGGGTAATTGAAACATGCACCTCACAAATGAACAATCCTTTGTTTCCTGTCTCCGAGCCAGACGATTCATATTGTCTAGTTTTGGACTACAGACACCTAAACTCTTGCGGCAAAACATTTGCAGTACAAAACTCACACAGTGCAGCATTAATGAATAACATCGTGCGCAAAAAATATAAAACGACATTAGATATCTCAAATGGCTTCTTTTGTCAAAACATTGCACCAGAAAGCAGGTATTTGACCGCTTTCTCAACAATGGGGTCGCAAAAACAATCCTGTCGACTCCCACAGGGATTCAAGAATAGCCCAGGATTATTCTCAGCAAGGGTACCAGAGTTACTACAAATATATGATGATGAGGCATTATCTTATGTCGATGACATCTATCTTACAGACGATGACCTGGAGACACACTTGAAAAGAGTGAACACCATAATACTTGGGTTCGCAGCTGAAGGGTACAAATTCAACTTTAAAAAGTCACGAATTGCTCACCTAACTGTCCTGTTTTTAGGATATGAATTATCAAGTGAAGGCAAAAGCCTAGCAGACAACTTCTTAGAGAAGTGTGCAGTACTCCAAACACCAAAAACGCTGAAGACTTACAATCAATACTAGGTTTCCTGAATTTCGGAAGAACATACATTCTAAATTATGCAGAGAGGGTTAAACCTCTCTACGAATTAATAAAACCTGATTTCAAACAAATTAATTGGACTCAGAAACACACAGAAACTTTAAGATCATTACAAACAGACATGTTGACTAAAACACAACTGCAAACACGCGCAAATGAACGCAACCTTGTAATCTGAGTCATCCCAGGAAGATGCGGATTCACGTACCTGACCTCTAATGAGGGAGAAACTGTACAAATAGCTTATAAATCACACTTGTACACACAAGCTGAAATGAAATTCAGTTCTACTGAAAAAATTCTAACAGCGGTTCAAACTGCTGTAGCAAAAGAAAGAGCCCTGGCACAAGGTAAACGAATAATAATCGTTACACCAGTACCTGCCCTAGAAGCAGTAACAAGAGCAAGCATTCCAAATGCTAAAGCTCTACATCCGAGATGGATACAATGGGTTAATTCTCTTGCTGCATCAGACGTAGTATACGAATTTGATCCTAATTTAAAAACACAAGAATTTCTCCAAAATGAATATGAATGTCCTCTGCCGACCGAAATCCTGCCTCTGGAACATTACGGCTGTATAATATATACAGACGGATCAGCACACCCCCGCAGTTGGGGGTAAACAAGCATATAGTGCTGCGTGCGTGATTGTTAAAGGTCGTTGGCACGAAGGAAAATTTAGACCACTAGTAACTAAAACTCAATCTCTAGGAGATTGTACAGCTCAGCGAGCTGAACTACTGGCTTTTAAGATGGTGCTTGAAAATACCGATCGCGAATTCCCCACACTAATAGTGTGCGATTCATATTACTGCGTTCAGTCTTACAATGAATACTTGCAGAACTGGGTTCAAAACGGCTTCAAAGATGCAAAAGGTGGCACAATCAAGCATAAAATGCTTTGGGAAAAAGTAGTTCTTTTACAGAAAGAACTACAAAAGACTCACGTGATACATACACTGAGTCATCAACGTGATGGCGTTCACGTTGCAGGGAATTCATTGGCTGATGAAGCCGCAAAGGCAGCCGTGCAAACGGCTTCCGTAGCTGCCATCACCCGGTCAAAAACAAAAATAGACAGCGATATAATGCAGGCTGTCAGTGCTTCAGTAAAAGACAGTGGTAAGACACTCCCGAAAGGCTTTCCTGTAAAGTACTCATACAAAACTGATGCGAATAATGTTCCTTTTGCTCAAATCCCTGGAGTGGGGGATAGGGCAATTCCAAACATGGAACACAGAATAGGACTAATTTTAGCGGCACACGAAGGGCTCGCTTCTGCACATGCTGGTGTTTCTGCCACAGTATCATTATTAGAACAGAGATATTGGTGGCCGCGGATGAGAAAACAAACTAGGAACTATGTTCTAGAATGTGAAATCTGCCAAAGAATGAAAGTATCTACAGTGAAACGACCAGCACAGACGCCCCTTCTAATCTCAGATAAACCATTAGCATGTGTTTACCTGGACCACTGTGGTCCCTTACAAAGGGATGGCAACTATAATTATATCATGGTCGCAGTGGATTCCTGCACGAGATTCATTTGGATGTGGCCCCAGCGCTCGGCTGACACCTGAACTGTTATAAAAGATTTGCGAGTCTTTATCGGCACATACGCAATTGGCATGCTACATTCTGACCAGGGTCCTGCGTTTAGCTCTCGAGCTTACAAGGAGGCCATGACCAGCATGGGCATTGCATTGCGGTACTCTTCCCCTTTCCATCCTGAGGGTAATGCGGTAGTGGAAAGAAAAAACCGTGACATAAAGCAATCTATAACGGCGAGGGTATTAGGTTCGGGTGATGGGTGGGTCAAACATCTAACAAGTGTCCAGCGTAGTCTTAACAATCTGCCAAGAAATTCTCTGAAGGGTATCACTCCTTACGAACTATTGTTCGGCACTAGAATGAAAATCCAGGACTTAGATTGTCAGACTTCAGTGGTGAAAGAAAAAGCCTTTGATATCAAAGATCGTTTGGCTGTTTTACAGGACTTAAATGAAACAAGAAGAAGTCTAAGTAGCATAAAGTTAAAGCCAACAGCCACTGAAGAGAAACCACCTGTCCCAGCAAGACCTGTCTGGATTCCAAAGATTGGGGA
The DNA here is from genome assembly GCF_964261635.1 of Lissotriton helveticus. Classification (NCBI taxonomy): domain Eukaryota; kingdom Metazoa; phylum Chordata; class Amphibia; order Caudata; family Salamandridae; genus Lissotriton; species Lissotriton helveticus. The sequence goes on from NC_136065.1 coordinate 1,346,221,730, forward strand.
TCTAATCAGAGAAAAGATTGCGGTGAAGAAGGAATTTGGGCCTTATTACAGAAAAGCAGTACCTGTCTTAGCTGTCAGCGGAACAAGATCAGTAGTACTACCTCCCCTTGCTGGTAAAAAGGAGAACAGAGTTGTAACCATCGACCTGGTAAAACCACAATCATGTGGCCAATAATAAGTAGTAGGCCCAGTGGACTCCCAAGAAGTAGCAGAAGACCAAACCTTGCTACAATCCAAGAGGTTCAAACTGAGCGACTAATCATTTTTGATAAACCTGCAGTAAATAAAAAAGGACTATGCAACAAAGCCATGGAACTTGTGCCTCTTGAAACCCGAATTGGAACAGTTCGTCAAGAAACACCAGTCTACAATGATGTAGCATCGGACTATACTAATGTACCAAAGAAAAATGCAAAGACAAATGAAAATCCAGAAGCAATTCCAACAATTGACAGAACTGCATCTGGCTACTTCATCAATTTTGATGACTTTTCTGATGATCCAAGTGAGCATGAAGAAATGCCAGCAACAAAAACTTTAAAAGAAAATGTGACTGAACTCTTTCATCAACTAAAAGAAACATATCTGATTTCACAGTGGATTGAATTATGGATTGTGTTAGGTGTACTTTCCCTCCTACTTTGGCTCATCATGGTTTTATGTTTGGGTAGATTTATTGATGGAAAATATAGTACAATGGACACAGCAAGTCAGAACATTAACTTGGTCCTAAAGCCACACAGATCCTCTCACATCGAGAAAAGAGAACTATCATCAGTGAACATCACAGCCAATCCAATACCCGGTGGGGTAGCATGGGACAAAACGGATTATGAAATCTATGGCCCGATTGAGCTCTTGAAATATCCAGATCAGTTCAAGGTTTCATTAAGTGACTTTCTCTGATGATTGGGACTTTTTAAAATATTAATAATATGATGTCAGATTTAGTAATGTCAGCTAAATTCACAGAACATGATTATTTGCAGGGTTCATCAAACTATGATGAAATGTACTGTTATAATCATTATGGTCATCACTATTTGCATAAATCTGCTCAACCTAGAAATGTTTTTAATTATAACCAATGGGAACATTGTGCAACACCGCCAAAAGGCAGTTCGAAAACATTTTATGAGAAATTCCCATACTTCTCACAACTGATCCAGAAACGTTTTATTTCAACATGTTAAATAAGACAGGAATGAAAACAATGTTGACAAATACTAAATTGATTTATTCTGAAACATTTTATGAAAAAATGGTTACATTTGGTTTTGAATTTTGGAAAAACAACATTGAAACAAAAACCATCTGGGGTACAAAAGACTGGCAGGTACAAGGTCTAGAAGCATTATTTAGAGCCTGCATGATCCCAGAACAGATAATATTCCTGAATGATACCATTCAGCAAACATCCTGTCTTGATTTAGCCAATATAAAAGACTTAAACAAACCGTCTATTCCAAAGCCCATACCTGATAGTAATAGCACTACAGATGTGGAGATAGACTTATCCCATTTTTACACCAAAACAGAACAAATCCTGATTGGAAAAAATGGTTGATCTGGCCCACAGACACAAATAACTGTCAAGATAGATTCCTGAACAAAACACAGGGGTTCAAACATACCAGGCCAGACCCAAGATATTCCCAGAGACAACATCCAGGGATAGTTACAACATACAGTGTAGGGAAACTATGCCTTGAGTGGCTACAAAAATCCACATTGGCTGAAATTAAGCAACACTTGACTTTACTTAAAGAAGGTGCTGACTTGCGAGATTTCATACTGGGACCTCGCAAACAGCGTCAAAAACGTTTCATATACGCCGGTATATACGCTGCTTACAACGAGGCTTGGTAGTAACACAAATTGAAACTGCTGAAAAAATACGAGAAATTGATTTTATTAATTTGGAAAAATCACTTTCTGTAGTGGACAATGGGTTAACGACTCTGTCCTCCTGAATATATTCACTGGACAGCATTGTATCATCTGCTATTGATATAATAGAGCAGGACTTGCTAATGTTACAACATGGTCAGTCCCAATTACGTTCTATTGTACAGTTAGGCTGGACGTTACAAAACTTGCGTTCAGGCTACGTGCCATGGCGTCTAATCAACACAACGTCATTATTTTCTATCTTTAACCTTACTTATAAACAAATCAGTTTGACACAAAAAGGAGCAGACTATACGATTTTGAGCATTGAAAAACTTGAGAGATTAGCATTGACAATGTCAGAAAGACCTGTCATTGAATGGATAATACACGGAACAATTACAATTCCGATAACAACTTTCCAGTTTAAGTATTGCCAAAAATATATACCAGCAGGCCTGTATGAAAGGTTGGGTAAAGGCTACATCAAGTCGACCTGGAATTTACCTTATACACACAAATGTTATAGTGAAGGGGAAAAAGGAGGTATTCCTTAGTGGTAACAATTGTCAAAAATCTCTAAGCGGTACACTTCTGTGTCAAGGTATTAACTTGCATTGAGCCTGCGAAGGTTCATCAAATAACCTTGCATGTCACCTGCATGGCACTCCTGCAACACAGATAGAGCCTTTTTTCAGACAGCTTTCCAATGGCAGCTATATTCTAATAAGTGACCACAGCTGTTGTGGCATGGTGCCAGGAAAAGCCTATCTCGTAACCGTTACTTCCAGGATCATTTGCTGTATGCAAGTATTGTATCCAAACAGCAATCCAGACATGGAGGCGGCAATATGGCCTTCTTTGAATATCTCTTCTATTCAAATTGATACTTTAAGCAGAATGAAGTCTATTCTTTTACAGACAACTGTGCCTTTAACCTCGTCCAAAGAGACGTATGATCTGCAAGTTGCAAAGACAGCGGCAGAGATACATTCCCTATTATCGACAAATTGCCCCGTGCATTTCATAGAAATGTTAGGTCAAATTTTGAACATGTCTGATACCAGTGGCATCGCACATGTATTTAAGACAATTTTTTCGAGACTGTTAGCACCCTTTGAAACAGTTCTAGGCATTTTCCCGAATTTTGTGCATTCGTTATTCGGCGGCCTGCCTCTTCTTTTGGAACTCGTAGCAGGAATTTTATTTTTGATCCTTCTGCTCCGATATGGCAAACCAAGCCACAGACAAAACTCCAGCTACGATGGAAGAAACGATCCTAGCAATTCGCTACCGAGACCGAATCACTAGAGTCCTCGGATTAGCCCGGCTAAGAGATCTGAATACAACTTGGTTTCTTTCATTCAGACCAATCTGGCAAGATTGCATCTTACCTGTGCTTCGATGTCTGCTATGCGGAGAGGAATGCGTGTTGGACATCTGTCTTACACTACCATCAGCAGTACCTATGGATATCGATACTTTGCTTGGTTCGGTAACGGCTCATGCATCGTGTTGTCCCCAGCGGCTACCTATTCTGATGACGGCATTCGTTGAGACTTCACCATTACGATTAGGTGGCGGTGAAGTACGAGATGAAAGCAGCACCACACAGGTACAACCTTCTGTGAGCATTGCTGATCCCGACATCGATGATGGCAATGATTCTCACATATGCACTATTTCAGCTTTTTCGAACTTGGTCGAACTTTCACCTGATGTTGTAGACCAATTTTTCGCAACCCTGTCTGATATGATGTTCTCCCCTAACAACGAGAATAACTTTTGAAACAACGTGCACACAGCGTTCCCGGAACTCTGAATTCGGCCTTCAGTTTTTGATAAACAACACTACTGAAAACAATTGGAACTATTTTTTTTCCCCTGAAAGCAAAATTATTTTTTTTCACTTCCAAAATATTTACCTTTTTCTGGCACATGGTACTCTGCTTAAAGTAGAACTATTCTTAGAGAACAGAGCTTCTATTTTTAGAGACACAAGAGACAATATTTTACCTCAGCCTCTAGCACATGTACAGTATTGTATAAATATGTGATGAAATGGTGTCGACCTTCTTTTCTGTATTAAGAGCCATTTCATAAATGTAATTCAATCAGCCAATATTCATATATGCATTTCCTGAATGATAAGACTGCTTGAAAAACATACAGTATAAATAATCATTTTCGTGTATATACCATACACCATTTCAAATACAATTTATGTATTTTGGGGTGGGTTGGAAAACACATGCATCGTTATATGTTTAGTATTGCTTAGTATTTAGTAATGATGGACATTAATACGTGGAGTGGGTGTTGTAAATCTATCTAGGACCCTAAATTAGATATCCCCGATACATGCCCTTATGTGGTTATAATAAAACATATCCTTATAAAGGCATAAGAATCATGTCCATATTTGGTCATAGCCAATGCAGTCCAAATACGGCAAGGCTACTCCCATAGACTCCTAGAAAGTACAACGTGTTCTTTAAACAAACCAAGCCTCCAGCAGCCCGGGAATTCCCCCTGCTTTTGTTTTGATTTGCACAAGAATTCCTGGAGTCCAGAAAGAACTGTAAGTTCTTAGTGACGTCTTATGTCCAACCTTACGTCAAACCCGGCATCTTCCAGGTATAAATATACCAACGTTGCCTTAAGCAAACACACGGTGGTTTGGAGCAGAGCGGCTATCTACTTGCCCGATGTCCAGCTGATGCGAGTGCCGAAGGAAGCCGGCCCTCCCATTTGACGCACTGAGAGAGACGCTGTATTTTCTCTTGCCGAGAAATCCAGCTCCGGTGTTTCCAGTCACCCTTGCGGGTTGCTGGGAGATCGAGTCCTGAGAGAGAGATACAAGACCTCCTTCATTCTAAAACCAAGGCACGGAGCTGATTAAAACCTTAAGAGAATTCTTGATTCAGATTCTTGGCAAAAACCAACTTAACTTAAACTGCAACTTACTTACTCCTTCCCACGTATTAGGCTTAGGTCAGGTACACCGGGGTAGGCGTATCTTAGAAGCACCAGTTGAGTACGTTATTCAATGTTTTTATGTATGTATATATTTTATCCGTTTTAAAGTATCATATGGCTAAGAAACCATATCAATGCTTTTACAGTATTATTTTATAATACTCCTTTTACTGTACGCACTTTACTTCATGATAAGTATTGCAATTGTGGCAACTCACTTCTCTTGCATGAGAAAGAGGACTGCTCAATAAATAACAACTTTTATTGAAAATGCCCGTCTCTCTATTTCTCTGCACTCTGGTGAAACTAAGTATGCACGATTGACTGAGTGAAATAACTGTCTATTGTTTTCACACAACTCTAGAGATATACTCTTTATTCTGAGGGAGCAAAGTTGTCATGTTTATGCGGTTGTCAGAAACGAATCCTTTCTTGTCTAATCAGGAAAGTTAACTCCTTCCTGAACATTCGAGAAAGTTTCTAGTGACCTCTGAGCTAGCTGGCAAACCTAATTAGGTCTAATATAGTCAGTAGAGACCTAGATGACCTCAGTCCTACGTCTAAACTGCTGGTTATATTATTCCAATGTGCAGAGCCTCTTGGGAATATAGGAACTACACTACACAGGAAGGGTTGGGTCTTGCACCATACAGTACCACTTTGGAAGAGAGATGGAGCTTGAACAAGCAAGATCCAAATAACTCTTTGTTAGTAGGGGTGGGGGGAATTTTAATTTTGGGTGGCTTTGGAGGAATTTAGTATTGTAATGTAGAATTGCTAAAAAATTCCGCCGCTATGTCGGCGGAATTAAATTTTAATCCCTATAATCAGCACTAGTTCATAAGAAAGTTAGCAAGGCCAGACCATGCGTGCCTCTCTGTTAAATTTAAGGCAAATACTAGCTGAGATACCGAGCTCGCAGTAGCAAGTAGGGCCAAACCGCACTGTCTGTCTGCCTCACGCCCTCTTGCAATGAACATATACTGAGTTAATGACTCCCAGTCACAATGATTGCTATCCGCAGCTTTCTACTTGTGTTCAGAGTAGGTACCGCTCAGGGATTTGCTGTTGCATGTAATCTTTATGTCCAGGGAAAAGTTCGGACACATTGAATACGTTGAATTGTCTTCTGATTTGATTTATTTTAAGCGCAGAACCCAGTGCCTCAATGCGCTACCATCACACGAATAATGCTGTCATTGAATAGAAAACAAAATCTATGTTTATATTGTAGATGTGGTGACTTTCAAATTAATTAACGAAATATATAACTGAGCAGATGGACTTACATCACCTGCATACAAATGAGTTTCAAGACCACTTATTGCATGTTACTGAAAGGTGCTATTTTACCATAGTTTTGGCTGAAATCTTGGGTTTCCTTTCCTGCCAGTTCAGACAAGAGGGTACACCCATATTTAACTGTCCTGTGGGTTAGAAAGCTTTTCTGAGCTATTCATTCCCAAATTTTAAAACATGTATTCATGAGTTGCTTTAAGTGTTCCGTTGGGCTGACCCTATATGTATTTTTGCAATGTTTTTATGTGCAATAGGCAGAAGATATAGGGCTGATCACAGGGCCCACACTGACACCCCCAAAGTGCAACCCTTTGCTTGTGAGGGACAACACGTCAGCACAAGTTAAATGACACCAAATCTATGTCCCATGTGCAAGCTCAAAGTAGCGACTAAGAAGACCTATAGCGCATGAACTGCACCGTATTAACACTTTCACGTACAATTAATATATGTGCACTGGCATACATAAACATGTTTTAAATTATCACGTTGAGATGGCACAATGGGGTATTCTGGTGGGGGATACGTGTAACGTGGTCTCCCTGTATGCGGACGACGCTCTTTTCTACATGAGGGCGCCGGAGGAATCATTGCCCGTATTGTTGCAACACCTTGACCGCTTTGGTGAGGCCTCGGGATTGCGAATAAATCGCACCAAGTCCTTGATATTCCCTCTGGCGGGCTACGAGGGGGGACCGGCGGCGGGCCTCCCAGACCTGGGACTGCGATGGGAACGGGAGGCGTTTCGGTATCTGGGGATTCAGGTGGCCCCGACGGACACACAGGTACTGGCTCGAAATGATGGTCGGATACTTACGTCATTGCAGTCTTCAGTAGTCTTCTGGAATACGTTGCCATTCTCCCTTATGGGACGGCTCGCTGTTGCAAAAATGGAGATACTTCCCAGGTTATTATATGTTCTCCAGAACTTGCTCTGCCGTATCCCACCGCAAATATTCCGTACCCTTAATACTCTGTTAACATCACTGCTTTGGGTGGGACGACGTAGCCGAGTTGCGCTACACACTTTGGTTCGGAGCTGGAAGGAAGGTGGACTGGAGGCTCCGAGGTTTGATCTGTATTATTATGCAGCACAATTGCTGCCGGCGGCACGGTGGTTCGCGGAGGCGGATGGGTGGGAGATGCAGCTTTTGGCTGGAAGCGCCAATGAACGGGCACTACAGGTGGCCTTAATGAAGGGGAGGGGGGCAGACGCGACCCTACCGTCTATATAGTGCGCCACACTGCTACAGTCTGGCAGAGGTGTGTGGAATTGAGTCCTGAGACGGGCCCCCTTTCACAGGGAATTGTCGGTCTGGATCCTAGCGCCCATTGTGGCTATGGAGGAGCATATGTCCTTTAGGGACTGGAGAGATGGGGGCTGCGACACCCTGGCTGACCTCTATCCGGGCGACTCGTTTGTCTCCTACGAGGAGGCTGCGGAAGCCTTTGAGTTGGGGGGGGGCACAATTTATACATTATCGCGGCATTCAGGAGTTGGTCAGGGAGATGTGGCCTCAGTTCCCGGAGGCGCCTCAGACTTCCCATACATTAAACATCATCCTCTCATGCGGCAGGGGCCGTAGGCTGATTTCTTTGCTTTACTCTGCACTGCGTCGGGACACAGAGCCGCCGGTCCAGCCGGCCTGGAGCGCGTGGGAAATGGATCTCGGGGAGACCCTGGGGGCTGGGCAGCGCAAGCGTATAGGGGGTCTTACACGCAAAGTGTCATGTAATGCACGATTCAAACTTACACATTTTAATTTTATGCACCGTACTTATATGACACCGGTCTCCTTGCAGCGCTTCTCGCCAGCCAGGGAGGACACTTGTCCCAGATGCGGAGCTGAGAGGGCTGGGTTCCTACACTTGGCCTGGGAGTGCGCCTCGGTGCGTAGTTTCTGGTCAGTGGTGGTGGGACGTTTAGCCACTGCTACCGGCCTTGCGATAAACCTAACACCGCTTCACTGTTTGCTGGCGCTGGTTCCCCGGCCTAGGAAAAGGAAAATCCCGTATAAACTATTGCAGCTTATGTTGGTTCTGGCGCGGCGATGAGTGGCCATTACCTGGATGGGGCGGAGGGCCCCGGAGATCTCTGCATGACTGAGGGATGTCCGAGAGTGGTCTCTGGCAGAGGAGACACATATGCAATGTGCGCGCAGGGATGGGAGACTGCAGGAAGACCTGTTGGCATGGAGAGCAATGTGTGCCGCTGGGCCGTCCCTGAGTGATTCTGAGGGGACTAGTGCTGAACTGTTTACGCCAGAGGGGTCCGGAACTGATGGGGAGGGAGGGGGGAACGGGGATGAGTAGATCTGGGTTGTCAATTGCGCTCGGCCGCAGCCTCACGTTGACTGTAGTTATGTCCTAATTGTACTGTATGGTTCTTTTATGTAACCCTAATGTCTGATTTTTGACTAATGATATTGTTTCTCTACTGTGCCTTAATGAGGTCGTCGTCCTGTGTGCAACAGTTCTTCTATGATGCCGAAATTGGGGGGGAATGTTGTGTTCTCTTTAGTGCATAACAAAAAATAAAGGTTTAAAAAAAAAAATTATCACGTTGAAGACATTTACCCATTCTGCACCTCCCTGTAAGTACTATCATAAATGCATTTTGCCTGGTGTCTTGGAACAGGATAGGCCTTCACAGAGTTTGACCTAAGCAGTTCTTGTCGTAGCAGGTTAGCTACACTTCCCGCATGAATCCGAGCTGGGGGCTCCTTAGCTCAGTGAGCAGAAGGATGGCAGAGGAAGCTAAGAGACTGTCAGACTGCACCGCCATGGACAGTCCTGGGATACTATGTGATAAACGCATCCAGTGACTATGGTCAACTCCGTGGATCCTCCACTTCAACTTCTGGACCCTTCCCATGCCAGCTTCAGAGCAAACCACAGCACAGAGAAAGCTCTAATCGCAGCCACAGACAACATAAGAATGTTGCTAGACCGCAGGGAAATAGCAGCTCTCATCCTCCTCAAACTCTCAGCAGCCTTCGACATCGTATCTCACCACAAACTGATCAGCAGACTCCACCAGATCTGATTTGCTTCCTGCCTCAAAGGAAGAACACAGAAGATCACCTTCCTCCTTACTTCTCTATCTCTAAGAACATCAGTCACGGTGTACCTCAAGGTTCATCCCTCAGCCCAATCCTCTTCCCATATACATGACAGACACCGCTGGTCAACATAGTTGGGAGCAATGGACTCGAAATAATTTTCTATGAAGATAACACCCAACTCATCCTCTCCCTGACAAATGACCCAACGACCATCAAAGACGGGTTCCAATAATGCATGAAGGATGTGGCCCTCTTATTTATTTATTTATTCAAAGTTTTATATAGCGCGAACAAGATCTTTACAGATATCAGAGCGCTTTACAGAAATAAGGGGGGAAGTGGGTAACAGAAGGGTGACAAAACATATTATTGGGTACAGAATAGTAAACTAAGTGGGTTATTCTGCTGAGAAATACAAGTTTCAAACTCCTTCTGGCAGTGGGTATAAAGAGAGGTATAGAAACAGGCTGGTATTATCTGGGATCAACTAAGCCTCCTACTTCCATCAGTTGCCTTGCAGGTCCCTCTTACTTCCACCCTAGGAGGTAGAACCAACAGGGGCCAGCAAACTGTAACACACACAGGATTATGATAATTAAAGGGACCCCACATAAATGAACATTGAAGTCACCCACGACCATGATGTTTACACTCTACACGTTGGGTCCTTTCAGATTTCTTAAATGGGAGCCCAGTACCTGGATGTTACAGACCACCGAGGACAAAGAAATAGATTTATAAAAGTTCAATTGGACATTTTACTCGATCCCATGGAGAATAAAAGAGCTTGCAGGATAGGAGCTTCAGTAGTTAAGATGTTAACGCTGCAACAGATCGTTTGAGACATAAAAATAATCAATCTCTTCATTGATCTACCCACCCGAGAGGGGGTTGCAGGCATAAAAAAGGTCTTAAGACCCCTCCAGAAAAAAACGGTTTGTGGTGGCCCATGTCTCCTGAAGACAAATCACATCAAACCTTTAATAATATAAATCAACCATGTAGGCCCAATACACTTGCCAGCCATGCCAGCAATGTTCCAGCTGATGAGAATACACTATTTACACCCAGAAAGTATAGTAACATGAGGACTTGGAGCTCAAAGAACCTTCTGAAACACTTCAGGAGTATTAGTCTCAGCTAGTCAATCACAGCCATCCAAAGACAAGGGGCCAAAACTATTCGAAAGCACTATGTTCGAGGCGACCCCTTGCCAGGTACCCCGAGCCAAATCCAATGATCCCAGGGTTTGCCTATGGCTAAATTGCAATGATCAGACCGATGGTCTGTAGAAGAACCCCAGGGGAAGGGCCACATTAGTAGAGATAGATCCACTTGGAGTAGGGCGCCTTATAGATGCTAAAATTAGTTCCGCTACATGAGGCCTATTAAAATTGATGATTAAACAGGCCTATGTAAAGGATTTCTTGACCCTGCCAACCCAGCTCACTCTTCTTACCATGATAATAGGTCCTCCCGCCGGAGGGTAATGCTTAGGTTCAAATAGTGCAAAACTTTATTTTTGAGTTGGTCAAAATCCTTTGTAATACCTTTTGAGAGGATAGAAACATTCTCCAACACTACCACATAAAGGGTAGATAGGGGAGACTAGGTTAAGGATAACCGGCCTGGACGAGAGGAACATGAATCACAATTGTGTGGCCTATTAACCTCTCCTTCAGACGTTCCGTCTGACAAGGTCTAATTTCTACCTGCTGCCTCTCCATGGTACACTCCAGTTCTTGACGGGGGGAGGAATGATATTTGACAACATAGGATGGATTTGGGGCTAGGTATCGCAACAATACTCTGAAATCTCGTCTGATCGGCTTCCCTTGCCAAAAGAGGTGGGACACATGTCTTAGCAGTAGGAGACGACCCTGTAACTAAGTGATATGGGGCAGGGACTTCCACGAGGCATGCAGGCTGGGATTTATTTTGTTTGGAAAGCTCATTTCCAATTGCTGCTATGCGATGACTTATGGATTCCAGTTCAGTCTCCATCCAGATATTGAGGAGTCTCGAAATGAGTCCAACAAAGCCACCAAATCAGACTTTGCCAAATCGGAGTGGTTGATGTTAATTGATGGTGAATCATCTGTGACATTGGGGTGCTTAGATTTGCTGACAATAGTCGGCCGCTTTCTTATACCTCCCGCTCTGGTGACATCCTCCACTACAACAGATGGCCTCTGATGGACTGGATCCTGCATCTTGGAGCGTAAAGGGTGTGGTGGAACCTTCACAACCAAAGGTGTGGGAGTAATATCTTCCCAGCCACCATCATGCGCAACAGGGGATACAATCGCTCCCAAATCCCTGAGCAAAGGGGACAGACAAGGTGACATCAAAAGATAAACGATAAAGAGGGGAACGAGAGAGTCAAGAGTGACCAACTCTATTTCCTTGTCTCGCACCCCATTGACGCACTGCAAGAAAGCATCCATGGTGGTAACCATTTTTGTACGGGCCTTGGGGGCAACCCGGTGGGGGGAGGGGGGTGTTCTTGTGTTTCCCCAAAAACATCCAAAGGCTATCCCCATATCAAAACACCAACACAACACTAGGCTAGTCGTGGAGAATCAAGTGGACCTCATAGTGCTCTCTTGCGCCAGTTAAGCTAAGGACAGGAGTTAACCTCTAATGCACCAATATGGGTATCAAAATAATAGTGCCAGTCCTGATAGGCAGTGATGTGGTGTCGCCTGAAACAGACCAATAGGCACAACCAGGGATAATAAGACCAAAGAAAAAAAAGAGAATACCTCCCCTACCAGCTCCTCCAGGCCCCAGGCTCCTCCAGGTGGCATGGGAAAATGCTTCTTATCTCTGAGGAGATGCAAGGCAGGCTATCAGACTTCAACGTATGAAAACTCAGAGCCAAGAGAGGGGGCCCAGACCGGCCAACTCCGGTGTCTGAAGGGCGCGGACAGGCCTGCCATTGGCCCGGCCCGGGGTGTGGTAGGTAGAGGGCGCTTTTCAGCGCGTGGTGCAGGGGAATTGGTCACAGAAGTCCCAATAGCAGCAATAGGATCCACCAGATGTCTTGTGCCGCGGTAGGTGGAGGGTGCTTTACAGAGCAAAACACGGGGGAACTGGTCAAGGGACCGTCGTCCTTTATGCTCAGGGTCATGGGACACGAAGTCCCAACAGCAGCAACAGAATCCACCAAACATCCCGCACAGCAGTAGGTGGAGGGAACTTTTCAGCACGCGACGTCGGGGGAACTGGTCACGGGCCCCTCCTCCTTCAGAGCACAGAATGGTGCAACATGAAGTCCCAACAGCAGCAACAGGATCCACCACATGTCTCATGCTGTGGAAGGAGGAGGGCGCTTTTCAGCGTGCGGGGAAACTGGTTACAGGCCTCTCCTCCTTGAGAACACAGGGTGATGTGACACGAAGTCCCAACAGCAGCAACAGGATCCACCAGCCGTCCCGCCCCACAATAGCGGACGGGTGCTTTTCAGCACACGGTGCGAGGGAACGGGTCTTGGGCCACTTCTACTTGAGAGCACAGGGTAATTGGACACGAAGTCCCAACAGCAGCAACAAGATCGACCAGACGTCCCGCGCAGTGGTAGGTGGAGGGCGCTTTTCAGCACATGGCGTGGGGGAACTGGTCAAGGAGGTCCTCGTCCTTTAGAGCACAAGGTGAAGGGACATGAAATCCCAACAGCAGCATAAGGATCCACCAGACGTTCTGGACTGCAGTTGCTGAGGAAGCGAACAGAAGAATTATTTTATATTAGGAAATGGGTTATTGTTAAGGTTTATTGAAATGATGAATCTGTTTTGGATTTGCCTAATGTGACCTAACCATAATCATGTCATGCTGACTTGAGACTTTTCTCCTCTCTTTAGGATGCTGTCAGTACTATACTTGAGTTTGACGATTAGGAACATTAGGGATTTAACTGCTTTAATAGACAAGACAGAAGTTCTCATCTTCGGGAAAGGTAAGGACACCCTATGGAACAACGAATCATGGCCATCTTAGCTGGGCCCTACCCCCATACCCACCAAACATAGCAGCAACCTCGGCATTATCCTCGACAGCCAGCTATCCATTAAGAAGCAGGTCAGCGTTGTCGCCTCCGTCTACTTCCTCACCCTACGAATGCTCAGGAAGATCTTCAGATGGCTCCCGCTCAACATCAAGTGAACCGTCAATCAAGCTCTCATCATTTCAGAAGCCCCTGGATAACTAGAGTGCACAAGATGAAGGTGAGGCGGTTTTCCCCGACAAAGTGTATTGCTGACATTCCAAAGGCTGCAGAGATGATTGGTAAATACTCCAGTTAGAAAAGAGGAGACCAGAATCCTTTATACATTTGATTGTCATATTTCTGCGAGGAGCTGCTGACCTGTCTTCCAAGCACAGCTGTTTGGTACACGATGGGATGAAGGATAGGACTGCAGTCTTTATTGTTCTAGGTGACAAGGGTTATTTAGGTGACGCCTTTCTGTGGTCTTTCTTCATCACTGTTCAGGTGCATAAAGCTCACACCTCTCTGTGCCTCTGTTGTGGGTACTCTAGGCTGGAGACTACCCTGCAGTGAGGAATGACACTCTACACAAAAGCTCTGTCTAGAGAACAGTGCGTATAGCACACTCGCAAGAAGAACCCCCCCAAACTGGTTCCTAAAGTGCAAAGAATTCATACAGTTGTCTGCTTTCTCAGTATAAACGTGGGAGCCATTGAGCCACTTGTTGGTCCCGGTTCCGCTTCTCTTTGAGCAATGAAGGGAGTACTCCACAAAGAACTCAAGAGAACTGCTGTGCAAGCAGAGCTGGTGTCTGCCTTACAGCCTGCTTCCCAGAGGTGAGGCGACATCACTTAAAGTATTGTCTGGAAAGAAGAAGCTTTCCCCCTGGCTTAAAGTGCCTGGAACCCAACCTGCTTGCTGAGAGAAAGGAGGAGCCTGCCAAATCTCCAGGAGGTGTGACTCTCAAGGGAGAGCTCTAAGCAACTTGATCCCGGTGGTGTGAGGATCTGTCAGAAGAGGAAGACTGATGAGACCAAACTGCATGCTCAAGGGAATGTGTACAGAGTCTTTCCAGATGAGAAGTTACAGTCAGGAAGTTCCGTAACAACAAAATGTGCCCAAGCGGGCTGTGCCACTTCATCAACAAAGTGTGCCCATATGAACACTGCTGCTGCAACAACAAACTGTGCCTTATTTGACTGTACTGTGCATCAATGAATTGTGCCTGTGGTGTGGATGCACCAACCCAGAGAATGCGGGAAGTGGAAAATTATCTATAACTCCACAGCCCAAATCCCCATCCCCCCGGAAGCCCAGAAGCTAGCCCATTGGCAGCCAGACATCAGTGCTTATGACTAAGCATTGTGGAGAATCTGTGCAGCAGCCTCCACTGCTGCCTGCTGTTGTCAAGGTCGGAGTGCTGGAGAACCTCCAGTTTGTATGTCTCCTCCCTGAAGCGGGAGCAAGCCAAACGCGCTGCGGATCCTCACCGACCACACAAGAACTTGGAGACTATGCTGTGGTGAGAAATATTATTTGAGGACTGCTAAGTGAACTAAGTGAATTATCGGTTTAGAAAAAGGGTAATCTATATCTGTTCCCTGACACCGACCCAGAAACAACTCAAAACCAAAATGGTAGGGGCATGGGATTCCTTCCCAGCTTACGCAAGAGGGGAGAGAGAATAAGGACCCCTCTGTGTCAGTGAAGCCTTTGTACCTTTAGCCTGTTCTGTGAAATACTGAGTTGTCTGTGTATATTAAAGTACTTTTCTTTATGAATGTAAACACTGAGTAGGACAAACCTTTATTGCCCTACTGGGTCGTTGGTGAGTTTTGAGCTTCAGCGCCCCCTCACATACCTCCCTTAGAAGCCTGTGACTGCTTGCCATCACTATCACTGAGAGTCGAGTGTTGAAGGGGTTGTACTTGGCCTAGTTTTGCAGAGCCATGGTAGGAAGGACCCTGGAACATCAGGAGCAAAAGACCCCTGACCCCCATGGCTGAGGTCCAGTAGCCCCTGTGTACATGTGGTCACTCAAATGAGATCTCAAAATAACTCAGTTCATAAGGCATCTACATAGGGATCAATGGAGAACAAGATTGCTTTCTTCTTTAACTAGACCTTTGGGATATCTTATGCACACTGCTGATGACCTCAAGGGTTGGAGGCCACAACAGCACGATCACGAGACACTCCACCATTAATATACTGCGTGGAAATCCATTTCTGACTACCCTAGTGTGCGTGTTGTAGGAGATGTTCTACACTTACCAATTTCAACCGGTGAGCTCCAAAGAAAATAGGCATCCATGCCCAGTTCAGGATCATCTGAGCTGCGTAGAGACCGAGTGGCACCACCGCTTGGTTGTTGAACCCGCCGAGGTCCTTCCACACCAGGTAAGAGGCGTAGCTTTGGAATTAAAGAGACAATTGAGACATTTAATGTGAACCAGAGAGCCTTGAGACACATTGGCATGATCTGTTGACTAAAGACAACAGATATGTGGACGGTACACCACATAACAGTTTTTGGGAATAGCTAGTTTTGGAAAGGTCATCATTGCTTTGTTTGGCAAGCAGTTGTTAGAAAGGCATGGGATGGCAGGGTAGTGATATAATGAACTAAAAATAGAATTCTTGTCTTGCAGCTGCTTGTTATAATCCTTGTGTGTGGTGGGGAAAGTATGTGCTACTACTGTACCCTGTCTGTCTTTTGGTAAATGAAGAGTAACGCTGCAGTATCAAATGTGTGACTCTGGACGCTTCAGTGCCCAATGGGTTTGATCCACCAAAGGTGAGCCACAATCCTTCCTTACCCCATGGTTGTGTACAGAGTCGTCCAGGCAATGGGGAACATCTTGTTGGGTGGACGCCAGGAGGGCTTCTTTAGACTCTCGTACCAGGTGGGCACATTCTTTCTAGTAAAGAACCAGCCAAAGAAGCCCCCAACATGTGGAAGAGCAGTGAAGCCCGCAATGGCCGCCCACATCCTTATCAGTTCCAATGAGACTTAGGGTTCCCCTAAAAGAAATGGAAAAAAGAAAAGATGGAATAAAGTTTACTTATGAATAACCTAGTGGAATACATTGTTGTATAATGTGAATTGTGACTGATTAACCATTTGAGGTACTACAGGAATAGGCGTGTGCTGTTTCTTGAACACGTAGACACACTGTCGCAGGTGGTGTTGGGATTGTACTTTTTTGACATGTGGCAAGTGTCTCTATCCCATTGCCTCTTTTTATTTTCCCTCAGGCTGCGCAGTCACTCTGGATGCAGAGTGTAATATTTGCAGGCGTTTCTGTTATTTTGTGCCAACAGGGTGGCTGATTGTGCTCTTTTACCAGACCTTAGAGGATGTGGCCTGTGAAGCTGGTCCCAGAGTTTAAGTGTGAGTTGCTCTAAACTTCGCCAGTGTGTTCTACTAATTTCAGTAGAGGTGTGTTGCCAAACCACTTACCACGAAGGTTAGAGAGAAAGGCAGACCCTATATTCTACCATGATATATATATATATATATATATTTACCTGCAGAGGACAAAGATGGTGAGAGAGTTGAAAGGAAGGAGAGCCAGAGGATGCAAGCCTCCCCCGTTTCCTAGGTGGTTAGCATTTCTGGGGTGCAGGTGCATCTAGGTTCAAGGAAGAGTCCCTCGACTGAGTGCAATCGAAAGGTCGTGGCTCTGCTGCTTGCCAGACTTGCATACTCTGCTCTGCCAGCAATCTAGACCCGACCTTAGGTTGCTGCTGTGACTGCTCTAGACGGTGGCAGTAGTCTAGGCCTAACAAGCTTTGTATATACTTTGGGGACGCAGTGAAGGGTATGGAGCAGACCGCTGCCGCTTCAATCCAGGTTTTATGGAGGAACAGAAGGCAGTATCCACAAAGTTTCAGAGTCCATACAGGTTCAATCCTATCAGGGCATCTCCACCGTGGCAAACAATTCACATGAACAAGATGCTTAAAGGGTGTTTTTTTTAGCGTTATTCCTTTTCATTTTCAATACTTCTTGTTTGTCACTTTATATTATTGCGAACCCAGAGGTGGCTGTTATGCTCACACGCTTTGAATTTCATGTTCGGTGTTAAACAGTTAACTGTTCTTTACAGTATTCGAAGAGAAGTCAAACAACCAAAAAAAAACTAGAAAACATAATAGCCAATCGGAGCCATCACTTGCCTATGGTACACTCTCCTAATACCACCTTTCTAACAGCTTTTATTTGGCTTAAATACTCCACAATTACTTTTCCATTTCAGGGTTGTAAAAGTTATATTTACATATTCCAAAGTGGTTGATCTAATGTAGCGATGTATTTGATATTTGGCTATTGTTTATCTAAGTTACTTTCTCGCGGTCTGGGTGTGTCTGCCATTGTGTGCGCCTGGCTGTCCTTGTGCACGCTCTTTGTATGACTTGTTACTAGTAATGTTTTTTTACTGTTAAAACACGAGTGTGCCTATTTTATTACTTGTCATACTAGGTGAGACCTTTTCCCGATCTTGTGTGGATGTCTGAACTTGAGGATTATTCGGAGAAAGATCAAACTCCTCCGGGTGTCCCAGAATAGAAAGGTGATATTTGGGGACGTCAAGTCCTTCTTTCACACCTCTCTGCTTGCTGGCAGAAGGATATGTCTGACCTCAGTGCCCTTACAAGAGAGGTTGAGTCCTCGGTGCAAAGGCTGTAGCAAATCAGTCTCACCGCTTTCTGCTGGTAGCAGCAGTTCATGGAGCTAGTATTTAAGCTACTGACATGGTCAGTCGGGGTTCTGCCACCGGTAAAGGGCCATTATTGTGCATTACCCTTTTAAAATCAGGAAAAGGTTTTGTAAATGAAGATGAAGTGATATGCCATTTCTAATATGAGATCACATGTTTTCCGGTGCTTCTTCGCGATTCCCTGCATTGTGCATGTGGTTTCCAGGCCTTCAGGTCTAGAGGTACATGAGTCGGCCAGGATTTGGATCGGGGGAAGCTGACCCTCTTTCCACTAGGGGGCGAGACTGATATTTTTGCTGAGTTTTATATAGCGCGAACTTGACCCGAACCGAATCGGGGGTTCAGAGCGCTTTACATAGCACCAATTACGTTCCATGAGGACACACATTCATTTTTGTTGGGCACGGGGAGATTAAGTGATTTGCCCAGAATCACAGGATGTTTGGCGTCGTTACCGAGACTCGAACCCAGATCCTCGGGTCCGAGGTCGAGCGCCCTAGCAGTCAGTCCAACTCCTCCTATTCATTGGCTGTGTGTTTCTGTAAAGAAACAAAGCCAGGCACACTGGCAATTCTGAATGGAGAAACTGGCTGAAGATATCTTCACCGTTTGGGTATCAAACAAAACTAGAGAGAGTAAGTTTGATCCAGCCCTGCTTCAACATATCACATTTAGTAATTGGATCCAGTCCAGTACCTAGATATGGCACCCACTTCCGCATCCTAGGGACACATTAATCCTCAATACATTAAAGTCAGAAAATCCACGCCCTATGGTATCAGAAAAAGTAGTATTTACATCGTAGTTTCAGAAATGTTGTTTTCTTTTTACTAAATATGATAGCAATCCTAAACTGGCATGGCATGTACCTGGTCTTCAAGTCAGTGTAAAATGCTACATGGGATCCCTTGCCAAAAAGTGTCAGAAGCCGCCTGAGCTGGGATTATATTCAATGGGGTCCAATATCTTTTCTGTCTCATGGTCAATGCCAGCTTGACCACATCATTCAAAAAATCTCAAAGGCTTACTATCTAAATTTCCAAAAGTGGGAATTTCTCTACTATGTAATCAACCCAAGTGCAAGTTCTTCTTTTCTGTGATAGCTTTGTTAAAGGATGCCAAGTGTGCAGCCATTAATTGATTACAATCCTTCCTGAAACTTGTGTTCGGTGCAGAGATGCTGACCTGAGTCATGTAAACTAGCTCTCAGGATTTCAATCTTTCTGGTAAAGTTACTTGTTGACAGGGCTTGACACATCCGTTCTATCCTCAAATAGGCAGGAGATTCTGGAAGCGCTTCTGTTGGGACAATTACCACAAACAAAGACGCAGTCAGGAGAAAGGTTGAACCAACGTTTTATGACTGACCATATATTAACTATGGATAACCATGATTTAGGACAGATTATAAAAAAAACAGTAACTGAAGAACAGCCTCTCCCATTCTCCTCCAGTGAGATTAGGGGGAGAATTATCTTTTGTTTTAAAGTGAAAGGATATTTTCTCCATTCTATGGGTTCTTTAAATTGATCACGGATACCATGTAGCATTTTATCTTCCCATTTCTCTACAGATTTTATCTCTTGGAACAAATGCCATTCTTGGCTCAAAAGTTGGGCTGGCTGTGGAGATTGTTGGCAGATTTCCACTTGTGCAACATGGTCACAGGAAGAGTTGGGTTTTGTACCCATAGGGCCCAATTCACAAAGGGCCTCCGCACTCGCGGCAGGAGCCCAGCAATAGGTAACTGCAGTACGGAGGTCCCGCCACGACAGCAGAACATCTTCCAAACATTCAAAACCTAGTTATGAAATAGTACTCAAGACAGTTCCGCCATGACCTCAACAGGCCTTTTAACTCCCTGGGTTTCATGGAGTTAAATTACTTTAGGAGTCTGCTTTCAATTGATGTTTTCATTACCTGATTAAACTCTTCTCTCCCTATTTTATTGAGCTGCAGAGAGTGCCCAGAGTTCCTGGCTGCAGTAGAGTAAGTTCTTCAGGACTGACCGCAAGGTGTGCATTTGTTTACCTCTTGTTTGGCCCGATGCACAGAGAGGGAGCCTCTTTGTGATCATCACACAGTTCGAACTCCCAAAGTGTTGTTCCTGGTTTCTCCGGGTATTATTAGTTTCCCTTCTTCTCCTCCATTCTTTCTCCATTTTCGGTTAAATATTTAGGGATTTCATGAATGAAGTAGCACTCAGTCACTCTTGTGATCATAGCTTGAAGGGCTTTGGGTCGACCTAAAGATTTATTTCCATTGTGGACACAGCTCAGGCCTCATCTCCTCCTCCGTGAGCATGGATGGCTTGGAGTCCCTGGTGAATGACATGAATGTTCTGCTTTAGTTGTATAAAAAAAAATTTTTTTGAAAATGTCATCACCTTCCATGTTGCATCAATGCATGTTATACCCAGGATTGGCAAAGCCAATAGGTCTGGATATACTGTGCCAATGTGTGATAACACACCGGCTTGTCAAAAATGCTGTTTTGAAGCATTGCATGATATGCTTTGTCTTAGCACAGCCTGCCCTACTGGCTTGGCAAATGCTACAAAAAAGTTGCAATAAAGGTTTGTATGTTTGCATTCCAATGAAAGCACTTTCTGGAAGGTGGGATGACACTCCAAAATAGCATGAAGTGAGAGAAATACTCCTCTTGCTGGAGCCAAAGCTCCCTTATATGTATATTTTAAAGACTTAGCATCAACACTTCTTGCAGACAGCCGCGCTGTCAAGGCAGACATGAAAAGTGGACACTGAAATACAGTGAAAGTGAGATGCCCATTGAGAACAAAAGGCAGAGAGAGTTATGTACAGACTGTGGAGCACATAGGCAGAAGAAGTGCGGATGATCGGAGGTGATTAATTCCATCCCAGAAGCCAAAATCCACAGCCTCACAATATCCCGTGTAAAGTTCTTGGCCTAAGCAAGTGAATTATTCTTGCACAGTGCAAGGAATGTGAACCAGAAAATTGGCATGTTAACACGTCTAGCAAAGTACCAGACCCACAATTGTGCAGGTTTTTTTAGGCAACTAAGGCCATTCTACACAGGATCCTCACAGGAAGCCCCTGCAGCTCCTGAAGTCTGGGAAGGAGTATCCTTGAAGTAAGCAAGGTTCTCCAGCATTCGGGCTGAGTAGGTCTCCAGCTCCGCGTCTGCGCGCCTGGAGTTAACTGCTTCAATATAGCAACGGCGAAGGCGAACGACTGCTCATAAGAAGCAGCAAGTACACTTATTTGCAGAATTCCACCATTGTATGTGTTGACGCTACTGTTACTCAGCTGTTCGTTAATATTCAGCCTCTGGATTTCACAGATCTGTACAGGTGTTGGCCCCCCCCATCTTGAGTTATTGATTTGGATGTAACCAACCCCCCAGCCCCAGCACCTGCCCCAAACCTGCAATTATTACTTAATAATCGTTTGGTTTGCACCTTATCCATGTTTTGTCATCTTCCTGGCTGCCTTAATAAGCAGGTCAGGGACTTTGTATCGAAGGTTAATGTGAAAAAGGACTGTTGATCTGAACCTGACCATATCTAGGTAAAAATCAGCTAGGGTAGTACTAGTGGCAAAGGGAATATACAATCCAAGCTGGGTTCTGAAGAGATAGCAAGCCATCACTAGATACAGACATTGCTTTTGGATAGAACCGCAACAACCTTTTAATACAATGTAAGCTTCTTTGCAGTCTGAGCCTCATAGCTGCTTTTTTCCAAGGCCCTTTAGACCACCCTTTGTGCATGAGAAGTTGCCGGGATCGATCCCATTGCAGGCAGCGGGTCAGATATCTCCATTTGGAGTGACAAGAGCACACATTGCGACTTTTAGATTAATCCAGGGTTCAGAAATTCGTGCCAGGGTTAGGGCAAAAACATACTGCGGGTCCTTTGGATGATTGTTTCATTTTGGCTAAGCACGATGGTTTCGAAGTATTGAAAATAAATACTTAATGGAAAGAGAAAGCATGGCGCCATCTAGTGGCATGGCCATACCAGCGGCCTGTTTATTAATGTTCAAGACAGGCTTGCTTGCAAATACGATTCTATAAATATGTCTGGAGAGCAGGGGTTTGAAAAGCAGTGGAACCGTATACATGTCCCCTCTGCACTCCTTGTGAGGAACCTGGATAATCCTCCAAAATAATATCACAGATATCTGAAAGCATTTCTCCAGGGCAGAGAGTGCTTCGTTCTCGATCAAGGAACGGCCATGAAATAACAGTAGCTGTCACTGAGAAATGACATGATCAATCGTAGTGACAAATTGTCAGCCTCACACCTTGGTGAACCTTTATAGAGCAGGATGCTTAGCATTACAAGGTGAGCAGACCTATATGAGTGATTCACTTAGCAAGGATACCAGGCTTAAAACCCTACAAACAAGACTTATGGCCCTTCCTGTCAATGAATTCTGTGCGGCTTGGGCTGCGGTCCTGGAACTGGCACTTGCATGTTTTTTACTTATAAGAGAAAGTCCATGCTTCATTTACTTTGTTGTTTCTCTGAAGTCTAGCCTGTACGGTGCACTTTATTGAAGCTGCTTTTTTGAAATCATGGGATTTAAACCTGCAACAAGACCGTAGATTTCTGCCTGACAACCAGAACCCCTATAAAATGGCTCGTTTTGGAAAGTACGTGGATTTGATATTTTCCACTATTAAGAGACCCGCAAAAGCGATACATATTTCTTGAGCCCAGCAGCATCTGTTTATTTTATACATAAACTACTTGTTTAAATGTTGTATCAGTTTTCTGGTGACTGTCTTGCCAGTTACATTTTAACTTTTGCACGGACACATCTTATTTGAAAGACTTTATAAATTGACTTTTATCTTTTCTTTTGATGACCAAGTGCTTGCACCTTACGTAGTACAGAGTGGTGCAAGCATTGTGATTGAATGCTATTTTGCTATTTTAGAATTGGAATATATTTTGTTCCAATTTTAATTAATTGATGCAATAAATGTCAATCATTCAGTCTCAATGCAGCTATTTTCATTGATTCTACCCTTTGCCTAAGATTGATGAAGTTACTTCAACTTTGGCGTTGTAACCATGTTCTCAGCACTCAATGTGGCTAACCAGGATCATAGAATGTAGTCTGCAATGTAACATAAAGGATATGTTGGTGAAGATTAAGGGAGTGATTGAATTCCAGGACGACATTTTAGATATTGCAAAAAAAAGTCATGAACAACATGATGAAAATCTAAAGAAGATCCTATTAGCATGATCAAGGAAAGGTTTGGCTATACAAATTGTGCAAGTTAGGATGGGCAGACATGCTCTACTTCATGCCATCAGCAACAAAGGATTTAAATCCAATTGCACTCATATAGAAGCAATAGTAAATGCCCCATCTCCTAAAATCATGGAGCAGTTAACATAAGTTCTTGGAGTGTTGAAATTGTACTCAATGTTTATTAATAACTTTGCAACCAAAATGCAAACTGTGTTGAAAAAGGATGCTACATCTTTTTGGTTGGCAAAACATCAGGACGCTTTTAAGGCACTGAAATTGTAGAGCTCTGGAATGCCTTGTTTCTATCAATTTGTACTTGGGAAGGAGTGTAATATAGCAATTGGCACAATTGTGATCTTGGAAGATGTCCTCAGGTTTCAGGATAAGCACAAAGAATGGATGGCTCTTACACTTTTAAAACTTGAATACATTTTGAAAGGAACTATTCTGTGCTGTTCCAGGGCAGCTAAACGATATACAATGTGTGTATGGGAGACTAGGTTTAATCTTTGTAGGGATCAAAAGCCATTGGTAAATTTACTTGCACCAGGGGGTGAAGTGCAAGGAGTTCAAAACTGCAGAGACTTACTACGAAGTTGCAATCCTCTCACTATGTTGTTGAATTATCTATTCAAAATCAGGATGAATTATATTATATGAACAAGTAAATTGTGGGAGGTGACAAAGAGTGTCCACCAACTGGTCTTAGGCAGGATTTTCAAATTAGCACATAAAGGGCAATTACACATGTTGGGAACAAAAATATGTGTTGGATTACATAACTGGGGGCCAAAAATGGCAGAAATGATTGATCATTGGGAAAGAGAATGAGAACTCTGTGTGCCCGGTGACCAATCTGCAAAAACTTGCATTCCCAGTCCAACTCCAGTAGACTTGCAAGAAGGACCATGGAGGAAGTGAGGGGTTGATATCATTGGTCATTGCTCCATTTTACCAACCTCTCTTCCTTTGGTATAGTTTCGAATCACTGCTATTCAAAGTGGCCTGAGGTTTCTATGGTTGAAAAGGTTACCACCAATTATATTTCATTTCACGATTATGTGTTTTGTTGAGAGGGGAATGCCATGAGTCCACATTTCTGATAGTTGTCGACAGCTTGCTTGTGGCAATTTCAGTAATCTCTTAAAACAAGGGCATCTTGCACCAGAGGTTTACTTCATTGCGTTGAGAAACTAATAGTCAAGTTGAGAGATTGAACAGAATTTTTATGGAGTTTTTGTTACTTGCATTAACAGGTGAATTTGATAGAGAAAATGCCCCTCTAGGAACACTACTTACAAATTCACTCCGAGTAGTAACACTAACAAGTCTCCTTTTGAAGAGTTAAGAGGGTGAGCCCCAATTTCTAGACTCTTTACATGATGCATAAGAGCTGTAACTGAAAAGAAAGGAACAAGAAATTGACTGTTTTGACGATAATGCCAGAGGGGATAAGTATAATAACTCTATAGGCATGTTTATAAAGAAAAGAAGAGGGAAATGAACAGCATCTTACATAGAGCTCAAACAATATGGGACAGTTAAAAGACACAAAGATTCTGCCAATAATACTGCTTTTTTTCTAATCCTGTAAAGGTAATTGCGGTTTGTTGTTACTGTGAGAGTTAAAGGAGGGTCATTATTGACATTAAACTGTGTCTATTTCCAGAAGAAAGTATGATGGCTTTAATACTGATCACACCTATGCGGACCATGACATTGTTTTCTGAACGTACCATCGGCGGAAAGTGGCATCACTGAGATTCCTCTTGTCAATGATCAAAGTGGGTGCTCTAAAGGGCATAGTAGCGGTTGCCGTGACACAGCATTGAATTTCAGGGATTCTGTGGTTGTGCATGAGGAGCATGTTTTCTTTAGTCTGGATGGTATTGGGTCAGCTAGTGTTCAGAACAATAATTAATGTTGATAATCCTGAAACAACTGTTTCCCTGTACCTGCGAGGCATAGTGTGAAGATCATGCCAGTTAAGTTTCGTGATGTCTAAATGACTGGTGTCTGCATACATTACAAGGTTTATATGTGTGTCTTGTGGTGGTGTTCCTTTCTTGTGTTTCTTGTCAATCTTTTTTAATCATATTGCTAGTTTATAATTGCTTGCTTTAAGGGTGCCTTGTATGGTGTTCCAAGTCTGAATGAAATGGTGCCTCAAGGGACGCCTGTTGAATGTAAGACTGGGAGAGGGGAATGTGTAGGGTTTGAGCATCTGTGAGGAGTTGTAGGTAGGGTGACAGTAGTTGTCAACCTACCAGCTTGAGTCTCTGTAGTTTTTCTTATTTTTTTAATTGTATTTCTTATATTCAATTTGGTTGCCAATGTGTTAACATTAACAACCAGGACCAGGCCTGAAGCTTTGAAGTCCTGGTTTAATAAGGGTTAGATAATGTAGCAGCTAAATAAAAGTGGTTTCAGCTTCAGAAACAAAGCAGTCATACATTTGATAGACTTAACATATTTTAAAACATGTCATTGTACATGGTTTCTGTTGTCAATAAAGAGCGAGTTTGATATGGCCGTTAAGTGATGGAGTGATAACTGGAGTCTAGAGAGCACTCCATCCATATTGATTTAAGCAAAGCAGAATGTAAGGCTACTAGAAGAGCCTCATATGACCAGCAACTTCGTTTAGGCCTGCAAAAGGTAGGTAGGGGTGTGTCTGTTATTTTTAATAAGGCTTGGATGTGCAGACTCTTGATTGAAAGCAACAACTCGCAGATTTGCCACCAGGGATTAACTGGGCTGGATTAACAAGAATATCTTTAACCTCCTCCGAAGAGACCTGAAAAGTGATAGCAACTTTCTCCTGCTTACTAATGGGTTTGGTACGGCAACGGTTTATTGTGCTGATTTGTTTGATAAATTATATTGTGAAGTAGACTCACAAGGTGATGTACCACAGTAACTACACATGCCTTGCACACATTTTGTTGAATGGTTTGGGATATTGGAAAACATGAAAAGAAAATGACTCCTTTCAATCTATAAGCGGAGAATAAATAATTTTATGGTTTCACAATTTTTGCTGGTAAAAATGCCTCAATATCTGGTTGTGATTCTTAGGAATACAAAATGTGTGTGTGTGTGTACAATCACACACAGCTCTTTTTGTAGAATGCAGGAGGATGAGCATAAGGGGCAGGGGAATGTTTTCTTTTACTACTATTCTAAATAAAAGAACAGATTTTTAATTATTGCTCTATGGTAATGATAAGGAAGGCTTACTTGATCTGCTTCTTATAGTTTGCGTATATTAAATAAACAATCATGTATAATAATAATACCAGATCCATTTATGCACCTGCAGCCGAAATGGGAGTGCAACCCGTTGGTAACTGATTTAAATTCCAGGAGGTTTGTTGCACATTTTATCTGGCCTGAACTGTCCCTCTAATGTTTTTAGGTCTCACTTAGGCAACGCTTGCGCTATCTCTTTTTAAAAAAAAATGTTTTATTGTTTTTTTTCCAACATTTATAAAGCCCCTATAATTTTTT
The DNA here is from genome assembly GCF_964261635.1 of Lissotriton helveticus. Taxonomy (NCBI): domain Eukaryota; kingdom Metazoa; phylum Chordata; class Amphibia; order Caudata; family Salamandridae; genus Lissotriton; species Lissotriton helveticus. The sequence goes on from NC_136065.1 coordinate 1,346,248,437, forward strand.
GGTTATTTTTTAACATTTCTGCTATCGGAATTTTATTAAGTGAGGTACTTTCTCTGATTCTTCGTGTTAAGAAATCTCTAATTTGCAGATATTTAAAGAAATCCCTCCACTCCAAGTGATATATTTCCCTCAAGGTTTCAACGAGAGTAGCCCTTCGTTTGCGAAGAGACATCCAAAGTGTTTATTCCAGTTGTAGTCCATCTTTCAATACAGGCTCCACTAAAGATTTCAGGGAGGACCGGGTTATTGCTTAGAGGAGAGTAGAGCAAGAGCCGTCCTATGCCCAGTAATTTCCTCACAGCTTTCCACGCTTTAAACCCCCCCAGTAAGGTCTTTAGACGGACCTTTTTGTGGTAGCTATCATAGAGAAATCGCCACAGATACCCTTTGCTCTTATTACCTAATACCAACTGATGGATTGATGGTTGGTCTTCCCCTGAGATTGTTTTGTTATTATCTAATAGAAAAAAGAGTTCATGATTATATGAGAGCATACAAGCCCAATAATATAACTTAAGGTTTGGGAGGGCTAAGCCTCCTTTTTCTTTTGGAAGAGTCAGGAGCTTGTAGGCTCTTCGAGGTTGTGAATAGGACCAAATAAAACTGGAAAAGGTGCGCTCCATCAGTTTGAACCAATATTCAGAGATTTCCAGGTTGATTGCTCTAAACATATAAAGTAGTTTAGGGAAGTATACCATTTTTAAAGCGTTTACACGGCCGATCAAAGATAAGTGTAAATTATTCAGACAGTGAAGATCTTTCTGCATTTTATCTAGCAGAGGGCCAGATTTAATTCGACCAATTTATCAAGTTTGGAGGAGATACATACCCCTAAATAGGTCGCATTTGTTGTTACTAGAGGATCTACCATGATGCATTTATCATTTAAGATTATTTGGGTTTTACTCTGATTAAGAGCGTAACCGGCCATATTACCAAAGTTCTTAGCCTCAGTTTCAATTATAGGTAAGGCTAATGCCGGATCTGGTGTTACTATGGCTATGTCATCGGCATAAGCAAGAGTTTTGGTCATATAGCCTTGGGTCAGTATAGGGGTAATACCAGCATTAGATTCCAGATTGCGAATAAAGGAATCAATGTAGATGGCAAAGGGCAGCGGGGAGCATGGGCATCCCTGTCGAGTTCCCCTTGATATTGTTAATTCTTTAGAGAGATTGCCGTTTATCATCACTACAGCTTTAGGGTTGATATATAGTTTTTGTACTGCCTGAATGAATCTTTGTTTAAAGCCCAGATGACCCATTGCCAGCCACAGAAATGACCAGGAGACCCGGTCAAAGGCTTTTTCGGCATCTAAACGGATGAGCGCCATTGGGTCTCCCATCACCTCTGTGCTGCCAAAAAGGATGATCACTCTATGAATGTGGTCTGTAGTTCCTCTTCCAGGTATAAACCCGTGCTGGGACTTTGAAACAAGTTTGTGGATTAATGGTGCCATTCGATTCGCTATTAATTTAGAATATATTTTTGAATCCACATTGATTAGGGTGATGGGACGATAGGAGCCCATCTGATTCGGAGGTTTATCTTTCTTCAGGAATACTACTATTTTTGCTTTTGACCATGACCTTGGTGGTTGTCCCCCGTTAAATATGTGCACACATAGATCTAAGAAAATCTCTTTGATTTGATCTAAAAAGATAATATAAAACTCAAGAGGGATAGAGTCCAAGCCAGTTGCCTTTCCTCTAGGCAGAGCCTTGACTGTCTCTACAATTTCTTCCAGGACCGGTATCTCCTCTAGATCATCTCGGTCTTCCTCAGTAAGTCTACTGGGGGTTCCCTGATTTTAGTATTCTCTCATACTGTCTATATCGGCCCCTCCTTCCTCCGAATATAAGGTGCTGTAGAAGTTCCAGAATGCTTCTCTGATTTTATTACTTTCTGAGATTAGGCCTTCCACTGGATCTAATATTTCCCGTATGAAGTTCTGAGATGTTTGTTGCCTCATACGTATGGCCAGTTGATTACCAACTAGTTCGCTTACTTCGTAGATGTTCTCACTATGTGCTGTGGCTTTTTTAACTGCTTTGGTGATAAATATATTCATAATAGCAGCCTTATCAATTGCTACCTGATATTGTATTTTAGTGAGCTCTTCTAACGTTAAAGAATTATGGGTTGCCCTGATGAGTTCTTCTTCAGAGCCCTGTAATTTTTTCGATAGCGATTTATGCAGGTCTCTGGCCAATTTGTTAACCCTTATTGGGTATTGTGTAGTTTCCCCTCGGATTCCTGCTTTTAGAGCGTCCCACACTATCTCTATAGAAGTACTCCCTAGATTATTTTCTAGAAAATTGGGTATCCATGCTCGCATGTGATTGCAATAGTCTTCTTCAAGGAGCAGGGACTTCTCGGAGGTCCAATTTCTTGGCTTCTGGGCCATTTGTATTAGCTCTAGGGTGCATACTAGAGGATTGTGGTCAGATAGTACTCGAGGCAGTTTTTCTATTTGTATGATAGAGCTTAATGACTGTGATATAAAGAAATAGTCAAGCCTAGCATGCACCCGGTGTGGATTTGAGAAAAAGGTGTAGCCAGGATCCTCAGAGTTAGAGATCTGCCACCCATCCAGAAGTATGTGCGTATGACATAGATTTTTTAGGGCCTTGAACACATTAGGTTTCCTCCCATGATACACCCAATTATCCTTCATTGACCAATCGGCGGGTAAATTAATATTGAGATCCCTGGTAATGGCCAATGTACGAGTTCACTAGAGACCTCATTTATCAGGGTGGGATCGTCACAATTACTTCCATAAATTGAGCAGATGGTAACTAGTTGTGATTGTTCAAACTGGCATTCTGTGATTGCCCACCTCCCGAATTTATCTGCTTTAGATCGGTTAAAGCTAAATCCTCCGCCTCTAGCTAAGAATGCCACCCCCCTGACACGAGCTCCCTGAGTAGTAACACAGATTAAGTTGTACCCTAATGTTTTTAAAAGGTGTAGCTGTGAGCCTTCAATATGCGTCTCCTGCATACATACTATGTTGGGGCATGTAGTTTGTAGACCCACTGCAACTGCTTGTCTCTTCTTAATGTCATTTAGGCCACAGATATTAAGTGACATAATCTTTAGTGCCCCCATTTGTTTATGCCATCCATCTTAGAAAGATATTCTCCCATAAAAAAAGTGTTAGCTATATCTTTATCATTTTCATTTTCTCTGTAATTTTTAAGATTCCTGTCTGACCTTCCCCCTGAACCCCCCCCACCCAGAGGTTCCACCGACCTGCCCTACCTCCCGATGCCTCCGCTTTCCCTCCCCCCACCCCCCACCACCTTTGAAGGTTACCTGACCCTCCTGGACCAGGGGCGTGACATCCATGAAGGCGGGCCCTGCGGGCTGAGATAGTTTAATAGAGGGTATTATATACCTATCTAGACCTAATGAACCAAAGCCTGGATAATATAAAAAAAAATAACATTTTGTACATAATTTTATAAGCTAAATATGTTTTCTGTCCTGTTTCTCCAATCTACTTTTTCTCGATGCTTCTGCAGAATATGATTCCTGATATATATTTAGTGGAATTGTTAATTCAGCTTAATTATTCCTTCTATAGGTTTTTTTTTCTATGGTTTTGCATTATTTCCCTGAATTTTGTAGCCCAGTCCCTGAGATTTCTCGTAGGTAGTTTTCCGCCTGCACTTCGCTATTAAAGCTTTTTGTTGACCCCTTGAATATGATTTTCAGGCGTGCAGGGTTTTGCAAAAATACTTTTGCTCCAATTTTTTCAAAAGGTTCAAATAGCTGGCGCATTTTCCATCTTCGCTCGACAGTAGAGTGAGCGAAGTCCGGTCTAGCAAAAAATTTGAATCCCTTATATTCCATTGAGTAGTCGGTCTGGCGAAGTCATAGATTGCTTCACGGAGAAGGAAATTACCAAAATAGACCAATATTGCCCTGGGATATTGATGTTGTTTGTTAGAGTGCTTTGATGGCGTTAGGGGAAAACGATGAGCTCGCTGTATTTCTCTTTCAATATCCCAGGCTACCAACTCCGGAAATGATGTTTTAAGAATATTGATCATTGCTCCTCTAGCATCGTTTCCTTCAAAGTTTTCTGGGATTCCAAGGAATCTTAAATTGTTCCTTCTAGATCTACTTTCATGATCTTCCACTTTTGCCATGAGATCCTTTATTATTCCAGCTTGTTCCTTTTCGTTTTTTTGGAGCTTCACAATGTCTGTTTCGAGATTCTCAGTACGAGTTTCCACCATGACCATCCTCTCCGACATCTCAGAACAAATGTTGCCAACTTTTTTCACTGCACCTTGTAATTTTCCGCTAGCCATGCGATTCCTATGACTATCTTTCTTCACGTCTTCGTGGAAGTTTTTGATTGAGCTTAGCACCTCACTCAATGAGGGCTCAGTTGTTTTTTGACGTGATTTTTCTCCCGGTGATTTAATCATTGGGTTTTTTCGGGTAGAGTTAGGTCTGCTTTTGGAATAGTCCGTGTTGTTACCGGGGTCTGTGGTCTCCTCGTTCATCATATTTTTTTCTCTTTTATGTTTCATCCTTTTTTTCCCCCGCTCCTTTTCTTCCTGACGTTCGTTTCGCTGGATAATCTTGAATCATTGGAGCCTGAGTTCTCCAGAGCTATAGAGCCAGTTTGCGCACTAGGACTTGATTCATTTGAGTCGCTTAGTTCACTTAAGTCACTTGAAATAGACATCCCTGTTTCATATAGTTCTGATTCAGAGTCTTCGTCAGAAAGTGAGTGAATAGCTGAATGTGATTCTTTCCCATCTGAGGGCATTTGCGTGTTGAGAGAGGGGTATGGATGCTCAGCTTTCTGATTTATCTCTTTTTTATCAGATTGCTCTCTCTGATTGACTATCATCGCGTCAGCCTTTATGGATGTTTTTGTTTCGTTTCTCCTCATATTTGAATCAATTCTCAGTGTTCCTTCACCTGTCCCTGTGGTATGATTCCCTTCAGTGTTGGTTTTGATTGGGACCATACTTTGAGCATCCTTGCAATTTCCATTCAACTCTCCAGAGTTCTTGCTTTGCAGTTGGCTCTGTACTCTTTCATTTGTCGAAGCGTCGCTCAGGCATTCCTTCGGGCGAGGGCTAAATATGTTAGATATTTTTGGTTGGGATGTTGTCGGTAGACCAGTATTCTTAGCAGCCGCTTTTAGATTTTTAATAGTCTGTAACCTCTGTGCCTTCTTAGCCATTAACTCCAGTTTGGCGTTTTCCTCTGTTTCCTCTGTTTCTCCCCCTTTGTCCTTCTTTTTGACAGCCTCTTTCTCTTTTTCTCTCTCTTTCTCCTTCTCTTTCTCTTTCTCTCTCTCCTTGCGTTTAGCTTTTTCTCTTTCTTTTTCCAGTTTTTTTTCTAAATTTTTATCTTTGGCTTTTCCTTTCTCTTGGGATTCAGTTCTTGCCATGTCCTCTTCTTTTGCTCTGGTCCCTCTAGTTTCAGGGCCTTTACGTCTGTTATTTATGTGGGGAGTAGGTGTCTCCTCAGGTGTCTCCTCAGTTTCAGCGTTCTCAGGATTTTGATTTCCTAGATTTATCACATCCTTTGAACATGCCGGGTCTTCTTGGATCGGTGTATCACCTTGTAGGAGAGCGCCTTCTTCATCTCCCTTTTTTCCCCCTTTTCTCTGTTGTGAGTCGGCTTATTTAAAGCTGCTGCTTGTGTTTTCAAGCCTTTTTGACTTTTTTGAGTTTTCTGGTCTTTTTGTGCGATGAGTTCCTCCGCCCCACCATCCTCTCTGTCCTCTTCAGAGTTCCTCTCCATATTTATAGCCTTAGATGGTATTGCTGTCTGATTGTTTTCTAGCTTTTGTAGATCCATCTGTAAGCCTAGGTGAGTTCGAGGTTGCCCTACTTGGATTCCTTTCTTTCTCAGTAAAATATCAAAGCTATTCTGACCTTTCTTGTATCTGATTTCCTTAAAGCAGATATTTAATAGACTCTGTGAGAGAGTGGTAATAGAGGAATAGAGTCTATACAGCTGAACTTTTGTTGTCCCAAATATCGATGGAAAAAAAACGATGTTATTCACTGTGTCAAATAGGGCAGAAGCAGTGGGCAGAGTTCCAATCACAGCCCCAGTATAGCGTACAAGACTGCTGCTCCGTTTAATTAAGTTCGTTCTGCCTATAGGTAGTATTAATCTTCACACGCCTTCACAGCTCTTTTCGTTCTCTCAGCCTCGTCCTCTGCCTTACAACAGGCGTCTCCTGCGTTTCCCTGTGTTTCCTAGCAACGGGAGGCGTGGGACATGGAGCGCGCGCGAGGTTTAAGGCCCCTGCTCTCGTGTTAGCAGATGAAGCCTTTGAAGCCAGGTAGAGAGAGACGTAGATGAGGAGAGGTTTCGGTGTCTCAGTATAGATATCTCTATGGGGGAGAACAGCGATTGACAAATGTATTGGCGTCGGTACGGTGTCTGCCAGACAGGGGGTGAGTGAGAGTCAGAGATAATAAGCACGGAAAGACATCAGAGAATCAGAGATAATAAGCGCGGAAAGATGGTAGATCGGTCGATCGGTCTGAAAAGATTCAGCTTCGTGTGTTGCAGCCACAAATGTACAGATCAGACTTTTGCGCCAACAGTGAAGTGAAGAAAACAGCAGATGCCGATATTATCTTTAGCACATAAAAGTCATAAAAGTCATAAGAGAAAAGTTAATTTGCCATTGGGATGTAGCCGGGAAGTAGCCGTCACTCTTACCAGTTTACGCTGTGCTATGAAGTAGTGATACGGCGTTGCGGCGTATGGCGTATGGCGTTTTTCACTTGTTCTTCAGTCAAGGGTTCATTAAAGGTTCATTAAAGATTCCTTGTAGGTCGGTAAAGGCCGGAGCAGATTGTATCTGGTAGATGTGGCGGAGACCATAATAGCAGGCTAATGCCAATAGTGCTGGTATGTAGAGAGGTATTCTCTATGCTGTATCTGCCCAGCGCCGCAGAGCACAACCGCCGTGGCCGCTCACACAGACGCCATCTTCCTTGCGACATGCTGGGTTCATGATATGAAATAAGCAAACAGGATGTCTGGGGGGTATTTTGATTAGAGTTGTGATAAACCTTAACCATTAATTCCAAAGTTTTCAAGATTTATTTCGATTATTTTTGGTATTTCAACAAAGACATTCATAAATCAATAAAGCATGTCTTTTCAAAGAAACACCACATTAGTAAATCGTACAATTCAAAAACATGTGAAATAGAGCTATATACAACATTTACATAGTGCAAAAAAAAATTGTGAGAAAAAATAATAATATATGGAACATTTTTACAAACAAATAATAACAAATCAATAATCACAAGAAAAACATCAATAACTTGTGTGCCAGCCTGAAATTACACCAGTCCTACATTCATATTAACACCAGATGGACAGTTACTCATTTTCGAAACACGTTTCCTGTCCTGCCTGTGAGAGGATGGGGATACCTAACCTACTGAAGGGTGTGGTCAGAAGCTGCTGAGGGAAATATTATTTAACATTCCTCATGACACACCCCATCAACAGTCCCCCATACTCAAAGCCAACGCGTTTCGAATCCCTAACAAATCAGGGATTCTCTTTAGGACTTGGACTTGGTAGTTTGGCTCTTAATTGTGGCGTGGAGTTGTTCCAAAGGAACTGATGTCCAGAAACGTTGCTTCAAATCCTATATTGTGATCGAAGTTTCAAATGTATCTGACGTGTGGGACAACTCAGTGGTGCCGGTCCATTATCTTAAAATTGAAAAAAAACATTATTGATGCGGACGCTTTTAACCCCTTCAGTGCTAATGACAAGGGTAACTCGTCATGTAGGGCCCATTGATTTCAATGGAAAGTCAATGGACCTACATGCACACCCCTTAGCAGCCAAGTGGTTAAACAGCAGCTGCTCCCAAATCGTATCTGTTTCCTGTATTTGTTTCTCTGTACTGCGGGAAATATCAATCCAACATGCTACTCTGCTTCCAAAACGGCAGCAATTTGACTGCTGCCGGTTTGGAAGCAGAGTAGCATGTTGGATTGATATTTCCCGCAGTATAAAGAAAGAAATACAGGAAACAGATACGATTTGGGAGCAGCTGCTGTTTAAAAGCTGTCCCTCTAATGTTTTTAGGTCTCGCCTAGGCTGCGCTTGTGCTATCTCTTTGAGACATGATGGGTTCATGATATGAAATAAGCAAACCGGATGTCTGGGGGGATAATTTTGATTAGAGCGGTGATAAACCTTAGACCATTAATTCCAAAGTTTTCAAACTTTATTTCTCTTATTTTTGATATTTCAACAAAGACATGAATAAATCAATAGAGCATGTCTATGTTTGCATGCTACTCTGCTTCCAAACCGGCTGCAATTTGATTACTGCCGGTTTGGAAGCAGAGTAGCATGTTGGATTGATTTTTCCCGCAGTATAGAGAAAGAAATATAGGAAACAGATACGATTTGGGAGCAGCTGCTGTTTAAAAGTGTCCGCATCAATTATGGCTTTTTCCGATTTTAAGATAATGCACTGACACCACTGAGTTGTCCCACACGTCACATACATTTGAAGCTTCGATCACAATATAAGATTTGAAGAAACGTTTCTGGACATCAGTTCCTGTTGAACAACTCCACAACACAATTAAGAGCCAAAATACCAAGTCCAAGTCCTGAAGAGAATCCCGGATTTGTTAGGGATTCGAAACGCCTTGGCTTTGAGTATGGGGGACTGTTGATATGGTGTGTCATGAGGAATGCTAAATAATATTTCCCTCAGCAGCTTCTGACAACACCCACCGGTAGGTTAGGTATCCCCATCTCTCAAAGGCAGGACAGGAAACAGGTGTTTCAAAAATGAGTAACTGTCCGTCTGGTGTTAATATGAATGGAGGATTGGTTTAATTTCAGGCTGGCACACGAGTTATTGATGTTTTTCTTGTGATTATTGATTTGTAGTTATTATTTGTTTGCAAAAATGTTCCATATATTAATATTTTTTCTCACAAATTTTTTTTTGCACTAAGTAAATGTTGTATATTGTTCTATTTCAAACGTTTTTGAATTGTGCAATTTACTAATGTGGTGTTTCTTTGAAGGACATGCTCTATTGATTTATGAATGTCTTTGTTGAAATATCAAAAATTAGCTAAATTAAGCTTGAAAACTTTGGAATACATGGTCTATGGATTATCACAACTCTAATCAAAATAACCCCCCCAGACATTCTGTTTGTTTATTTCAATATTGAGGTGGTCCGGTCTGGGGAGTTACTGACCCAAGCCTTGCTGGTTCATGATATGGGCATTAAGCTCCACCCATTGCCACCCCATGTATTTTATTAGATCCTTTGTCTTTTGGAAATTGTGTCTTTTCATTGGTTAATTTGTTAGTAGTCCCTCCTTAGTACCTCCTTATCTCTTGTTGTAACCTCCCATAAGTACTTCCCCTATTACATGTCTTGTTACTCAGTATGTTTTATTTTGGTTTTTGGGCACTATTTTTTCATAAATGTCTTTCTTCTACCTGCTGTTGCAGACACGACAGGCTCTGCCCAACCCAGCATTTTCCTGAAAGTGAGGCACCTGATCAAGGACGTTGTGTTTTTAGGTTTCGGGCCTAGCGTCACACTGCGTAAACAGTGTGGGCGGAGCCCAAGATTTTATGTTTTGGCTACAGTGGGGCTTGACCCGCCCCTCTTCTCCATTGGAGGAGAGGGGCGTCACTATGTTCAGGCCCCGTCTTTTTGCGATTCGGGGGCGTGTTTTTTGCAATTTTTAACTCTGTGACATCATCTGTCACTCAACTGTACAAACAACGCCCCCGAATGCGAAAATGGCTTCGCTTTTCTTATGCCATTTGGCCCTACCGCCGCCGGAAGAAGTCGCCGAGTCCTCCGCCCCAGCCGGTAAGTGCTTGCTTTTCTGCCCCCCCTGTTCCACGTTGTGCTCGTTTATCGTCCCCGCCACCCCCTGTCCCTCGTCCCGCTCGCTTGTCTGCCCCCCCACCCCCTGTTCCTCGTTGTGCTCAATTTTCATCCCCCCACCCCCCTGTCCCTCGTCCCGCTCGCTTGTCTGCCCGTCACCCCCTGTTCCTCGTTGTGCTCGCTTTTCTGCCCCCCACCCCCCTGTTCCTCGTTGTGCTCGTTTTTTGTCCCCCCACCTGTCCTTCGTCCCGCTCGCTTGTCTGCCCCCCACCCCCCTGTTCCTCGTTGTGCTTGTTATTCGTCCCCCCCACCCACCTGTCCCTCGTAATAGAAACTGCATTCACTTGTTGATTACTGCAGCTGGGGAATGTTTTTTAAGCAGGGGAAACTGTAATATGAAATTGGATGAATCTGCCTTGAACAACGGATACTATACTGTAAGCATTATTCACATTGGTCTACAGTGATCACACACTCCTAGAAATCCAGACTGGGGCGCCAGATGTCATTTATTATTCATTACCGTTGTGGAGTGAGGGGAGAAGCAGTGGCACATCAGAGTTGGAGTCCTAAATGAGTTATAATGTCTCTCTCGTCCTTTAAAAGTAGTAATAAAATGTATAGCACTGTCAGCCAATCTAAATATGTGGTTTACGCCATGCTGTTTTTATATGCAGTCATAAACAACTTTTTTTTAATCAAATCCGGGGCAGATAAATCCAAGCAGCATGTAAAATCTCATTTACTGGGCTGTGTTGTGCTAGTTTTTCGTCCCCCCCACCCCCCTGCCCCTCGTCCCGCTCGCTTTTCTGCCCCCCACCCCCCTGTTCCTCGTTCTGCTCGTTTTTCGTCCCCCCAACCCCCTGTTGCCCTTGTCCCGCTCGCTTGCCTGCCCCCCACCCCCGTCCCTCGTCCCGCTCGCTTGTCTGCCCCCCACGCCCCTGTTCCTCGTTGTGCTCGTTTTTCATCCCCCCCACCCCCCTGTCCCTCTCCCACTCGCTTGTCTGCCCCCCACCCCCTGTTCCTCGTTGTGCTCGTTTTTTGTCCCCCCTGTCCCTCGTCCCGCTCGCTTTTCTGCCCCTCACCCCCTGTTCCTCATTCTGCTCACTTGTCTGCCCCCCCACCCCCCTGTTCCTCGTTGTGCTAGTTTTTCATCCCCCCACCCCCCTGTCCCTCGTCCCGCTCGCTTGTCTGCCCCCCCCACCCCCCCGTTCCTCGTTGTGCTCGTTTTTCATCCCCCCCACCCCCCTGTCCCTTGTCCCGCTTGCTTGTCTGCCCCCCACCCCCCTGTTCCTCGTTCTGCTTGATCTTGCATTTCCAAAGAGTGTTAGCTGTTTCCACGATGCTGTGATTCTGTATTTGTTTCACGCAGCAGATTACTCTTGTACAGTTTAGGGTACACTTAAACTGATGAACTGAATCACCTCCTGGTGTTTGTAACATTGACACTGTTAGCCCTGGAGTTGAGGATTAAGGCAGTGCACATTTCTCACTGCTTGTGCGTGGGTTATAAACGTGTTCAAATTTCAGGCCATCCAATCCTTGGCCACTCTGCAGAGCGCACGTAGCTATGGTCAAGTATTCTAGTTGTTAGTGTGATTCTGTGGAAATGTGGGTGAAGAGCCACTGTTGTTGAAATATTGACAATGCGGAAGTGAAAGAAAATGCAGTGCTTTCAGGTGAGTGGGGGTGTTGTGTGTTTGGGTTGGGGAAGTGAAGACGATGGGAGGTACATTCAGGAAGGAGAGAGTGGAAAGAGATGTAAGATCTGTTGATGGGCGAGATGTGGGGAGAAAAAGGGAGAACCTGTGTCTAATGGTGATCATAACAGGAGTGACTGAGACGCTGACGACCACTGCCCTCTTCCACAGGCCTCAGTAATGTTTAAATACCGGTCAGGTGGCACACTGGAAATCACAGATATGTAGTTTATCTTTAAGCACTGCACTTAATTATGTAGGTGTTTGCCCCTTTTAGAAACCTCTCACTTCTTTTATCCCACTTAAAGCCAGGTATTATCCACCTTAGGGAGATAATAGGCTGTGTCTAGAGCATGTACTTAACCCACCAAGCTGTTATGCCAGTTATTAGATCTAGAAACTACGTTCCTTGAAGTTTCGGTCACTTTGGAACCAGGTTCAGGAGATGATGCAGCTCAAGTAATTCCAATGAGAAGGTTTTCATAGTGTGACTGTTCGGTGGGAATTCGCTTTTAAGTACAAGTGACGTTTTCCTCCTTGCTTTATTCTAACCTTTGTTCCAGAATTTATTTCAGAGGACACGAGAAGTAGGCAGTTTTCCATGAATAATTACCATTTTGAAAAGGGCTGCACTGTACAGAGTATGGGCAAATCCCCCAGTCAGGGGAGAGAGAATCTTTATTTCCCTGCTTCAAAGAAAACATTTTGAGCCCCCCTGCATTTCTCTAAATAAAATGGCAAACACTGAACATAAGCAGACATCTGTGTGGAAAAGAGTGGTGTTGAGGTGACCAGAACACATCCAGTCACACCTCTCACTATATAATAATCACTCTTTCACTTTTTACTACTCGCTCTCTAATACTCTACTAATAACTCTATCCTACTCACTATCAACTACTCACTCTACTACTCTACTATTTACTCTGTGTGTGGGTGCTAATGCAATAGGTCTCGCATATGCAAGCGATTAAGCTATTGGCAATGTAAATGACAATGCCATTTAATTATGATTTAAAAAAAAAAAAAGAAAGAAAAAATCATGAGCAATGCCAATAGCTCTACCTTTAATGCTGCCGAGACCATTCATTGTAAATGCTTGTTTAAAATGACTTTTATATAGTGCGAACTTGACTCGAAGGTATCAGGTATCAGAGCGCTTTACACGGGCACCAGTTGCGTTTAATGAGGACACATTTAATCAGCACGGGGAGAATAAGTGACTTGCCCAGAATCACCGGATGTTGCACGTCCTTGCCGAGACTTGAACCCGGTTCCCCAGAATTGAGGTAGACCGCCCTAGCCGTTAGGCCAACTCCTCATCTTTGAAAGCTGCTCCCTCCCCTCTTCACTGACAGCCGCAGCGCTTTATAGTTGGTAATATTTTTAAATTACTTGCTTTCTCCTTAAGTACTTTTCTTTAGCTTAGCACAACACTCCTGCGCGCGTTATGCTGCTTCGGGGCTGGCTGGCGCGCTTGATACTTTTGTATTACTTGCTTTAAGCAACTTCGTGCGGCACTCGTGCAGCGCGTACCTCCGCCTAACCCCTCTGACAACCCTGTAATTCTGTCCACCTTTTATTGGAACTTACTATTTTTCTTCATTGTTAATTGGATAACTGATGTTTTTCCTTTCCAGTATGTAATGTGTTACAAGAGTCTTGTACGTCTTTGATGCCTGGAAACTCTCAGCAGATTTCAGTCTATTTAAGGTGCAGCACATTTCTTTCTTCATGGTCTGCCTGGGTGTAGTATGTTTTCTGTCTGCTGATATTTGACTTACTTTAGTAAACAGTGGCCCACGTGTTAAGCTGATGTGTTTTTCTATCTACTTTGGTCTATTAACAAAAAGCACTCAAAGAAACATATTCTTCCCCACACACTGCAATGATCCTGTGTCTTGTGACACCAGCTTAGACGTCCTAGCACCTCTGTCTTTATGTACGGACATCAACTTCTCCGCGTCAGATATCTCCGCTCGCGTAGCTATAAGATTTTGTTAAAGGAACACGGGGTGGTTGGAAAATAGGGAATCAGTAATAACAAGCATTTGTAATACAAAATGTCTTGCGTTACTATTTATTTTGTTAAGCAATCACGGCACTTGAGCTTATTGCTTAAAAAATGAATAAATAGGGAAAAACACATATGCAGTGTAATAGTTCTCGCATTACTGAAAGTGTGAGCAATTGGCGTTGCATTATTATTAGCAATGCCAATAGCTCAAACTTAGTAAAGTGAGACCTATTGCGTTGCAAATGCTTGTTTTGAACTCCAAGGCTCTTGCTGCAGGCACAGCAAAAAAGAAAACATGTTCATGCATTATATAACTAAAAAAATGACTAATATTTGATTAGTTACAAACTGAGATGGAACACTTCGAGTGAAAATGCAAAAGTTTCAAGGTCAATGATTTTGTCAAGATAAAAGCTTGGTGTACATTTGTGTATCTAATTGAAAACGTGTACAAGACACGATCAGATTCATTGTCTTCATGTGCGAAGTAAGGACATCTTCAAAGAAAAATGATAAGAAAATAGAACCCTCCCTTAACTCAAATACCCTTTTTTGAAAGTTCCAGTGGAGAAGACAACTTGCAAGGTAAATATTTTTTAACAATTTTTCCTCAATGTGTCATTTTTCAAGAACATCTAGTTGGCATTTAATGTTAGCAGTTCTTTGCAAAATAATGCATAATTGTATTTTATTTGTACAAGTTTGAACAGCCTTATAAATGGTCTGGAGTATTAAATCTAATCCTTTGCGCGCCCCAGAGATGAGAGATTAAATGTATTAGTGAACTAGGGAAATATTTCGGAGATCTAATGAAATAAATGCTTTCCTTAAGAGAAGGTTGTAATAGTGGGACAGCCGAAACAAGTTGATTCAAGGTTTAGTCTAGTGTCAATTAAAATACAACTCTTTGTGCCTTATTAGTGAAGAGCTCTTTTATAGGCATAGAAGTTTTCTTTTTCAATCTATTTTTGATTCAGTTTAGGCATGTGTGTTCTTTTTTGTCAAACTACTTACAAAGACAATGTGGTTACTAAATCGAGCAGATACAAAGCAGGCAAAAAGCACATTGTTGCTGGGAAGACATGTAGGCAAGGGTACTAGAGGAGCAACTCAGGAATACATCTGTAAGATTATCCCCCTACAAATATGTTTGGTAGTGTGTTAGTTCATGAAGACTGCATGTAGGTACTTTGCGCTAGGAGGCATGGAAGGAATATACAATTTATCTACTCCAGGAAAGCAAGATGATTTAATTGATTTTTGCTTGCCTGGGGGTGATGCTGTAATCTAACTGGCTGACTACATGTCTGTAAATGTGTTATATTGGACATTCAGGGAGTTCTGAAGCAGGCTTGGAGTCAGTCTCGGAGGACAGCAGAGTCCTGCTTCCGTGGTTGAAGGCACTGCCAGCAGAAACCCTCCGCCATGCCCGCATGAGTGGCAGGGACCTGGTAACGCTGTGAGCCCAATGCTCCTTTGGAAGACCAAAATCAATCAGCAGGTTTGTAGAGTGCTACTCATCACCCGTGAGGGTATCCAGGTACTGGCAGGTCCAGTTCCATACCAAAAGGATGGGTTGCATCTCAGTTCTAATTAAACGCAAATACCTTCAAATGTACATCTCCTCAGTGGATCACAATTCAAACCAAGAAGTACTTTGGGTTAGAAAGAAACAAAAATTACCCGGGCAAAAACTCTATGGCAACAAACAGGATACTAGCCCAGACCACCCCCCCCCCCCTCTCTCCCCACCATCACAGATTAAAATACCAAGGTTTTCCAGGGCCCCTTCCACACAGAAAGGACTGGTACCTTTGCAGACCCAAGGGCTGGAGAGAGCGACCAGAGCCAAGAGCAGTATCGCCAGGCACCAGGCCTCATCCAGCACTGAAGGCAGAGTGCCCAGTCCGGTCATCGATCCAGTCTTTACCAGCCATGGACTGAGAGCGATTGCTGGACCCAAAGCTCATGCCCCTTGGTGAACTGTAAGAGGACACAGTGCAGCAGAGCACCACTGTGGCCAACTAATCCCAGGGGGGAGTTACAGGACACTTGGAAAAATATGTATTTCCCAATATGGTGGGGGCCCAGTCATAACCTAACACTTTCTATCCTTAGACGGAGATCACTAGTATCAGCCCTACACAAAGGGGGACTCGAGGAGAGCAATAATTTACATTTACCCCATACTCGCATGCAAGACAAGTTGTGCTTCCACTGTTTACAGAGAAACGCCAAGAGCAGGTGAAGGGCATTTTTGGGACAAGTAAGAACACTGCCACCCATGGAGGGTTGAGGTGCCTTGAAAGTGTATGTTTAGAGTACGAGGGCGGCACTGGGGTATGGGACAGCAACAATGACAACAGTATGATTGAGTAAAGGTTTACTCATGGTTTTTTGAGAGTCAAGGGCACTCTGCTGTAACCAGAGATGATGTTCATAAATGAGGAGTGTGGCACACAGCCAGCTTGTCTGTGTGTTACATTGGGAGTTGTTTGCAGAGTGGTTTTCTGAGCCCGTAATCCAAAATGTAAACATGTAATTGTCACGTACTGCAAATGCCTATTGTATGTGAACACACAGACCAAGCAGTATGCCTGCACCTGTGCAGGTGATGACAACCAGTATTTAAATTCCGAAAGGAGTGCTACTTGATGTAATAATAGAGGGCACTCAGTGGGATAAATGGGTTACACGTTTGAGGTTGGAAGGGTATTGTAACACATATTCAACTCAGGACTTGGATCACTAGTATTTATTTAAGCAACAGAAAGGCACCTGAAAATTTCATAATCCATTCAAGTTTCCTTTACCTCTTCGCAGGCCAGCTAAAGACTATTCCTAATATTTGTTGTGCAAGTTTGATTGGTTTAAAGGGACCACCCAGTAAATGATGTCACAATATGCATCAAAGCGCAAACTGACAAGAAACAAAGGACAATTCTAGAATGATTGTTAGCAGTGCATTACTTGAGAAATTGAACTGTTTTTTCTTCCAGCAACAATGGAAGATGTGTGTTGTATTTTGTAGTAGCAAATAAATGTGTATGTAAATGTGTTATAGATTGGATGAAGGAGTAGGGTTTTCTTGGCCCAAGGATGTTCTTGGCCCTCGGAACAGTGTGTTGTCATTGGTGAATCTATTCATTCGCCCCGGAGACAGAGGTCAGGGCCGGCTCTAGGGCGGTGCGATGGGTGCCACCGCACCGGGTGCTGGCTTCCTGGGGGCGCTGTATTTGCAAGTTTATTTTGTTTTTAAAGCACCTGCTGCTGCGTTCCTTTCCCTGGGCATTTACCAGGCCTCACAAAAATGTCAAGTTAACGCCTGTGATTAATGTTCTTCCTGGAGAGAGATAGGAGTTTTGTATAGTTGATGTTTTGACTTATGTGAAGTTAGTGCAGAGAGTTAATATGCCTGCTGCAAAGAATGTGTACCATGTAGATTACAGAGTGCATATAATGTAACTAGATCAGCAGCTTACTGATTTTAAAAGCGACATCCTTTTGTTACTTGCAATTTATACTTTAAAGTCCTAATATAGAAAAGTGAGGTATTAACTTTCACCATAGAGCTGCATACACACTGCAAAGTATACATTACAGCACAGATTAATATTGCAAACAGGGTTAATTTGGGTAAAAATAGATTCTTATTATTAAAGAAAACTCCCAACTATGCTGTTTCTTTTTTGACTCTGAGTTTGTGCTTCTCCACATCAAGCACTCCTAAACTATACGGTCTACCAGTATGGATGACATGTGACTCCCACACTTTTAGTCCTTTGGTTTATGTAACCTAATTTACACACCTATGCTTGATTGTCTCTGTGTAATGTGTGTCTGATTCAAAGTGCTCTGACATCCTTTACTGGGATGAGTGGCGCTATATCACTAATTCAATGCATCTGAGAGAGAGTGGTTATGGAGACGGTCACTGTTAATGTGTGCTAGTGAGGGAATCCATTGAGGAGTAGTCATTGGGGGGGCTCAACTAACATTGTCGCACTGGGCGCCACAGGCGCTAAAGCTGGCCCTGACAGAGGTACGGTTCAAAGGACTGGTGAATTGCATAAGCAGTGCCACCGAGTGAAGCCATGTCATATGTGTGTTAGATTGAATCCTGGCTTTTGATCCGATATCCGTTTGCATTCTGGGATTTGCAATTTCCCATTCTGTATTGCCAGTGTGGCTGTTGGATAAAAAAGTGTGCAAAGCAAATACAGGCTTATCCCCTGGACAAGTGGGGTAGAGGTAAGTGTGAGGAACCATGAAGAGAGGCTCATGCTATCCAGTGCTTCTAGTTTGTCCATATAGAATGTGGAGGGGAATGTGAGAATCAGGATCTGTACTTTTGTTCATCTGAGATTAAGCAGAGCATAAACACAAGGCCAGATCATGTTCAACCATCTGTAGGTCATTGTGGAAGGAGCTGTGCAGGGGCAGTTAGGATTCAAGGAGGAGAAATGGACGGAGGAGCATACAGGCCACAGAAACGCCTAGGATAACAGCAATGTACATAAGCTTAGTCAGAGAATTTAGATTAGGGTTTTAAACACCCTACACGAAAGCGAAACAATGGCAAAGTAAACAAACTGGCTAGAGAACATTAACAGAAAAGATGGAAACCCTGACTCAGAATGGCAAAGTAGCCGCCTGGGTTTGCTTTTTTGTGACAGGTATTACGTGGTGATTTGACTGCATTACACCTGCATTTAAACAGAACATATAGGAATTACGAGGCTGGCGTGTTATTAGTCCGAGTGAAGCTGGAAAGACACACGTTTATTCCAGGACAGTAGGAAGGGATGCGATGTCGAAAAGGCTCCATTGTTGGTAAAGCTAGGGCGTAACGCTGTCCCATGAAGCCCCAGGGGACCCCCGCCGTTTTGTAACTAGCTGGAGATTGAATGTGGTTTTTCCTATGAAAACAACTTAAAACTGCGCGAGAGCGCTCGTCGGACGATCCTGGCTGCGCTGATGGTGGGAGGGAGTGGGAGACGCACGCGGTGGCTGTTGGTTTAGGCGAAACTGTGCGAGGGAGGCCCAGTCCATGCGGTTGAGGGGGGCTGCGTGGGTTTCCTGTCTAGTATTGCAATATCTGAATTCCGGCACATCTATCTGTGCTAAACTAAGCCAGAGTCCAACCCCCCTTCCTTTTACACCCTATAAATGCCAAACCTACCTCAGTGGGTGCTGTTATATTGGTGCCTTTGCCGAGTCTTGTTCGATCTACCATAGGCGCGGCGCCGTGATCAGGGTAGGCGAGGACAGATGAGTTATCGGACTGTACAGCAAGCGAGCGCTCTGAGGCAATAAACGCACCCTGGGGTCCTCCCCCTGAGCGTACAGGATATGAAGGGTGTTCCCATACAGGCGCCAACCACAGTCCAGGGTGCCTTTATCTCTGAAACCAGACAGCGCGGGAATCTCTAACCCACGCCCCTTGGAAGAGCAAAGCATGACTCCCAGGTCCATGTAGGTCACAAGTTCACGTATTTACCGTGCAAACTGAAGCGACCCATTGAATGTAATGGTTTTTTGTGGGACAACTTAAGACTGCAGCTAGCACTACATTCAAAACCAGGCACATTGTTTCATTGGTTTCGTTCGCAGTGAATAACAAAGTAAAGGGCCATATTACATTTAATTGCCTCATACTTAATAGCGTGTGGTGACGTTGCATTCTCATCTCTGATGGATGGCGTGGAGGATAGCTTAGTAGGTCAATGTGCCAGCATGCTTTATGACTTGTCTGTCAGAGGTTCGCATTCCGTTTGCCCCGCCTGCGCATTTTCTCATATTGACCCTGATGAAGCTTGCACTTTTTGCATTGCGTAACCGCAACAGCACCAAGCACTAGGGCGCACTTCCAAAAGTGTTATATAAAAAGAAACCTCGACCATATGTTGAACGTTTTTCGCATTTATTCAGTGAAACTATTTTCTCAAGCTTCTCTATCACACAGAACAACTCTAGAAAGGCAAAATCTCCTCATAAACAGAACAGGTACATCCCGGGCAGAGGCAGTGCAAGCTTCCCTGGCGCACAAGATAAGAGCGGTGCAAGCTTCCCTCACATACATAACCAGTTCGGCAGATATGTTATGTTAGAATATTTGTAGAGCGCATAGCTGTCCCAGCAATGGGATGTCCCAGCGCTGAACAGCTAGGAGAGAAGGGTGAGTGGAAGAGACTACCGGTCAGCAAAAGAGCCAGGTCTTCACCACCCTTCTAAAGACCAAATGGGTGGAGATACTTCTGGTGGAGGGAGGCAAGGAGTTCCAGAGGGCCGACACGATCTCCTCAAATGAGCGCCCTCCGGCTCTGGTTCTGCGAAACCTGGAGACCTGCACCAGATGGAGATCAGCCGAGCGAAGAGCACGCATCGGGGTGTAAGGAAGGCATTGATCGCTCAAAATCACTGGGCAAGTGCAAGCACACACACAAAGTAGCAGCAGCGTAAGCGTCCCTCACGCACAAATCAGGAGAAGTGCAAGCTTCCCTCGCATGCATGGATGACAGGTGCAGGAAAAAGGCAAGTAACACAATCTCCCCCCCCACCCTTCAATGTAAAGCAGCAGCAGTGGAAGTGTCCCTCGCACGCAGTATAGGTACAGCACTGGTGACAGCAATGCAAGACCCAGCACAACAGGTACAGCATCAGTGCAAGCTTCCTTTGTACACTGAACAGGTGCAGCAGTGACACACACTGCTGGTGACAGTCGTGCAAGTTTCTCCTCACACACACAACTGGTACCGCATCTGCAAGTTTGCCCTCTCACATCAGTGAGGTGTTGCACTTGCACTGACAATGTCATCTTACCTTACAGTGCTGGGGGAGATGTCAAGAAAGGGACGTCGTGCCCTCCTGGGTCTGATGCAGCGCTACTCCGGAAATAATTTCTAAAATCCTCATCACCTTTCCCTGAAGTCACAATTATCACATTTACTCATCAGTGGGGCCCATAACACTAATTTCACTTACGCACTTTCTCTCTACTTCATGGATTGGTGAGATTCAAAGGAGAGCGGCTGGATCATAGCGGAGTGTCTAAATTAAGCTAACCTATTTACAAAATGTACATCTGCAGTTTAAATTCGTTTACCATGGTTCTTGTATTTAAGCAATTTATTCAGACACACCACCATTAATCTTGATGGATCATGCTAGTAAAAATTAGGCTAAGGATGAACAAGACCAGCTGAATTCTTCATTTATCTAATTTTTATTTAGCAAAGATTCTTTGTCATGACTTAATTTTGTTTATTCTATTCACACAATTTAATATTAACTGAATTCAGGTTTATTAATTGTAACTTTCAAACATATCATTTTATTAACCCCTTGAGTGCTTGTGACGAGCTCAGCTCGTCATGAGGCACAGTGGAGCTGCACTCATGACGAGCTGAGCTCGCCACGGCCATTGGAAAGTTCGCACACGGGAATAATTTCTCCGCTGTGCTGAATGTTCCAAAATTGGGTGTGGCTGTGACGAGCTCAGGTCGTCATGAGTGCACCTCCACTGTGCCTCATGACGAGCTGAGCTCGTCACAAGCACAGTGGTGCCGCGCGCGGCATCCCTCCCCCCGCAGAGCGGGGGTAAACACCCCGCAGTGAAGGGGTTAAATGAAAGCTCAGAAATGAACATTTATTTAAATTATTTAGGAAAAGACATAATAGTTCCCAAGCTCATCCTTCTATTTCCCTAACTATCACCCTCACATAAAGACTCTTTTCCCATTCAGTCTAAGTTCAAATAAAAGGAAAAACAGCAGACTTCTTACGCATCAGGATTTAATCAGCATTCCAGCTGCATGTCAGGATACATCAGGAAAGAAAGTTTTTTACTTCATCGGAACTTCTTCTTTTATACCCTTTTTACTAACCAAACTAACTAATTTTCTGAAACATTTGGCGTCTCAAATACTTCTGATTGGTCCTTTCAAGGGGTGGATGAGCATAACCTCATCTCACCTTCCGCGGCCTCAGCAAAATTGAATATAGTCATTGTCTCTGTAAATGTTCATGTCACTTGTATCCTCAAATTGCAATATTAGTCTTTATTCCCATGATTTCACTATGGACTTCTATTTTGTTGGCAGACATTCAGGGTTTAAGGGCGCATTGTCCTTGACCCATCTTGTTCAGCTAGAGGCTTTGCAAGCTTCGTCTGCAGTTTTCATTCACAGCTCTGCACATGCACAGTATGCCTCAAGCTCGATTTCATTCAAACGTCCATTTTTCGACCGGGCGCAACGACCCATACGGGAACTATTATAGAAACAAACACAGATAGCTATTAATTATTGAATAAAAACCTGTTCTATTTACCTCCCCCTTTACTAATGTATCCCTGTTAATTGTTACTTAGCAAATAATGACACACTTATGCGTAATTTGCTTACCCATATTCCAGTTTCTGCCACAAATAGACAAACAAAAAGCACATTCATGCCGCTTTTGGATTAACCGCATGCGTGCGGCCGCTATTTTCGCGCTGTGCGGCTTTTTGCGAAAAGCCGCGTTACATGACGAGCTGAGCTCGTCATGAGCATGCGAGCGGCGCAACTCATGACGAGCTCAGCTCGTCATGCGCATGGAAGGGGTTAATTTAAAGCTGCTTGTTAGTTTAGGATATGACAAAATCACTTTATTAGTTAATTATAGTTGCAACATAAGCAAAATTAGTTTCCCACGTGTACTTGTGTAGGTGCAAATTTACTCTAGGTTGATTAGCAATTCAAACCACTCAATTAGTTCATGTTACTGTTATGGGAGAGGGATTACACGAGGGGTATACAACATTTTGTTTCTATCCTCGCTCCATCAGGTCCAGTAAAACAAGACAAATAGCCGACTAGGGTTGCAGATAGTGGTTCAACATAACAGCACTTCAGGCACAAGAATTGTGGGTTGGAGCATAGGATTAAATTCCTGCATTGATGTAACTGTTTGATGTAACTGGTTACAGCGTTCCACATTGCTGGTGTAGCTGGCATTTTTCAACTGTTGGGATTATTTTTCCGAGAGTGGAAAATATCAAAACACCCCCTTTTCATATATGGTGGGACTAACCAAGCCACTCTGTCTCTTTATTGTGAAACATTCTGGTCGGCCTGGTAGCCAATTGGTCTTTATGGATGTCTACTTTGCACCAGGAAGGGATGCATTTTTATTTCTTATCCTTCTTAGATCATTTATTTGACTGACTTGAACAGAACCAGTTTATTTGTTACGATTCTCCCAAGTGGAGATTATAATGCCAGAATAAAATACCGATTTTCTTCTGTTCCACAAGTCAATGACTGCAATGATGAATAGCACATTTCCTTAGGTAACCCCAAAGCCAAGTAATAAACTGGAATCAGTCACCCAGTGTTGACTAACGAAGATCCACAGAGTTGGCCTGGACAGAACAGTGACTTAAGGACCTGGGAGCTTTAATGAACTGACCAGCTATGTGAAGTATGGTCTTTTCGCACAGCCATCAAATATTATAGAATAGTTCTCTATAAAATTTAAGATTTGCAAGCAATCCCAACTTTTCAACAGTGAACACATAGGTAATTTCAACCAAATTAGGGAATGGGTAAATGGGAAGTTTAGGAATAACAGAACATTTTTTTATTTAGTAAATTTTTTATTGATAAAAAAAAATATATAAGTGGAATATACATTTGGCAGTTCTTATATATACAGTCCATTTGTGAATGCGCGCTTTTTCCTTTGGTTTTCCCCCAGGTTAGAGGAGGGAGTGAAGGAGAAAAAGAGAGAAGAGGAGAAAGGGGTGGGGGGGGGCTTCCTCAGATGCTCGTCGAGGGTTCCCCACTTGTGGTTACTGGGTCTTCCTCAGATGCTCGAAAAAAAAAAAAAAAGGAATAACAGAACATTTTTTATTGAGGCAGAGTAGGTAGGCTACAGGGACAGACAACTTTTATTATGGCAAAAATAGACTAGGATACAGAAAACCTTCTAATCTCTGAAATTTTGTAAAAACTAGGCATCACAGGAAAAAATGGGACAAAATGTTGATGATTAGGGGCAATGAAGACTTCAGAGGTTATCTGAAATAAAGGGAAAGATAAAACTACTCCCATCTCTAATAAACCAAGGAAAATTTACATTGCTTATCTCAATCAAATACAGTCACTAGAGGAGGAGCTTCTCAGTTACCCTATGATTGCCCAAGACATTGTCATTACTAGCTGCTTAGTTAAAGCCATCTAAAGCAATGGTCCAAATAACAAGGTGGAGTTGCAGTTGAGAGAGCTTCATAGTGGCAGAAATCGGTTTTGCTCCCAGGTTATATGGTAATTTATTTTCAATAAGAATGCAGCCAGAAACCCAGCCCATCAAAAGAGGACTTGATAGAACACAATCACTTTTGAATGTTGGCCATACCGATTTCTCACTGCAAGGTTTTGGCAAATGTTCTGCTACACAAACCTCCAGGAGTTCTTCAAGATAAATTAGATCTTACCATTTACACAGACTGGATTCCAGTGAGAATTGGTCCCATGAAAAACTCCCTGGTTCTTACTAATATGGCAAAGACAGAATTGGAGAAAGATTCTTCTCTTTTGCATCTTCATCGATTTAGAGAAGGCATTCAACCACTGATTCATTTGTAATAAAATAAGTGCCAGGGCCCTCGTCAGGAGGCGGTTGGCAGCTTGCATCACAATTGGCCTCCCATTGCTGCCAATGACAGTACCAACACAATTGCTAATCATCACACTCCTACAAGTGTGACAGTTGAGTCCATTTCGGGCAGTCAAAGCTATAAGAATGGCTTGGGTGGCAGTCATGAGTAATTTTTAATGTACAGGAAATTATTAAACAACTGTTGTGCTCATCTTTAAATTAGGCATACCGCGCCACCATGTGGCAGTCTGTTAAAGCACCGGTGTTGACAATTAAGTGCCGGTGCCGAGCACCGAAATCACCAGCTCTAATTAAGCACTGCATTCAACACTACTGATAAGACAACTCCTCTGGTCCTATCTCGAGAAAGGACAGTTTCATCCACAACTTCTCGAAGTCATCCAATTACTATTTTTTATGCAGCCGATATTGTTGATACTGTTGGTTAGATCTAAAATTGTCTCTAGGGCTAGAAGGCTGGATTGGAACATACAAGTGTCACTAGAAAGTGTACATAAAAAATGTTGTCTAGGCTTGAGTTTGTATGAGTGAGTCAAGTAGTCTTGAATGAAACAAAAACATGCATGGTAAATCAGTTCTATGTCATCCCAAGTGGGACGGATATGCCCAGTGGTATGTCTCGTGTACACTGCAACTGAAACCAAGCTGTACCCGGCTGATGAGCCCATAACTAGGGAAAAACAGTCCTGGGTTGCTTGATTTGCCGGTTCAGGGAGGACCTGTGTAGGAAGGTAGATCCCTGACTATGGTTGCCCCCGACTTTTTGCCTGGTGTTTTGCTGGTTTTCTGACTTAGTTGACCTGGGACCCTGCTATTCAGGGCCCCAGGCCTACTGCTCTCTCTGTAAAATGGATTCCATGTACCTTAGGTACATATCTAAATTGGATACTGAGTCACCTTATCAGTCCCTGTACAGTGTACCTTAGGTACCCAGGGCATAGGTGTACCCAGGGCCTACCAGGGGCTGCAGCATGTATTATGCCACCCCTGGCTGGCCATCCAAATCTGACACAACTGGCTGCTTGACAGCTGGGGCAAGGTGGTGTACTCACCCCTTGCTTTAGATATAGTATACCTATATCTAACCCTAAAATGGACACACAGATCTCCTATCAGCCACTCCTATGGCAGGCCTTAACAATCCTGAAGGCAGAGTGCTTGGAATCGTGTGAGATGGTGCTCTGGCATGAGCGGAGCCTGTCTGCGGCTTTCGGGATCCATCCCTTAGCCGTTTCCATGATATCGCATACCATATACTCTTAAGTGCATTATAATCCTCGCGGTTATATGCCAACTCTGGTATCGCTTTATCAAAACATGTCGAGTAAGGTGTCATACGAATTGGAATACTAACCCCTCGCCAATTCTGGCGACGGGGTTAGCATTCCACCCTTCTAGAGGGACACGGCATGTATGTAACCCCTAACCCCGGTTAAAGTCAAACAGAGCCTCAGCTCCACAAAATGGATGCTGCCACCGAGACACAAGTCTGCCCTCCTGCTGCTGGGAGTCCTCCCAGAGCAGGAGATAAGGACAAAGGGTTTCCTGCCAGGGGCGGTGTCAGCACCGTCCCAGACAGGGTTTTGTGTATTGTAGGTAGGCAGGGCTTCAGAGGAAGGTGACTGCACGTGGCACCCCGGTGCTCACTGTGCATAGGCTGGCTTAAACCAGTTCCAGGGACACTCCAGACCCTGTGCTGGGGAAAAGCCCGCCAAGGAAGTGGGTGTAACCACCCCCCTCCTGGTCCCACCCCTAGGGCAGGACTTAGTCGCGTGCCAGCCCCCTTTTCCAAGATAAAGGTAGAGACTGGCCCCCTTCCAGATCAGATCATCTTTGAATCCTGAAACTACTTTCCACGAAAGGAACTCAAGACTTCTTCCTAAGATTTCTCCCTTGTGACTAAGGAGTAGTCACCCTGCATCCGCAGGCACCATCTTAAGAACACTGCGGTCTGCTGCAAGTCTCTCCTCCGGATCAAGACTGCCCAGCTCGACGAGAACCGGCTTCCCTGGCACCTCTGACCTCTACCTACATCATCAGTCACGCTGAGATTCGTGGGTGTGACGAGACCTCGAGGGACCGGCCATCTTCAAGACTGCACGACTTCTGCACAGCAAGCCCGCCGAGTAATTTCCTGGTGAGTGCTTTGGGGTCCGAGAAGCCCCGACCCTGAGCAGCTCCAGCACCGAAGTGCAGCCTCCCAGCATCTCCACGATCTGCATGGGGCCCTTCTGCTTTTTGCTGCTCACCGCGTTGTTTGGCTACTAGCCCGCTGGCTTGTGGCCTTCTGAACGACGCCCGACGACATCACTGCTGCTAGTCTGGTTGCTCCAGACTGGCCCTTGCTTCCCTCCATCGGAGAAGTACCCTGGACCCTCCTGGTCCGGCTAAGACGCCATTTTAGGTCCACTGCGTGGGCCTTGCATTTGCCAAGACTTGTTGCCCAATCCTGGGTCCAGCGACGTCAACAGCAAGAACCTTCGTGGGACAGCTCGCACCTCCATCCTGGTCGCCGACAACGCCTCCTGGTCCGAGAGACTGCAGAGCCCAGCAGCGCCCACTCACCTGACTGCGGTGACTTCGCCCGGTGCCATCCTGGTGCCCACTCAATCACTGGCTAGTGATTCAAGAACTTGGTCCCCTCTGCTTTCAGGTTTCCTTCTTCCTTGATCCAGGCTTGGATCCATCGAACTTTCCTTCACTGGTCGCCTGCCAGCAACTTCCTTCTTCCAGGCTCCTGGTCCGGCAACGAGATTCCCGACGTCTTTTCAGACCTATGCAGCTGCAGCCCCTGGGCTAGGTAACTTCGGCACTTCGGTGTCCCAGCATAGCCTCACTATCCAAGGGTCAGGATCCACTGTCGTTTTCTTCCTACCAGGTCGGGTTCGCCCGTGAACACTAACTTTGCCTTTACTAGCTTCCATAGACTTTGTCCCGCATCCCGCGTGAGAGTGCACACTCTGCACCCGAGTCCCCTAGGTCTCCTAGAAGTAATCTAACGATTCTATAGTCAAGTCCTAGCGATTCCAAAGCCTATTAGTACTGTACTTACCTGCTAGTAATTTCGCATTCCACTTTTAAAGTATATGGTTTTTCGTGCCCCTCGGGCATTTGTGTATAACGTGCTAACTTAAGTATTTTCATAAGAGTTTTGTTGTGTGCTTAGCACCCTGTCCTCATAAAGAGTACAGGGTTGTTGTGATTCTAATAAATACATTGTTTATTTTCATAACACTTGTGTGGTGTCCTTTCACTGGGTGTTCAAGGGGTAATGTGATGGTAAAACAGCTGGCTTAACACGCCCTCTAGAGTCTTAGCCTTAGACTGCTCGTATCCATGCTACTAGGATAGCTGGTCTATAAGGTTGACTTACAACCAATCATCAATAAGGGTTGTTTGGACTGATATATAGTGATCACTAGAATAGTGAACACTGCACATCAGGCCAACTTCTCACATTGGTGAGCAGCGGTTGGGATTTGAGCTTGCTGTTGTTTTACCACACATGCCCTAAGAATATCTTGTGAAAGATCACATAAGTACTAAAGGTACATATAACTTAGCTTAGAATACTCTGAGTTCTACTGAACCAGCTGTTGTAGCTCCTAGGGCCTAGCACACCCTAAACTACAACTCTAGCAAGGGATCAGTAGGCAAACATATAGTGTAGGTAAGTGCATCACTTACACCTCACTAGAAAAGCATGTCTACCCAGGGAGATTCTACTGAGACTCCCCTGGTCAGTGTTGACCCTCCACAGGTCACTTCAAGATATGCAGCTCTCAGTTTCCAGGAGATGAGACAGATCTGTGTCTCCAGAAAACTGAAGCAGGGGTCTAACCCCACCATTCCCTTTCTGATAGGTCTCTTAGAGACATATGATGCCAGAAAGCTTTCTCAGTTACATGAGAACATGCCAGCCTTAGAGGGAACCTCTGGGGATCCAGACCTCCCCAACACTGCTACTGCAGTTGAGGAGGAGGGGGATCAGGAGGAACTCTCTGGGGATGAGGTAGACAAAGGTCTTGAGGTAGTCAGAAGGCTAACCAGGGCCAACTTAGACTTACTTGGGCTAGGATCTGGGGGACCCCCAGTACTAACCCGAAGTGGGCCTAACCTTGGAGTTAGGAGAGATAGATCTCTTTCTAGGGACTCCAATAGATCTCTGCACTCTAATGCCTCTTCTCAGGGGAGAAGGAATCCTCCACAGAGGAGATTTACTTCCCCTCAGAGAAGGGAGCATGAAGCTAGGATGAGACAAGCTGAACTGAGGATTGAAAGGGAAGAAATTGCCCTGGCCAAAGAGAAGCTTGCCCTGGCAAGAGAGCAGCAGATGAGTGGGTTAGCTCCCACTGGTGGCAGCAATCTCCCAAGAGATAGAGAGAAGGGTTTAGATACTAAACACCTGACTAAAATAGTGCCCCCCTTTAAACAAGGGGATGACATCCAGAAATGGATGGCTGCTTTGGAGAGGGCCTGCACTGTGCAGTGCATTCCCCAGAGTCAGTGGGCAGCTATACTGTGGCTCTCCTTTGATGGTAAAGGTAGAGATAAGCTCCTCACTACAAGAGTGGAGGATGCTAATGATTACCAGGTCCTGAAAAATGCACTGGTTGATGGGTTTGGCTTAACCACTGAGCAGTACAGGTTGCTGTTCAGAGACACCCAGAAAACTCAGTCTCAGGACTGGTCTGACTTTGTTGATTGTGCCACTAAGGCTTTGGAAGGCTGGCTACTGGGTAGTAAGGTTACTGATTTCAAGGGATTGTATAATCTAATTATGAGAGAGCAAGTCTTAAATAATTGTCAAAACCAGTTATTACACCAGCACCTGGTAGACTCTGATCTGACCTCTCCACAAGAATTGGGTAAGAGGGCAGACAAATGGGTCAGAACCAGGATTAGGCCCAAGAACCAAGGTGGTGACCAGAAAAAGGAATCAACCAAGCCACAAGAGAAGGGTGGGAATAAATCTCCAGATCAAACCACATCAGGGCCCCAAAAATCCTCTGAGGGGGGTGGGTCCCAGAATCCTTCCAACAACCAGAAGAAACCTTATTGTTATCCCTGTAAACAGGTGGGTCATTTAAAAACTGACAGCAGTTGCCCAAAGAATAACAATAAGGAAAACATACCCCCAAGTAACATTCCCAAACCTCCTGTTACTACTAGTAGTAATCCCCCAGGTGGTGGGAGTGCCCCCAAGAATTTGGGTGCATTTACTTTGGGAGTTCCTGGGGACTCTGGCCTAACCAGGTCCCCTGACTTAGATACTCTTGTCTGTGAGACTGGCATGGGGTTTGCCAACTTCACAACTTGTCCCAACACTTTGGGCAAGTACAGACAGGAGCCCCTCATCAATGGTATAAAAGTTGAGGCCTATAGAGATACAGGGGCTAGCATCACTATGGTGACTGAGAGTCTAGTCCCCTCAAGGCAACTTTTACCTGGTGCCACATACCAGGTGACCAATATTGATGGAGTACAGAGAGATCATCCCATGGCAGTGGTCAATCTCAGCTGGGGAGGTGTCACTGGCCACAAGAGAGTGGCAGTGTCACCAAACTTGCCTGTAGATTGCCTACTGGGGAATGATTTAGAGCTCTCAGCCTGGGCTGAAGTTGAGCAAGAAACCCATTCTAAAATGGTAAATACCCATGGTAAGGTTAGTGGGGCAGTGATAGCCACAGCCCCAGTCCACGATGTCCTCCCTGAACAGGTCAGGAGGGTTGTGCCAGTCACAACCCAATCTCAGACAACTTCCTTCCCAGAACAGGTTGTCAAGGCTGTCATGGTAACAGCCCACACCCAAACTGAGCCCCCTCCTGAAAAGGTTGGGAGAGTTGTGATGGCCACAGCTCAAACTCAGACAGATGATAGTGTTGTGAAGCCTGAAACTATGGATCACTCCACTCAGACAGAGAGCATTGAGGAGGAAGAGAAATCTCCCTCCCACCAGACTTTAGGAAAAGATCAGCCTCCTCAGGGAACTGATCTGACCCCTTGTGAAGAAACTGCCACAGAGGTAGTCAAGCCTAGCCTGGCAGAACCCCTGATGTCAGTGGACCCTTCCAAGATGGGACCCAGTCTGGAGCAGGTAACCTGCCCCTCTCTACCCTGCCTCAGTCAGCCCAGGGCTGTAGAGGTCAGGGAGGCCAGTGGTGGACCCCAAAGGGCCCCCTGTCCAAAATAATTCCCCAATCAGCAGATTAAGGGCACTGAAGCTAGTAGTCCTAGCCAAGTGAAAATAAAACCAACTCCTGAGGGATCCCCCTTAAATTTAGTTAGGGACCTCCCACAGATGGACACTGTTGGGCACAGCCAATCCTGGGACCTGAGGGCCCCAAACCTGACCTGTCCCTCCAGTAAGCCAAACAGAGGGACCCAACCTCCAGCTGTAGGTAGCCAGAGGTTGACCCTGAGAGCCCAAAACAACTCAGTCTTGGAAAGAAAGGCCTCTATGGTGGAAAATGATTGGAGGAAGCTGAGCCCAAAATTAGTGGAGCCTCACTTCAGTACTCCATTTCAGCACCAGCCTTTTACTTTGCCAAAACACACCACAGGTAGAGATTCCCTATGGTGGAGACCCTCAGACACCCTTAGGGTGAGGGATTGCTTAGTGGACCATGAGATAGGGGGTAACCATGCCAGTGCTGTTACTTCCTTATATGGCCACTCAGGCAATATAGGCTTACCTGGCAAGGCTAGCCTTATCTCCTTTCGTTTGGGGGGGGGGTTATGTAGGAAGGTAGATCCCTGACTATGGTTGCCCCCAACTTTTTGCCTGGTGTTTTGCTGGTTTTCTGACTTAGTTGACCTGGGACCCTGCTATTCAGGGCCCCAGGCCTACTGCTCTCTCTGTAAAATGGATTCCATGTACCTTAGGTACATATCTAAATTGGATACTGAGTCACCTTATCAGTCCCTGTACAGTGTACCTTAGGTACCCAGGGCATAGGTGTACCCAGGGCCTACCAGGGGCTGCAGCATGTATTATGCCACCCCTGGCTGGCCATCCAAATCTGACACAACTGGCTGCTTGACAGCTGGGGCAAGGTGGTGTACTCACCCCTTGCTTTAGATATAGTATACCTATATCTAACCCTAAAATGGACACACAGATCTCCTATCAGCCACTCCTATGGCAGGCCTTAACAATCCTGAAGGCAGAGTGCTTGGAATCGTGTGAGATGGTGCTCTGGCATGAGCTGAGCCTGTCTGCGGCTTTCGTGATCCATCCCTTAGCCGTTTCCATGATATCGCATACCATATACTCTTAAGTGCATTATAATCCTCGCGGTTATATGCCAACTCTGGTATCGCTTTATCAAAACATGTCGAGTAAGGTGTCATACGAATTGGAATACTAACCCCTCGCCAATTCTGGCGACGGGGTTAGCATTCCACCCTTCTAGAGGGACACGACATGTATGTAACCCCTAACCCCGGTTAAAGTCAAACAGAGCCTCAGCTCCACAAAATGGATGCTGCCACCGAGACACAAGTCTGCCCTCCTGCTGCTGGGAGTCCTCCCAGAGCAGGAGATAAGGACAAAGGGTTTCCTGCCAGGGGCGGTGCCAGCACCGTCCCAGACAGGGTTTTGTGTATTGTAGGTAGGCAGGGCTTCAAAGGAAGGTGACTGCACGTGGCACCCCGGTGCTCACTGTGCATAGGCTGGCTTAAACCAGTTCCAGGGACACTCCAGACCCTGTGCTGGGGAAAAGCCCGCCAAGGAAGTGGGTGTAACCACCCCCCTCCTGGTCCCACCCCTAGGGCAGGACTTAGTCGCGTGCCAGCCCCCTTTTCCAAGATAAAGGTAGAGACTGGCCCCCTTCCAGATCAGATCATCTTTGAATCCTGAAACTACTTTCCACGAAAGGAACTCAAGACTTCTTCCTAAGATTTCTCCCTTGTGACTAAGGAGTAGTCACCCTGCATCCGCAGGCACCATCTTAAGAACACTGCGGTCTGCTGCAAGTCTCTCCTCCGGATCAAGACTGCCCAGCTCGACGAGAACCGGCTTCCCTGGCACCTCTGACCTCTACCTACATCATCAGTCACGCTGAGATTCGTGGGTGTGACGAGACCTCGAGGGACCGGCCATCTTCAAGACTGCACGACTTCTGCACAGCAAGCCCGCCGAGTAATTTCCTGGTGAGTGCTTTGGGGTCCGAGAAGCCCCGACCCTGAGCAGCTCCAGCACCGAAGTGCAGCCTCCCAGCATCTCCACGATCTGCATGGGGCCCTTCTGCTTTTTGCTGCTCACCGCGTTGTTTGGCTACTAGCCCGCTGGCTTGTGGCCTTCTGAACGACGCCCGACGACATCACTGCTGCTAGTCTGGTTGCTCCAGACTGGCCCTTGCTTCCCTCCATCGGAGAAGTACCCTGGACCCTCCTGGTCCGGCTAAGACGCCATTTTAGGTCCACTGCGTGGGCCTTGCATTTGCCAAGACTTGTTGCCCAATCCTGGGTCCAGCAACGTCAACAGCAAGAACCTTCGTGGGACAGCTCGCACCTCCATCCTGGTCGCCGACAACGCCTCCTGGTCCGAGAGACTGCAGAGCCCAGCAGCGCCCACTCACCTGACTGCGGTGACTTCGCCCGGCGCCATCCTGGTGCCCACTCAATCACTGGCTAGTGATTCAAGAACTTGGTCCCCTCTGCTTTCAGGTTTCCTTCTTCCTTGATCCAGGCTTGGATCCATCGAACTTTCCTTCACTGGTCGCCTGCCAGCAACTTCCTTCTTCCAGGCTCCTGGTCCGGCAACGAGATTCCCGACGTCTTTTCAGACCTATGCAGCTGCAGCCCCTGGGCTAGGTAACTTCGGCACTTCGGTGTCCCAGCATAGCCTCACTATCCAAGGGTCAGGATCCACTGTCGTTTTCTTCCTACCAGGTCGGGTTCGCCCGTGAACACTAACTTTGCCTTTACTAGCTTCCATAGACTTTGTCCCGCATCCCGCGTGAGAGTGCACACTCTGCACCTGAGTCCCCTAGGTCTCCTAGAAGTAATCTAACGATTCTATAGTCAAGTCCTAGCGATTTCAAAGCCTATTAGTACTGTACTTACCTGCTAGTAATTTCGCATTCCACTTTTAAAGTATATGGTTTTTCGTGCCCCTCGGGCATTTGTGTATAACGTGCTAACTTAAGTATTTTCATAAGAGTTTTGTTGTGTGCTTAGCACCCTGTCCTCATAAAGAGTACAGGGTTGTTGTGATTCTAATAAATACATTGTTTATTTTCATAACACTTGTGTGGTGTCCTTTCACTGGGTGTTCAAGGGGTAATGTGATGGTAAAACAGCTGGCTTAACACGCCCTCTAGAGTCTTAGCCTTAGACTGCTCGTATCCATGCTACTAGGATAGCTGGTCTATAAGGTTGACTTACAACCAATCATCAATAAGGGTTGTTTGGACTGATATATAGTGATCACTAGAATAGTGAACACTGCACATCAGGCCAACTTCTCACAACCTGGTTTTGCAGTTCGGGCTGGACTGTTCCTACTTGAGCAAGGTCAAGACCGGTTTGCATAAAGCTGCGTTCAAACTGAGGTGGTATGATGTGCAGAATTCCAATGGATTGGGATGCGGCCCAAGTGAGTACAAGTTGCTGAGATTAATTCAAGCATTCCATCCATCACTGTTTTGTATACTGATTGTAAAGATGCAACACCAGACAACTCTCAGAGGTCTTGGACCGGCTACACTTCCTGAAGAGCAGGGACAAAGATGCGAAGGACGACCCTGCCAAAACAATAGAGTTGTGGGCTTCCTGGCGGGCACTGAGGAGTCCAACATGGTGATATTCCTAGAAACTTGGCTGAAAAACATTTACAACTGAGCAGACGCTATCAATGTTCTTCTCTGTAGAGCAAGTGCATCGTTTCCCTGCCCACCGACCCCTACCGGGCTTGACACCACGATCAATGGTGGTCAGACTGCTTCATTCTAAGGGGAGAGATGCATTCCTTTTGGTGGCCTGACAAATACGTCAAAAACAATTGGAGAGAGTTAAGGGATTTTATCCACCGAAGCGGACGGAACAATACTCCTAGTCCCCTAGGTTAGGTATCTAAATTAACAAAAATAATAAGGAGTATCACCAGAAAAAATGCTCGAAGAGCGATTTCTACGGGATGATTCACTAGCAAAGAGAAGAAAGTCCTTCTTTTTTAAGTAACCCCTCACTCACCGACCTGGTCGGTGACATGCTTTATCATCGGGGCCACCCTGATGGCCGAGTGCCATCAAGGTGTGCTTCGACACCTGAACTACAGTGGAGCTGGTATGTGAGTGATGAATGCGAAAAAGAAAAAGTAGTGGGTGAGTTAAAAATTGTCCTGGTATGACTTATGTGAAAAAAAAATTATTCTTGAAGCTACTGGACAATGTTAGAATATAAGTGTTGATACTGTTAATGGTATAATTATGACCAAAGGTATCTGGAAGAATGTGTGGTGGGTCTACATGTTTCAAACCGTAATGGGAATTACCGTTTTTTCTTCAGGACCAAAACCAGGGAATAGGGTGGTCAGGGTACACTAACGCCCTGCCGTGCCTGCAATTCCCTGTGCCTTAGCAACAAAATTTGTGGTGCTAGGCAAAAGGATGAAAGTATAACCCAAAAGTGGTTAGTCAAGAAAAAGACTCCTAATGGAGAATCATAGGGCAGCACGGGATTAGGGAGGGGCGGCCTGGTTTGGAAACATATTAGTTTCGCCGGCTAGCGGTAACAGTGTACCTACGCGGTCCCTCCACGCGCCCGTGGAGGGGCCGCGTAGGTACACTGTTACCGCTAGCCGGCGAAACTAATATGTTTCCAAACCAGGCCGCCCCTCCCTAATCCCGTGCTGCCCTATGATTCTCCATTAGGAGTCTTTTTCTTGACTAACCACTTTTGGGTTATACTTTCATCCTTTTGCCTAGCACCACAAATTTTGTTGCTAAGGCACAGGGAATTGCAGGCACGGCAGGGCGTTAGTGTACCCTGACCACCCTATTCCCTGGTTTTGGTCCTGAAGAAAAACCGGTAATTCCCATTACGGTTTGAAACATGTAGACCCACCACACATTCTTCCAGATACCTTTGGTCATAATTATACCATTAACAGTATCAACACTTATATTTTAACATTGTCCAGTAGCTTCAAGAATAAAAATTTTTTCACATAAGTCATACCAGGACAATTTTTAACTCACCCACTACTTTTTCTTTTTCGCATTCATCACTCACATACCAGCTCCACTGTAGTTCAGGCGTCGAAGCACACCTTGATGGCACTCGGCCATCAGGGTGGCCCCGATGATGAAGCATGTCACCGACCAGGTCGGTGAGTGAGGGGTTACTTAAAAAAGAAGGACTTTCTTCTCTTTGCTAGTGCATCATCCCGTAGAAATCGCTCTTCGAGCATTTTTTCTGGTGATACTCCTTATTATTTTTGTTAATTTAGAGGCCTGACAAATACCCCCGCAGAATTGGAAAATCATAAAATCCAGCTGTTCCACGTCTATATTCTCGCCATTCAATGAAAGCGTTATACTTTCCTGGGGGTGAAACGCCTCCTCCATGATCTGCGACCAAAAACTCATTTTTTTTTCTTTCACTGAACCTTAGTCAGCATGTAACTGTATTGAACATCACTAGGACCACGGCAACACCGACTGTCCCAAGCCGTTGCCCCAGAGATCTTTCCGATGCCGAAGTCATCCCCTGGGAAGCAGAATAACCCACTACACAGCTCAGGCGCTGCTCTTTTTTCCACCCGGTAGGTCTTGCAAAATCTCTTTATAATAAAATGGGGCCTGCAGTCAACACGCGCTACTCTGGTGCGTACACACCCCCAATCCTGTTTCCTAGTTGCTCAGTTTCGACGTACAGGGGTTTGCCGCAGGTCATTTGTAGTTTCCACTTGATTAATTTCTTAATACCTATTACCTGATGAGATGATGACTAATATTTCCCAAGACAATGACGATGTTAAGTGTCTATATCTACCATCATTCCACCCTTCTATCATGACTTGTGCTGCTCTGCCTCTCTGATACTTCTACTGTCATAAGTTCTTTGACTGTACTGTATCATCGAAATTGTGGAAAGAAAAAAAAAGCTCAATAAACCATGGCTTTTAAAAAATGGTATTGCACACGATTTCTCACTCATTTGTGTTTTTTCTCCTTTTTCATAAAATAGACGAACTTTGTGATTTTCTTTGTGTTGTGTATTTGCTCTGTATCAACTAATGGGCTGTGAAGGAAGCCTGCATGCAGTATTGCAAATGCTCAAGGCTGCCACCTATTGGTTCAACTGTGCTCCTATTCATATTTTATTAAATCGTTGTTTAGTAGTGCACCGTTATTTTCCTTTGCATGTCGGTAGGCGGGACTCCCTACTTATTCATTTATGAGTTTTTAGGTCTCACCTGGTGTTGGCAGCGCGCATGCACTACATCACCATGCGAGGCCTCTTGGAATCAATTTGGTTCTAGAAGTTCAGTTTCTGCTCCGCCCCGAAATTTAATTGGCGAGCGTCATTTACCATCATTAATTATGCCGAACACAGTGTGATCATTGTACGGGAGGCTTTTCAATCCCTCCTGGTTACCGCCTTGTCCTCTTTTGACCACGCCCACCGGGAATTGGATCTTTCACTAGCGGCATGAGGCGGTGGGGTTTATAATGACTGGCCGCACTTTTTTGTTTACTATTGCGTGTGTTTGTTACTTCATGGCGTCCACTTTAGGGACACTGTGCTCTGTTTGTTTTTTTAACTTTGAAACTGAGCGTGGCGCCGCTTCACGGACACCGCGCTCGGTTTATTTATATATTTTTTACCTTGAACACTGAGTGCAGCGCCCGCTTCAAGGACACCGCGCTTAGTGTTAAAGTGAAGAAATATATAAAGAAACCGAGCGCGGTGTCCGTGAAGCGGCGCCGTGCTCAGCTGCTCTGACGCACATATGATTTACAGATATATTTGGGCTTGGCGCCTAGCTCAGCTGCTGTTACAATGTAACAACACATGGGCACGGCGCACTGCACGCACCTTGGGATTTCGCATACAACTTTATTTAAGGCGGGTCGGGTTCTCCCTTCTGCCGCCCGAATCTCAGTCAGCACAGTTCCCGTGAAAAAACCCACACCGGCAGCTGAGTGAATCTGGTCCCTGGAGTG
Source organism: Lissotriton helveticus (assembly GCF_964261635.1). Classification (NCBI taxonomy): domain Eukaryota; kingdom Metazoa; phylum Chordata; class Amphibia; order Caudata; family Salamandridae; genus Lissotriton; species Lissotriton helveticus. Next base: position 1,346,285,898 of record NC_136065.1, read on the forward strand.
GTTCCTCAGCCTCAGCCTCAGCCTCAGCCTCAGCCTCAGCCTCTACAGTGTACATCAGCAGCCCGCAGCTTTAAATCATGCACAGAAGCTGTGTTGTCGTGGGCGGGGCTGCCTGGGAAAGTCCGAGTTGTGGGCACCGGCTACCAGTAGGCATGTTACCGCTGAAAAGAAGTAAGTGCTTGCAGTACGTGTACCAAATTCATCAACTGAAACACTGTGTGATGACTAACTTCTGAAACAAGGAAGTGTTAATTATCTTCGAGGCTTGCTAATGTCTTCTCTGTACCTACGTTTTGCAAGGTTTTTTTTGTTGTTTAACACCCTAGTATACAGGTCCCAGCAAACTCTATATCTCTTGACTCAGTTCAGCAGGTTGTTCAAATTACATTAATTTGAAAAAAACCTGTGAGCCCTCCAGACTCCCTTATGCTGCAGTTGCACCCTGCCGGGCTGCCTTCTCCGCCCTCCCTCTCTCTCACACTTGTGCCTGCCCTGGACATTTCTTTTAATAATCAGCACTGTTGCTTTGTTCAGTTGGACCAGCTAATCTGTACCAGTCAGCACTACATACAGCTCCTGGAATACATTATGTAGTTAATGAAAGTGATTCGAGCAGTGCTGGTTCTGCAGAATTACCTGGCAGGATATCTTCAAATATTTCTTGTTATTGCCCTTATATAGTTACCTTCATTTTATTCAGCCTCAGCGCGCAGGGGAGAGGTGGTGTGGGGGGGGGGGGGGGGGAGAGGGGGTACGTGTGTGTTGATTAGAAAATCCCTTTTTGGCAGAGCACGATCAGGTAGCTGGTGCTGGTTGTATCAGATTATAACACATGCCCTTACTTACTGTTCTATGGTGAATCAGGCCAGTCTCAGACCTATGTTGCCCGAGCAGGAAGTGTGTGTAAGTCAAGATCTACTGTTGCACTTACTTGCTATGAAAATGTATTTTTGCTGACGCAGTCACATTGCTCAAATGGGTGTAATTTCAGATATTTGTTTCCCTCATCTTATCTGCTTTATTTTTCTCTGGAGAAAGTGTCACTCATAGTCGGTGAAATGTCACTCATAATTTCTCTGAAATTATGGAAATGTCACACATAGTGATCTGAAACCTTGGCAGCTATGTCTTTGGATGAGTTCACCTTAACTGAGGTTTAGAAGTAATCTTCTGTACATCAAATAGGGGTTTCTACAGTTTCAATTAAGTTACACGATTTTAATGGAAGAATTTAATAATTATTCCGGACTTTGAATTATAAATGTAATGTTTCCCAATGTGTTTGGAAAAGCGAGCAACATTGTTCATTGATATTTCATCTATTCCGTTTTTCGGTTCCTTTAGTGAGCTATCGCTTTGCTGAAACGGACACAGGGACATTTCAAAGGGGGGGACCTGGGGAGAGCCGTGCGCGAGCCGGTCTCTCCCCGGGTAGATTCGCGCATATCAGTGGCCACGGCAGGTGGGTCCTGATGAGCGAGGGTCAGGTGCGTTAATTAGGGCCAGGCAGGGCAGGATAGCATTGCGCACTTGGGAGGCGGGCGGCGAGGTTCGTTTTGTGTGCGTGCTTTCTCTGTGTTGACCTGGAGATGGCGGACTCGGAGGAAGTGCGGAGGGCGGTCCGGGTCCTTTGCAGGGCCGGGCGAGAGGATTTGTTGTCCCCCGGAGTCTCTGGCGCGGCGTGGGTGGGGCTCACCCGCCCCGTTCGCAAGGCGGCTGGGGGAGTTGCCAAGGCCGTCTCGGCATGCCTTTCTTCACCGGCTGACAGTGAGGACGACGGCGCGGCGGCGATGCCGGAGGCGGAGCCTTCAGGCGAGGTGGGTCTCTAGGAGCAGTTGCACGCCCCCTCCGGAGTGCCGGGCCCCCTGCCACAGGTATGTCCTCCCCCCCGTGGGGCTGCTGTTGTGCGTGGGGTGTCCGGCGGGAGGCGGGGCCGCTCCGGTGGGCGGCTCCTTCAGAAGGGGAATGCTTTTCTATCGTGCAAGACCTTTAAGCCTGCCTCGAAGGCAAGAGGTCGTCGGGGGAGGAGCTTGGTGTCTGGTGGCTCGTCCTTGGAGCCTTGTTTGCGGTCTGCTTCAGTGCTTGCCTCCTCCCCAGTGGTGGAGCCCCCCCAGCCTGGTTTGGGCCCTTTCCTTGTTTTCAATGAGCAGCGTTACCTACTTTCGCCTGCCCCATGTGCTACCCCTGGGTTTCCGGCTTTGTCTGAGCCTTGTGATGGTCAGGTTGAGGGCCCTGTGGGGCCTGGGGCATGTGTTTCCGGGCCTCCTTCTACCTTTTCCCGGGGTTGCTCGGTTACTTGTGGGGAGTCCCCCCAGTCTGTTGTTCTCATGGATGGGGTTGCGTACGGGCCTTCAGGGGGGGCGGCGTGCCCCCTTTCGCTTCCTGTTCTTTTACACCAGCCTTCTGGGGGTGTGCCCCTTGTGGGGGATGCCCCGGCTGCTCCTTGCCCCCTTTCCACTGTGTCCTTTCCCAAACTACGGGGGGGGCGCCCCTTGCTGTGTCGGTCCAGCGGCGTGGCCCTTTGGGTGGTGGCCGGGGTGTATGGTTGGGCGCTGGTGAGGATTCGGAGGTGACTCCTCTAGGTGCGGCTGGGGGTTTCAGCGCCTCGGCATCAGTGTGGTCCGGTCTGAGCGGCCGTGGACTGAAGACTCCTCATACTGCGGGTCCTCAGTTTCCCATTCTGGGTGGTTACGGGCTGCCCCAACGGCGGTTTCTGGGGAGGGGAGAGCGGAAGGGGTTTCTGGAGCGGACCCCCTTTTTCAGAAACAGGGCGCAGTGCGCAGTACTGGTCTTACTGCGGGTCCTCAGTTTCCCATTCAGAGTGGTTCACGGACTGCCCCAATGGCGGTTTCTGGGGAGGGGAGAGCGGAAGGGGTTTCTGGAGCGGACCCCCTTTTTCAGAAACAGGGCGCAGTGCGCAGTACTGGTTTTCAATGGGACTCTTATGATGGAGGTGTGGGAGATGGGGAAATTCCTGGTGGAAGTGGTGAATATGTTGAAGATGATGTATTACATTTGGATCTTTATGATGATGATTGGGAGGAGGGAGAAGTTCGGGATGAGGAGGTTGCTCCTGGGGTACCGGTTCGGACCGGGGGTCTGGGTCAATCCCATGTTCTCAGTGTTTTGCAGGAGTCTGGAGCGGACCCTGCAGCAGCGAGAGTTCCGGCTAAGAGGCCGCGCCAAGGGGATCCAGCGGTGTTTCGGCCAGAAGTTGGCACAGTTGCCTACAGGTAAGAAGGGTTGGTGGTCTGTGTGGCAGCAAGGGGAGAGTCTCCCCGTTAAACGGACTCGTTCTATTGGTGATGGGAATGTGGGGGAGCAAGTTGCTCATCCTAAGCTGTCTGAGCGGCAGGCTACTGTGCCGGCTACGTCCCGAGGGGAGGAGACCACCGCTTCAGCGGGGCGGTCAGGTGAGGTGGCTCCTGTGGCCAATGCAGGGGACCTGGCTGTTCCCACGAAATTGCCATATTCTGGCATTGGTATGCCGTTAGGTTCCCACTTGTCAGAAAGAACTAAATCTCGCATTTGGGGTAATGAGTTTGTCGATGTTTTTAAATTGCTCCATCGGAATCTGCAGGCAAAAGAAGGGTCTAAGGAGGAGGAGTTGGAGTTGGCGCGGAGGCCGCGGGTTCCCAAGTCCATTGAAAATTGGACGTCTGCCTTTTTGATTTATGCTAGTGTCTACTGCCAGCGTCATGCGGATAAGGCTGTGGCCATGCTGTAATATGTAGACGTCATCAGGAAAGCCTACAGCTATTTTGGGGGTTTTGCTTGGCTGTCGTATGACGAGGAATTCCGTGCGCGGATGAGCTTGTTCCCTGAGCGATCCTGGGGTGAGGTTGATACCGAATTGTGGTTGCAGTGGATGTCTTCGGCCCATCCCCCCGCCACTACTCACACGGCTAGTGGATTACCGATAACGTATCGGCCCTTTCCTTCTTGCCCTGCTCACGTTGGGGTGGGGGTTCTGGGCAGAGGACAGTCCACTCTCTCGGGCACCTGTTGACATTACAACAGGGGCCTGTGTGCCCGGCCTTTGTGTAGATACAAGCATGAATGGGCCCAGTGTGGTGGTCGGCACGCACTCACCCAATGTTTCCCGGGCCACCGTGGGGGCGATGCAGGTCGGGGTTCTTGGGGCAGAGGCCAGTCTTCTCACTTTGGCGCAAAGGGCTCCTACTCCTATTAATGTGGTGTTGTTGGATTGCTGGTTGCAGGATTACCCAGATGTGGATGCGGCAAAACGCTTGTCTTGGGGTTTCAAAGTGGGTTTTCGGATTGGGTACCAGGGCCCTCGGAGTGGGAGGCGGTCCGACAATTTGAAATCTGCTAAAGAACTCCCCCAGGTTGTGCAGCTGAAGTTAAATGCTGAGGTGGCTCGGGCAGAGTGGCTGGCCCCTTTTCGCACTGCCCTTTGCCGGATTTGATTGTGTCCCCTTTGGGAGTTGTCCCCAAGAAAGAGGCTGGTGAATTCCGGCTTATTCATCATTTGTCTTGGCCCGAGGGTTCTTCCATCAACGACTTCATTGCCCCAGAGGATTCGAGTATTTCTTACGCATTGGTGGACGATGCTTTGGGGTTGGTGAGGACTGCGGGTTGGGGTGCTCTGCTTGCAAAATGTGACATACAGTCGGCTTTTCGCCTTTTGCCAATCCATCCCTCTGATTTTGGCCTGTTGGGGATGCATTTCCAGGGGAAGTATTATGTGGATCTGGTCTTGCCTATGGGGTGTGCGGTGTCATGCGCATTGTTCGAGACATTTAGTACTTTCTTGCAGTGGCGATTTTCCTTCATCAGTGGCCATGGGCTGGTCTGCCATTACCTGGACGATTTCCTATTCATTGGGGCGCAGGATTCCGGTCAGTGTCGGCTGGCGTTGCAGACTTTTCAGGCGATGGCTGGGGAGTTGGGGGTGCCGTTGGCTGCTGACAAGACGGAAGGTCCCAGCACCACTTTGACTTTTCTTGGAATCGAGATCGATACATTGGCCATGGTGGCGAGATTGCCCGCTGCAAAAGTGCAAGAAATTTCTTCCTTTTTGTCTTCCGTGGTGTTGGAGCGCAAGTTGGAGCTCCGGAAAGTGCAGAAACTTTTGGGGTACTTGAATTTTGCGTGCCGGGTGGTTTGAGCGGGCAGGACCTTTTGTAGGAGGTTGGGCATGTCCTTGTCCGGGGCATATCTTCCGCACCACAGGGTGCGCATCACGGCGGCCATCAGGGCGGATCTGAGTCTCTGGTTGTCTTTTTTGCGGGACTTTAATGGCATGTCTCTCTTTTTCACGGAAGAGGACATGGATGGCAAGTGCAGATCTACACGGATGCTTCTGGTGCCCATGGGTTTGGTATCTTCTGGGAAGGGCGATGGTGCGCTGCCAGCTGGCCAGATCATTGGCGGAGTCAAGGCCGTAGTATTGCCTTTTTAGAGTTGTTTCCCCTGCAAGTGGCTCTGTGCATCTGGGGTGCCGAATTTCAGGACAGATCTGTGTTGTTCCACGTGGATAATCTGGCGGTAGTTCAGCTGATTAATCATCAGAAGGCAAGGGATCTGCGTGTCCTGAAGTTGCTGCGTGTGTTTATATTGCAGTGTATGAAGTTGAATATTGTTTTCAAAGCACAACATATACCTGGGACCACTAATTGTATAGCGGACGCTTTATCTCGATTTCAGTGGTCGGAATTCCGCAGATTGGCTCCTGGGGCAGATCCCAAGCAGACTCCGATTCCACAGTACGTATGGGCCTGGGGGGAGTGAGAGTCTCTCAGCTGGTGGAGCATTCGGTAGCTGCTTCTACTCGCCAGAGTTATTTACAAGCATGGAGGGAATTTTTGGAATTTGGTAAAGGTTTTGCTGTACCGCATGGAGGGTTGTCTGCAGAGCAGTTTTTGTTGTCTTTTGTGCTACATCTTGTTGATAAAGGTCTGTCTCACACGACCATTTCCAGCAAATTGGCAGGGGTTTCTTTTTATGGCCTGCTGCAGTGGGGGAGGGATCCAGTTGAGGGGGTATTGGTCAGGAAGGTTTTGAAAGGGCTGGGTAGGTTGCAGTCTGTTTCCAGGTTGTTGCGCCGCCCAGTCACTTTTGACTTGCTTCAGCAGTTCTCATTTAAGGGGTTGCTGTTATGATGATTTTGAGTTTTTCAAATTTCGTTTGTGTTTTGTATGGCTGTTATTCGGAGCCTTTCGGGCCTCTGAGCTTCTAGGTTTGCGCACCAGGGTGGGTTTGACCAGTGACGAAGTGATTCTGGAACATGATAGGTTGCGCATTTGGTTGCGCGCTTCCAAAACGGGACCAGTTGGGTAGAGGTAAGTGGGTTTTCTTAGGTAGGAGTGGTGTTGTGGCTTGTTGCCCGGTGCGTGAGTGGGAGTGTTTTTTGCAGTCTTGGGTTTTTTCGCCTGGTGTGGCTTTTTGTCATGCTGATGGCAGTCCCCTTACAGTTGCCCAGTTATTGGCTGTGCTCCGAAAGGTCTTGTTCACTTTGGGGTTGGAACCTTCCCAGTTTGGTACTCACTCCTTTAGGATTGGGGCGGCGACGGAGGCTGCTCGTTTGGGGTGGGATTGGTCTCGGATCCACGAAATTGGGCGTTGGAGGTCGAAGTGCTGCGAGAAATATGTGAGAAAGTAGTGCATTTTTGCTCTGTTAACATTTCTTTTTCTTCTAGGTCCCTGGCTCAGGCGGGCTGGCTTAAAGCGGAGAGTGTGGATTATTGGACACTCCTTCGTGAAATGGGCTGCTGTGGCTGCAGAAGGACAAATTTGTGGGCGCTCTCTGGGGCTCAGCAGTTTAACCCACGAGGTTGTGTGGCATGGGATTGGGGGAATGCGATGGGGGGGGGGGTTGCTTCAGTTGCTGGCTACTCTTTGTCTGAAGGGTGGGGGACCGCCTGACCTGCTAGTGCTTCATCTGGGCGAGAATGACCTTGTCTCTTTATCTGGTTTAACTTTGATTAAGTCTATGCAAATGGATCTGGAAGTACTGAAGGTAGCATGGGAAACCACCATGGTAATCTGGACTGAATTCGTACCTCGACGTCACTGGACTGGTGCAAGGAAGGATTCTGCGATGGAAAAAGCACGGAAAAAGGTGAACCGTGCTATGAGACTGTCTTGTAAGGATTTATGTATTTATGCGTTGGCTCACCCTCATTTGCAGGTTTCGGAATGGCACCTATTTCTTGCGGATGGTGTCCATCTTTCTCCAATGGGTCAATCCTTTTATCTTTTAGAGTTACGTGATTTAATTGCCAAGGTGCTTGATGTTCAATTGTGGTGCTCTCAGCGTTCCGTTTAACTCTGCGGGTGGAGCAGGAAAACTCTAAAGGTTTTCCTGGGTGGCGGATTTTTAGTGGGGGGTGGGCAGCCTGGAGCGGGTTGGTCCATCCTCAAAAGGCAGTTGTAGGAAAGGAAGGGGTATACATAAGAGTTAGGGGCTTCTGGTTTGTTTAGGGTTAACTTGATGGGGGGTTTATCAGTTGGGTAGGAAGGTTCTGTTAGGCTGAGAGCTGTTTGATTTAATAATTAATTAAATGAATAAACAAGATTGTTTGATGTGTTCACACCTGTCTTAATAAAGTGGCCTTTCTTGCTGACTAAGAAGTTGTGGACAATGACTTTATTGCGCGAGGGGGGACCTGGGGAGAGCCATGCGCGAGCCGGTCTCTCCCCGGGTAGATTTGCGCGTATCAGTGGCCACAGCAAGTGGGTCCTGATGAGCGAGGTTCAGGTGGGTTAATTAGGGCCAGGCAGGGCAGGATAGCATTGCGCACTTGGGAGGCGGGCGGCGAGGTTCGTTTTGTCCCACCCACCCTCCGCCTTGGTTTTTCGTTGGGTCTTTTTTGTTTTTCCAGGGCTTTCATTCTGGTGGGCTAGGTTTTTTTTTATTTTGCTACTGTAAGACAGGCAGTTTTCCTTGTAGGTGGATTTTTAGTGGGGGGTGGGCAGCCTGGAGCGGGTTGGTCCAGCCTCAAAAGGCAGTTGTAGGAAAGGAAGGGGTATACATAAGAGTTAGGGGCTTCTGGTTTGTTTAGGGTTAACTTGGTGGGGGGTTTATCAGTTGGGTAGGAAGGTTCTGTTAGGCTGAGAGCTGTTTGATTTAATATTTAATTAAATGAATAAACAAGATTGTTTGTGTTCACACCTGTCTTAATAAAGTGGCCTTTCTTGCTGACTAAGAAGTTGTGGACAATGACTTTATTGCGCGATGGCAGACATACCGTCCATACCGCAAGTGAGTCTTCCTTTATTTCGACACTCCTCGTTCAGTTACACCTGACCTCAGTGCTCCAGCTCCCAACCTGGCAGCTGAGGCAGCACGTGGACGCGCTTTTGAGGTCTGCAGCAGCTGGAGTGGAGCCCGTTGAGGCCAGGAGCAGTTCCTCCTTGCTATGGCCTCCGCGCACTGTCTCTGCTATGAAGGCAGCAACTTCTTCCGCCATAAGATCGTGCTGGCCACCTTGAGCGGAAAGCCTGTGAAGATTCACGGTATCAGGGACAAAGAGGAGAGCCCGGGCATCCGAGGTACAGCAGCAGTGTCTGTTTTGCGGAGGCACGTGTGCAACAGGCGTTCGTGTGTACTGCCGAAGTCGTGGAGGAAGGTTCAATATCTGCCCATGTTGGAAGTCTGGGCTTTGTTAGAGTTTTTAATGATTCACAATGAATATATCATGCTCAGTGTTTTGAATGAACCGAGGTACTGACTAGTAGAAACCTTGTGGAATATGCAGAGAAACCTGCTTCGCGTGAAAAGGGAATGTGCGATGGTGGCATCCGCATAACCCTGCGTGGGCGGGAAGGTGCCATTCTGTCCTTATTGCACTCACACCACTTAATTTAACAATGTTGGGTATTGTCATTCATGTAAGTTTCAAAATATTAGAGTAATGCAAACGGTCCGACGCTGTACTCGCAGGCACAAAAGGAGCCTGTGCAGGCAGTGATTTATCATACTGTATGCACGTGGCTGTTCTTGTTCGCCCCCTTTGTCGCTTTCCATCTCAAGCAAACTCTCTTTTCTCTCGATTGTAAACAAGGACACGCTGTTTCGTGGTCGCTCGGCTATACTGGGCATATGTTTGTGAACAGGTATCGTTTATTCACGTTCAATTGATGAAGTTTCCTGTCGACCCTCCTCCATGTTACTGTTTGCAGGATTGGGTACCTGGGTCCAGGGTTTACTCGTTTATTAAAGTTAGTTTATTCCTTTATTCTCACAAACAGCTCAAGCAGCACACCGTGCTATTCCAATCCAGACGGGCACACAGTGCCATGTTATTAAAGTAATGAGTTCCTGCCCTCTAAACCGAATGACCCACAGAGCAGTTTGACGCACACACAGCTCGAGCGGTGCAACTCTGCCACAGGTGGTGGCACTCCATGCTATTCCAATCCGTAGGGGTACACAGTGCCATGTTATTGAAGTAATGAGGCCCGTCCTCTGTCCCGACCACACTGCACTCAGCTCCTGCAGTGCACCTCCATTGCAGCCGGTAGACCCCTTCTAGCCCTAACCCGTGGTCCAGCAGACTTCTGCCCAGCTCACTTGAGTTGCCCCCAACTGCTGTTCTAGTTCTTGACCCCCACATCCGGCTCTGCTACGGCTCGGCAAATGCGCCTCTTTATCTAACCGCTAGCACACCCGGTTACTCCAGTACTGAGACCCCCTTCTCCCCTCACACAGCTCTAACAATGCTGCCCAAGGGGGGGACCCAGGGGGAGCTGGGCGCGAGCCGGTCTCCCCCTGGGTTGTTCGCGCAAGGGAATGGCCACCAGGTGCGGGGGGGGGGGGGGGTGATTAGGGATTGATGAAGCGCGCGGGCGGGAGGTTATTTATAGGGGTCAGAAGGGCAAGAAAGTCACTGTGCCAGGGGGAGGCGAAGGTCACAAAAGTTTGTTCTTTAGCCTTGGCTGCGCAACTTACTGGCATAGTCGAGTGTTATGGCGGCGGCGGCTGATGTGCGGGAGGCCATACGAGTCCTCTGCGCTGCCGGCAGAGAAGACTTACTGAAGCCTGGAGTCCCGGGGGAGGCGTGGGTGGGGCTTGCGCGCTCTATCCGGAAGGCAGCGAAGGGCGTAGCGAAGGCAGTGGCTGCATGCATGTCCCCGCAGCCTGTCGACGAGGACGACTGCTCTGCCGCCATGCCGGTGGGCGTTGAGCAGGGAGAGGCGGCACCCGCATTGGAGCCTGAGGACCCCACCGCTTTCGTCTCCGGTGCCGCGAAGGTAAGTGTGGCCCAGCGTGTTGTTCCTGGCAAGTGTCTGGCAGCGGGGGCTGTCCTCAAAGTTACAAGGCGGGGCCATTGGCCGGGCAGCTCTTCGTGGTACTTTTCATATGCGGGGGAGGTGGGGAAAGAGCGCCGGGGGCCTGTCACCACTGCAGCTCCACTGTGTGGCCTGGATAACGCTCCCTTGGCTCGGCAAGCTGGATTTCAATTGCATGGGGGTGCACAATGGTTGTCTGTGCAGGGACAGGATTATTTACTGAGCCCTGTTTCTCTGTTGCCTGGTTTTTCCATCGCGGTTATGCCCCCGGAGGCCCCTGTGGTTGGGCCAGAGTGCAAGTTGGCAATTAAGGGTGCTTCTCTACATTTAAATAAGGCTACACACAGGCCGGTCATTGGCAGTGGAGGGGTGACAGTGCATGCCGGTGCAGGTGTGAATGAAGCCTTGCAGTTACCCATAGGGTCGCAGCCAGGGCAGGAGCCAGGGCCCACTGTTCCCTTGGGTGGTGTGGCGCCCATGGTAGCCCAGTCTTCAGACAGTAAGGTGGTGTTGTGAGCCCCCACTGGAGTGAGTGTGGGTAGCCACATACAGAAAGTGGTTCAGGACCCCTGCGGCGGTCAGTGGTTATGGATTGGGTCAGGGGCAGAGTCGGCGGAGATGGTAAGTGGCACAGTGGGGGTTTCTCCAGGACTTTCAGGAGGGAAGAAGCCAGGTCAGATCGGCTTGACGGACAAGGTTCCATCTTTGACACCATGGAAGGCGGCTGACAAACGGAAGCTGCGGGCTGAGCACGCTGCGGCTCAGTCAGGGGGGCTGTTCATTGGAAAGGGATCTGGAGCGGATTTCCTTTCTAATACTGGCAATGCTTTGGAAAAACAGATATTCAATGGCAATTTTATGATGGTGGGGTTGGTGATGGGGTAATGCCCAGTGGCAGTGGGGAATATGTTGGCCGTGGGGAATCATTGGGGTTTGATGATAATGGTGGTGACTTGGAAGAAGGTGAACTAAGAGATGGGGACTATGGGAGTGATGGGACAAATGTTTTGGCTCCGGCATTAAAGGTGAAGAAGGGTGTTTCAGGGACAACTAGCGTTTTTAGTCTTTTGCAGACGTCAAGTGCGGACCGAGCAAATGTGCGGGACTCCTCACCTGCCAAAAGGTAAGGCAGGATGGTGGTCTGTTTGGCAACAAGGAGGTATCGCTAAAAAGTCTACCAGATCTATTGGAATTGGGGAGGAGTTGGTTGTGGACACAGTGCATGTTGGGACGCTGCCTACGGATCAGGTTACAGTAGGGGCTAAGGCGGGTGGGGTCGCTGATAAAGTTGATAACAGTCCTAAGGAGTGGGAACCTGACAAAAAGGTAGCTGGGGAAGAGGATAATAACATACACAAAAAATTGCCTTACATGGGGATTGGCATGCCTTTAGGCTCTCATTTGTTGGATAAGCCCAAGAGCAGGATTTGGCGTCACGAATAAGTGGATGTTTTTAAATTATTACATCGGGATATTCAAGCCAAAGAGGGGTCAAAGGAGGGGGAGTTGGCCCGGCGTCCTAGGGAACCCAAAACAATTGAGAATTGGACTTCTGCCTTTCTTATATACGCCAGTGTTTATTGTGAGAAACACCATGATAGAGCGGTAGCCTTGTTCAAGTATATGGACATTATCAGAAAAGTGCAGATTTATTTTGGGGGTTTTGCATGGCTCTCATATGATGAGGAATTCAGAGCGCGCATGAGTCTCTTTCATGATCGTCCTTGGGGTGATGTGGACTCGGAGTTATGGCTTCAGTGGATGGCGTCTTCACAGCAGCCTAATACTACACATACTGCAAGTGGGTTGCCTATTTCTAACCGGCCCTTTCAATATCGTCCCGCCCAGTCTGGGGCGGGGGTTAGTGGCAGGGGTCAGACAGCAGTTTTTGGGGCATGTTGGAATTACAACAAAGGATTCTGCAGTAGGCAGTTTTGTAGATACAGGCACAAGTGCTCCCAATGCGGCGGCAGACATCCCCTCACTCAATGTTTCCCAGGGCAGAGATTTGGTGATCATGGCCGGGGGCAGAGGGGAAGAGGCCAGGCTTTCCAGTATGTCTCAAAGGACTCATACACCTATTAGGGTGGAGGTTTTGGAGCATTGGTTGGCAGCTTATCCAGACACTGATGCAGCTACTAGATTGTTTTGGGGTTTCAAGGTGGGATTTAAGATAGGTTATCATGGTCCCCGTCACAGCCGGTGGTAGGACAACTTAAAGTCTGCTAAAGAATTTCCCCAGGTTGTACAGCAGAAAATGTTGGCTGAAGTTGATGCAGGCAGAGTTGCTGGTCCTTTTGTTCAGTGCCCCTTGCCTGACCTGATTGTTTCTCCACTGGGGGTGGTGCCTAAAAAGAAAGTTGGAGAGTTCCGTTTGATACACCACCTGTCTTGGCCCGAGGGCACATCTCTGTTAATGACTTTATATCGCCTGAAGATTCTAGTGTGTCTTACGCCTCGGTGGATGATGCATTGCGGTTGGTGAGATCAGCGGGATGGGCGGCGCAATTGGAAAAAAGTGACATCCAGTCTGCATTCCGTCTTTTACCCATTCACCCTTCTGACTTTTGTCTGTTGGGTATGCATTTCCAAGGGAAGTTCTATGTGGACAAAGTTCTGCTCATGGGGTGTTCGGTATCCTGTGCGCTCCTCGAAACTTTCAGCACTTTCTTACAGTGGCAGTTTACTTACATCAGTGGCCATTAGCTTGTTTGTCACTATTTGGATGATTTTTTGTTAATTGGTGTTCATAATACAGGGCAGTGTCAACAGGCGTTACAAACTTTTCAAGGCAAGGCTCTGGAACTTGGAGTGCCGTTGGCACATGACAAAACTGAAGGGCCTTCTACCACACTGACTTTTTTGGGGATAGAAATAGACACCTTGGAAATGGTAGCGAGATTACCTGCGGAAAAGGTGCAGGAAATTGCAGCCTTTTTGTCGTCAGTGGTGGAGGAGTGTAAACTGGAGCTCCGGAAGGTACAGAAATTGTTGGGCTACTTGAACATCGCCTGTAGGGTGGTTAGAGCTGGGAGGACATTTTGTAGGCGGCTTGGGATGTCTTTATCTGGGGCCTATCTCCCACACCATAGAGTGCGCATTTCGGCAGCCATCAGGGCAGATCTGTACATATGGCTCACATTTCTCAAGGATTTCAATGGAGTATCTTTGTTTATTGCGGACGAAGATATGGTCTGGCAGGTGCAGGTTTATACTGATGCTTCTGGCGCGAAGGGCTTTGGCATCTTCTGGGAGGGACGGTGGTGTGTGGAGAGTTGGCCTTTGCTTTGGCAGCGTTGGGGCCGCAGCATTGCCTTTTTGGAGTTGTTTCCACTTCTGGTCGCATTGTACGTCTAGGGTGGGGAAATCAAGAACAGAACAGTTTTGTTCCATGTTGATAACTTGGCGGTGGATGAGTTGATTAACAAGCAAAGGGCCAGGGACTTGAGTGTTGAGGTTGCTGCGTGCTTTCATGCTCAGGTGTTTGCAACTGAATATTATTTTCAAAGCGAGACATATTCCAGGAGTCAATAATTGTATAGCAGACGCTCTGTCTCGTTTTCAGTGGGAGGAATTCCGCAGGCTGGCTCCTGGGGCAGAGACCAACAAAACTCAGATCCCACGGTGCGTCTGGGCATGGGGGGAATGAGAATTGTCCAGTTGGTTGAGAATTCAGTGGCTGACTCTACAGGAAGAAGTTACCTCCACGCCTGGAACGAGATTTTGAGTTATGGTAACAGGTTTAATACACATGGGGGGGATGTCTGAGGAACAGTTTTTGTTGAGTTTCGTTTTGCACCAGATTGATAAAGGTCTTTCCCACACCACCATCTCTGGCAAATTGGCCGGCATTTCTTTTTTTGGGCAGCTAAGGTGGGGAAGGGATCCAGTTGGGGGGGTTTTAGTAAGAAAAGTTCTTAAGGGTTTCGGTAGGGAACAGGCTGCTTGTACACAGCTGCGGCAACCGGTGACATTTGAGTTGCTGCAAAGGATGTTACTTCAGTTTTCCTCTTGCTGCTATGACGAGTTGCAGTGTGGGAGGTTTAGGTTATGTTTTTTGTGGTTGTTTTTTGGGGCGTTTAGGGCTTCAGAGTTGTTGGGTTTGCGGAACAGGGCTGGCATACACAGTACTGAGGTTTTTGTCGAGGGCAACAGGTTGAGACTTTGGTTGAGGGCCTCTAAGACTGACCAATTGGGTAGGGGAAAATGGGTTTTCTTGGGTAGGAGTGGGAAAATTGGTTTTCTTGGGTAGGAGTGGTATGGACTGTGTTGTCCGGTCAGAGAATGGGAGGTTTTCCAGGCCTCCTCTTTTTTCACACCTGGGGTCATTATTTGTCATGCACAGGGGTGTCCGATTTCTATTGCTCAGTTGTTGGCTGTTTTGAGGAAGGTGTTACTTACTTTGGGGGAGAATCCAGGGCATTTTGTAACACACTCTTTACGCATTGGAGCTTTAACGAAAGCCGCAAGATGGGGGTGGCCTTGGGCAGACATACGTAGGGTTGGGAGATGGAAGTCCAAATGCTGCGAAAAGTATAGTAGGAAGTAGCTTCAGTGTTTCTTTTTCCTTTGTTAATCTATGTTTCTTTATCTAGGTCCGTTTCCAAGGCTTGTACAAGGTAAAAGGACAACTTGGATTGTAGGACACTCCTTCGTTAAATGGGCTGCGGTTTATGCAGAGCAACACATTTGTGGGAGATCGCTTGGACTCACAAGTGTTAACCATGAGGTGAAATGGAATGGGAAAGGGGGAATGCGTTGGGGGGGGGGCTTATTTACGTTGTTGTCTCCGATGTGTTCAAAGGGAGGCCCTCCAGATTTGCTGGTTATCCACCTCGGAGAGAACGATCTTGTAGACTTATCTGGCCCGACTATGATCAAATTGGATCTGTCTGTCATCAAAGAAACGTGGGTGAGCACCACGGTGGTTTGGACAGAATTCATAGCGCGGCTACATTGGAGAGGAGTGAGGAGGCATGCCGCTCTGGAAAAAGCAAGAAGAAAACTTAATAGAGCAATGCAAATTTTCTGTGAGGGCACGGGGGTTAACGCTTTATCTCACTCTAATATACAGTGCACGGAAGGGCATCTTTTCCGGGATGATGGGGTCCACCTGTCACAGATGGGGCAAGCATTCTATTTACTAGAGTTACGAGATTTGATTGCCCAGAAATTGAAGGAAAATTTGTGGTGCTCTGCCAGACGGGCCATAAGGTTATCCTTGGTGGGACAGAAAAACTCTGTTCGGTTTTCCTGGTTGGCGGATTTGTCTTGGGGGGGGGGTGGGGGGGGCAACCTGGAGCGGGTTTGTCCATCCTCAAAGGGGGGAGGGGGTAAAAGGAAATGAGGGGGGGGTGATTAGGGATTGATGAGGCGCGCAGGCGGGAGGTTATTTATATGGGTCAGAAGGGCGGGAAAGTCATTGTGCCAGGGGGAGGCGGGAGGTGAAGGTCTCAAAATTTTGTCCCACCCACCCTTCCCTCTTTTTTCTTTTCTACAGTCCTGTTTTCGGTTGATTTGTTTGCTATGGTCCCTGCCAGGGCTGTTTTTTCTCTCTTTGCCACTCTAAGGCAGGTCTAGCGTTCTAGAGCATTTAGTAGGCGGATTTTTCTGGGGGTGGGCCGCCTAGAGTGGGTTTGTCCATCCTCAAAGGGGGGAGGTGGGGTACTCAGTAAAATGAAATGAGGGGGGTATCAACAGGAGTCAGTTCCTTCTAGGTTGGTTGGGTTAACTTTGCTGGTGTTCAGCTTTCATAGGGATGCTAAGCTAAGTTGGGGGGTTTGGATTTATTAAAATGAATGGCGAAATGCTTTTGGAAAAAGATTGCATTAGGCACCTGTCTTAATAAAGTGGCCTTTCTTGCTAATAAAGAAGTTGTGGACAATGAGTCATTGCGCGATGCATCTCAGTCCGAGCTGCCTCTGACACTGCCTCAATTCCTGGACGGACGGCTCATCCAGTGCTCCTCAATGCAAACCAGCAGCCCTGGTTTTCTCTTCCATGTCACCTATACATTTCATATAATGTTATGAGAGAGGCCCCTCACACCAAAGGGACAGGGCTTTATGTAGACTGTACCGTGAAACATTCTCTTTGGTCTTCAACCTAATCAGACACTATTCACACTTCATTTATACATCTAAACTCCACTCTCATTTATAATGCCGAAGACAAACGAACTATGGGTCCATTTTCTCCGAGCTCATACTACAGGAGGCGTCTGTACAGCTTACTTTTCCATAAGTATTTAAAGGCCATCTGAATTGCCCCTAGCAGCATTAAACACTGGCTGCATCACACGGCAAAGCTAATGAAGTAAGTAGATGCTGTAGCACCCAGGATAATGTGCTGCATTGCTAAACACTTATAAGGTCCCAAAGGCAGGACATATTGGCTATGTCAATGCTTGTTTTTAGAGTGCTCCTGTTTTACGTAACACCATTTCTGCAATGTTGATTGGTTTTTGTCAATGCAACTTTATTAGTACAGTTCATGGTGTTACTTCCCACAATGCACAATCATGATTCTCTACTCATCTGAGCCTATGAAAAGTGCCTTACTTGGGCTGTGTGCAAAACCTCCCCCCCCCCCTATTCTTACTGAGCGATATCCATGACGGGTTATGATTTGACTTACTCTTTGTGTGCGGGGCTTACTCAGTCCCTCGACGTGTCTGGCTGAGGGCTATGTGCAAACAGCTAGGCACGAGAGAGAGTGACGTGGCCCTAAGGATTATCTGCACCAGTTCTTCACCAATCATTGCTGTGGCAGTTGCTAAATTCTTGGGTTGGGCATGGGCTATCAGAAGGAAATCTCTTGCTCAATAGTAGGCTTGATGAGATGTACCTAGGCCATTGTCCGCTCACCCAGCTAATGAGAACCCGGTCTCTTTGTGCTCATACTGGCTAAATAATTGTATGAATTTTAGGTTTTATTGATGAATTTTAATACTATTGATGTCACGACGCTTTATCATTTTAAAAATTTTCTTGAGGTTGTAAATATGTTTTAAAAACGTGTTACTGTGGATGTAATGGTTTTAAATGTTTCATGCTTTTATGAGTTTACCTCGAATAAAGCAAATTTGACTGACTGATTTGACTTTATACACAGAATATTTCTGAAGATTGAAATGATGTACCATCATGCTTATTAAGAATTAATTTATTTGAGTAACTTATATTTTTGCTTTCTGTGATGATTCTTAATTTTAAATAAATATTCTTGGTTTGATCTTTGCTTGTGTAGGTTTTCTTTAATTGCCTTGGGCCCTCATCCTTTGGGACTCACATGGCCAGACCAATCTAATCGGCCCTTTGGTACCAGTGCAACGCACCAAAATATACCCCTCACATTTTTAGGTCTCGCCTATGCAGCGCGGATACGCTGCCTAGGAGACCTTTAGCTGTTGTGCAGCTCTTTTTCAAAGCACATACTCATGCTTGTGGCGGCATACGCCGTGCGGGAGTGCGCAGCGACGCGCCACGCGTATGTGCTTTGAAAAAGAACAGACTGCTCTCCCACGCGCGCACTGCACGCCTTTGTTTTTCAAAAAAACTTTTAGCGCGAGGCGCACGCGCTTCTTTTAAATGGTTGCTTTGCACCCGTGAATGCTTACGCCCACAAATGCTCCAGTACAAACATCAAACGTATATTTGCGGTGCACCCGCGCTTCACGTATGATGTTCCCCCATCAGAGTGTAGACTGCCAGAACACAAAATTATCCACTTGTCCGAGCGCTGCAGAAACTGGTGAAAGGCGAGCAGCAGGTGGCTGGACTATGGAGCAGAGTGTGGTAACTGTACTTTAAAATGGTGGCGCCCGTTGCTGCTTCCGCCTTCCCACACAAATATAGCATTTCCCTTAAATAGAAGCCCGTCATTCAGTACATTTATTTGGTTTGGGCAAACTCTTTTTTTGTTGTTTCCTGCACGCGTCCGTGTTTCTTCCCCGGTTTTATAAATGATGGTCTGTAAACTTCCTCTGCATCCAGGTGGCTCTTCTGAACTATGGCGTCAGTTGAACCATTCTGGTTTTATTTGCTGTTCTAGAATGCAGAAGGCGTGTAGTGCCTGTAAGTGTCTCATGTGCAACTTTCAAAAAGTCCCGCTCATGTTATAAATTACAATATAGAGTGTCCGTTGTAAAAAAATGCATCTAGCTAATGAGTTTTCAGAAAGAAAAAAACGAGTCGCTCACTGGGTCCGAAATTATATTCAAGTGTATTTTTAATAAATTGCAAATCAGCATTTGAAATGGCTAAATTCATCTGTCACTACACAGCAAACCGTTTGCTGAAAGTTCATTGGTTACCACTTCAATATGGCCACTATTCTTGTTTTGCTTCTGTAGCAGCGGAAAAAAAAATAAAAAAAATCGCAGAATAGCGCATCCTGCAGCTGGCCCACTTTAAAGATAGCTGTGTCAGCATTTGGTAGGGAACAGATGAAAGAATTGTGGCATATCGTAAACAGGAAAGAAATATTTTGGGTTTATGTAACCTGGGCTCATCTCCTTAATTAGCTGCGATTTCAAGCGCAATAGTTTCCCTTCACTACAGTCAGTACTGTCGTCCCTTGTTTCCCTGGTCTTTGTAACGCTCGAGGCCTTACACTTTCTGTTGTCACCAGTGTCCCGTTGCCCTACTAGGGAAGCAGAGCAGTTGCGTAGGAACTTTTATAAACTGTCCTGCCAATTGCATGTTAAGACAAATAAAACCCCGGGGTCAAATACAGTGTCGACGACATTCACATACTTTATGCAACATTGTATTTTAACTCTAACATT
This sequence comes from Lissotriton helveticus, assembly GCF_964261635.1. Lineage (NCBI taxonomy): Eukaryota > Metazoa > Chordata > Amphibia > Caudata > Salamandridae > Lissotriton > Lissotriton helveticus. The sequence goes on from NC_136065.1 coordinate 1,346,304,943, forward strand.
AGACAGTTTATTTAAAAAAAAAAAAAAGCTGTATGAAAAATGTCAAAATTAACCTTGGAATTTACAGAATTTTGAAGTAAGAAAGGGGAGCGTGGCTTCTTTAGGCGAAATCCCCACTCGCTAGTTATGATTCAGAACACATTCAATTGTACTTTTTGGTAGGTCTGCCTAAGCACTACCACCCTCATCATGCAGATCACAAAGTTGTATTTCTGTGGATAGGTCAGTGGGTTACTGCTTTTGATAGAGATATCCTTTTGTTATTTGCAATTCTTAAGCTGCAACCCTCACAATATAGCACAGTGAGCTATAAACCGGCACCATTTGCGAGGTGTGGCTTTAGAACCTTATTGTTTTTTCTAGAAATCGTCAACGATTCATGCACAGCAGGACCGCAATAGAGTCAACAACTGTTGCTTGATCGGGTAGAATCTTCAAAGCCCTGGCAGTGGGAGCAGTGTCTGGATGTTGTAATGAAAGCAGTAACTGCTTGGGTAAGGAGTCTAGTCATGAAGACATGGGAGATTTAATTTGCCCTGTGGGTGTGGTAAGGACCATTGCTTACGTTCAATGATGCACAACTCTCAGACTGTTCACTCGATCTTCTCATACTTCGCACAGTGATGCTTAGCAGTCTGTTCCTTGCTAGGCTAGCACTTTCTAAATCCTCCCGGTCCTGCCTGCAGCTCGTTAATAATATAGTTTCAAGTTCAGCCATGCTAAATCGCTGCTCCAGAAAATTCATGGGCTCGCGATCCTGGCTAGAGTCCCTTTCAAAAGTCTTTTTGGCAATGCTGATAGATTCCTGAATCAATGCTTGCAGTTTTGGTCACTGGGCAATCCGCTAACCTCTAAATGATTGCCTTAATTAAGCTTGGAGGCAGGAGTTTTTTGGCCCTTGGTGTGCCACTCCCTGCGACTTGGATGGATCTCACAAACCTCATAAAAGGCAGTTTACATCTGCATTTTTGTAAGGGAAGTGTTTTATTACTGCTTATTCCCCAAATGTTAATGTGTTGGTTCCTTTTTTTGTTAAAAATATATTCCAACAGTAGCCTAAATAATAACAAAATCCACGAAGCAAGAAGAGGATGCCATACCACAGGCTGTTACGAAGTGTCCCTGTGGAGGTGAAAAGGTACCTCCCTTGGTCACAAGGTTCTGCACCCTTACTTATACGACTACTAGGATATTTGTTAACCAAAAAAAACCTAACATTATTATTTGCAACGCCATTAGCTCAAACCTTCAGTAATGCGAGACCTTTGCATTGCAAATACAAGCATTGGCATAGCCAATAGGTCTCGCTTTTGGGACCTTATAAGTATTTAGTTATGCAGCAGGTCCCAAAGGCGAGACCTATTGGCTATGCCAATGCTTTTTAGAGTTTGAGTGTATATCGAGAAGGCAAAACTACTATATATTGAGAGTGCATAAAGTCAGTTTTTGAAAACGTGGTTGCTTGGTGTATATACACCTTACCTTGTGTTTGACTTTAAAACAGATGCTTATCGAAGCAGACTCTCAGGCTCAAGTGATAGATCAACAAAGCACTCATTTGCAGGCTTTCATGACCATAAAAAACCTTACCTAGTGTTCAGCTTCTCTTCTCTCGAGCAATATTTTCGAAGTGGTTGGTCCAATGTGCTTGGATTCTGGTCTGAAGTGCACCTGAAGAGATAATAACAGCACATACCGACACTCCAGGGTAAGGTGAGAATTGGCTTTCAGTGTATAGTCAGTACTGTGGGCCGGGCTCATTGCATTTGAGTTCGGGTGTTTGTACTGATCCTGAAAACTCGCAAAAACATTTTTTTTCCACAAAAAAAAAAAGGTGATACCAGACTCCAAACCTTCACAACTTTTATTTTCCTATACATATTTTATTTAGTCAGAAAATGTATTCATAAAAACACAAACTAAACGGAATCCATGTGTACATCTTTACCTCAAGCGTGTAGTACATAGATTGAAGGATGCAGTTGCATGGAAGAACACCTTTCAAGTCCATTCGTAACCGGAGCATCAGGTTTCCTCTCCCCCATAGCACTAAGTGAACACAGCTGCATATCGGCAGGATTACCAGTTGACTCCATGTAACCAGTGAGATCATTTTTAAGTCCCCGAGATTTCCTCTTACCATTACATTTTGGTACTTTAGTCTAATTGGAACGAAGATTACACTACCCAGAACACACACGTTTATTTAATGAGATCTCAGGGTTTAGGCTCTGTGATCTAAATGACATGGCGTAATATTCTGTGGTGTAGCTGCACTACTGTTGACTTTAAGCCCTCACATTTTAGGGACAATTCCAGTAACATTCAAGGCTTCATGAATAATAAGCTTTTTTTCCCTAAAATGATGCTACTTTTGTCTTTAGGTTTCCGTACACAAGGCAAATTTATTTGAGAATTAAAATGTTTGGTAGGAGAAAATCGCCGTCTGCATATAGGATTGCCACATTATGTTAAACCCGTATCCTTATAAAACCGTATTATCAGGACTCACGCACTAGATGTTCCAACTGGGTCAATTGCTCTAGGACCCAAACAATGAGACACACACACACACAGTATTGCTTGCAGTGGGGCAGGTGCTATTTCCTTTGAAGTGAAATATAATATATCTGGATCACACCCGAGAGGAAGCAAACCCAAGATGCACCTTTCACCCCCTATGGGTTTGAGCTCTAGAAAGCTCCAGGCTCCTTTAACTGTTACATGTCTAGTTAAGTCTTTGGTAAAAAAGATATCTCTACAGCACTTCTTTGGAAATGGTTACAATGAAATATGTTTGTAATGCTAAATGAAAGTGTACATTACTACATGATACCCATGGTTTCTTTATACTGCCGTTAAGTCCCTAGGAGGGGGTGCATATTTGTTGTTTGAGTGGAGGTTGTGAGGCAGCGTAGCAAAACAAATATTTCTCTTCTGCTGCATCTTCTGTGAAACCCTATAGCAGGGAATTCAACCGATATTAACTGCGTTTGGCTTCGTTATTCGAAAAGCATTTCTTCATGAGAGCGGGTGCTTAATTTCAATTATGCCTAATTCCCATATCATTGAAAATGCATCACACTGAAAAGGTCCCAACAGTGAGAAACGAGTAGAAGGTGTTTGAGGAGATCTGAGATACATCTGTGATGAAGAGAGATGACGACTAGGCCTACTCAGTCTCACCAATGACTTCCAGTCCTTGCCACACAGACTCTGATTTAATAACGTGATCTCACCTCAGGTGATAGATACAGTTTGAGGTTTAAATTCGAATCGAGGGCTGTACGGTGAAGTGTTTGCTTAACCTAAACCCTCTTCATTCGTGAAATCAATTGATGAAGAGGTGTTAAAGGAAAATGTATTTTCTACTTCTTTCTAACCCCCTGTAAATTTCAGATGTCTGGTATTATAATGTCATGCTGCAGTGCTCACAAGGCATGCCGAATATACCACACTAAATCGCTTAAACATACTTAAATATTTGGTTAACAGAGCTACCTCACATGCGCTTGCAAATGGAAATACAAATAAATACTATTTGTCAGCATGCCTATGAAAGAAACATTGGAAACAGAAGTCACAGGGTGCAAAGTAATGCATCCTAAAAGCCAGGACAGGCTAAATGTGCTCCTAATAATACATAGAAAGATGTGAATTCTGAGAAAAAACGGAAATTCCTCAGAAAACGTGCATAACTTGAACATCCTACTGTGGTTTTACTAGAGGCAAATATCCTGATAAAAGTCTTGGGGGAAGCATGATCAAGAGGCATATCTTTTTCTGATCCACACCACAGCAGTTCTTACTGTTGTTACTCGGTGGCTATGAAACGCTGTTTGCACAACATATGAGCTAAGTTCTCCTAAAAAAAACCTACATTGAAACATTGCGTAAAGGGCAGTTGATAACCTAGACAATGAAGTTTTCATATTGAGGTAGGAACCAGTCGGACAGACTTCTGTTCCAAAACTCTGTAAGGCACAAAGGTATACTTTGCAAAAATAAAAGCATCCTAGTTCAGATACATAGAAACAATGTGTGGGAGTATGATTTGCAATGCTGGTTCTTACTTTAAAAGACAATAAATAGTTATGTTAAAATAGCCAACTAAAAATAAAACGCTTTAAGCATTCTAGCACGTATAGGAAGAATGCTTGAGGAGGACAGATGTTAGCGTCTGAAAAATCACAGTGTCAACATTAACCCTGAGAGATCTGCTTTTTAAAAAACAACTATTTAAAGAAAACAAACAAAAAATAGTTTACAGTGTGCCGGATTATTTTTGTGATGCATCAGGTATACCCAGATGTGGGTCTCAGGCTCACTGTTCCACTTGTTTCCGGTCCATGGACGACCTGGCTTGGCAGTTTGGTCTGGACTGATCAGAGGCATTTTGAGCAAAAGAACAATGGATTCTACCAAGATCTATTGACTGGGGGTGAATGCTTGATTTGCTCTACATTCCGTCCATCATCTGCGTGTCTTTTTATTTTTGTGATGCTACATGTTGCAAAAAGTGCACAACTTTAAATCGCAGTGAAGAATTGAAACAGTTCAGGTTTGTACCCGCTTTCACATTAGGCTATAACCAGGTTTCTACTTTACACTTCCAGAGTATATTGCAATGATAAATTAAAGCACAGAGTTCATGTAAGATGTTAAAATGCAGTGACTTACGCCTTGAAAAGGTATTATCTGTGAGACACCAGAGCCATCTGTCCTGTTCTGGTGTATGACACACCCCACTTACTAAATTACCATTGGGATATTCTGGAAAAAAATCTCCTAAAAAATTACTGCATAGTTACTGGCATCCCCAATATTGCAAGTGCCAGCAAGTTCTGTTGGTGACTTAAACGCTGATAGAGAAAATGTGTTCGGTCATGCAGATCAGCATTCTGAATCTCGGCAAGGCTAACTTAGCCTTCCTTGGGTAACAGACGGGCTGTTATTAATAGTGCTTAGAGGTGTCAGAAGTGTGCCATTAAGATGTATGTAGAATCAAGTTGTTATTGTTTTGAGATGGCGCATTGGGCTACATGAGCTTCTTTAAAAGTATAAATAAGACCAGTAAACATGCTGCATATGGAAGAGTAAAGCCTACATTTTGCATCTTGAAAAGATGAAGGCACCGAAGCATGCTGTACCATGTTCTAAAATATATGCAGAAGACACAAAGATTTATTATAGCCTTAGAGCCCGTGTAAAATGTATTTCTGTTTCCATAGCCCTTTACACCATATGAGAGGTATCACAAAGCAGCATCGCAGCGTGAGTTGCCAGTGCCCAGGGCAAGGCAAGTATCCTTCCGCTTTTCTTTTTAAAATGTGCACCCCTAAAAATGCTCCTGCACCCCTAAGAATTTTGCCCCTGGGGCAACCGCCCCTGTGGCCCCGCCCGGGCTATGCAGTTGTCACAAAGTGTTTACTTTGTAGAAGAATAAATGCCAGTGCCCAAAGGTGTGCTCAGAAGTCAACAGTCAGTTTTGGCACGTCAAACACTATGGCTGCATAGTCTGGAATTTGCCTCCTCATGCCTATTTAATAGACTACCAGACACTCACCGCCCTTTCATATTACTCTTGCAGGTTTCCTGGTTTCTCTCTCTGTGATGGTTTTCCTGTCTTTCCCCTTTAAAAAAAACATAAGTGCCGGTCCCCAAAAATTAGTGTAGATACTGGTTTCGCCATGATTTCGTCATAAGAACATATAAAATCAAGTGGTGGTGTATATGAATACTAAGTGGACAGCATGAGGGGAATGAGATGTCTGTCAGCAGGAGCAGGAGAACCAGCGACCATGATCTTTTGGTTAGGAAGTGGAAGAGAACAATGTTTGTGCCGAGCACATGGATGAGAAGACCACTGGATGGAGTGTTGGAGCATGGTGGGTGAGGAAACCATCACTTTTAATTCAGAACCAGTGGGGTGTTTGTGTTGCACTCTCGTTCATACATAGGAGAAGGTTTAGAAGAAGATTGTCGTTTTCAGAATGTTTGTGGCGTGGTTGTTGGTCAGAGAGGAGGTGGTACACCATTGCACATATGGAGGGCAGCAACAGTACAGGCGAGTTTGTATTTTACGAATGACATTGGCATAGTTGTGAAATCTTGCTGGGCAAGTTCAGACTGAGTGGGGTAAATATATTTCTGAGTACCAGGATATAATAAAACATTCAAAATGGATTACATTCCTCCTCCTAACCATTATCATAATGAGTTACCTGGGATTTCTATGGTTACAGATGAGCGGACAGCTGCACACAATGACCCATGCGTGTTCCTATCATTTCACAAGTGGTTCTATGAAACTATTCAAGAACGGCCTACCGCAAAACAGCTTTCATTTCCTTGACTGTCTAAAAAGAGTGTTAGCCACAGAAACATCGAACACACATTTGTTTAAAGACAAAAGGGAAAACATTCCTAACCCACCCCCACCTTTCAAATGTAAAACATATTTGAATTCGAAGTAAAGGAGAATCAAACAATGTCGAGCCCTTTCTTTTACAGACAATTACTGTAACAATAGGAAACTATACAGGATGAAACATCAAAAAATAATAATCACAGTTGAACTAACATACAAGAAAGAAAAAGCTGTTACTGGTTTGCATGCAATCTTATGGGGGCAGTGGTATAACCGAATATTGATGGAGTAATTGTTTTGAGTGGTTTGAGTTCCAATGCACAGCCCTAATCATAACCAAGGACATATTCACAAGCAATTCATAATAAATCAAAAGGTGTTGTACAATAGCATGTTAATAATTAAAAGTATTGGAAGCCCATTATCTGAGCGTACTGCGACTTTTTTTTAGACCCCTGCCTAATGTCAGGAAATCCATCTCCAGTTCTTGTGGGAAGTAGCTCTAATGGTTTTAGTGTTGACTATGAAGTTACTCAGAAAACTCCAATTGGCTCAACCTAGACATATGGGTCACTGATTAGAAGTCAATTTAAAGATTTCTAAAAAGTTGAAACTCTGTTGCATGTTCTAATTTTCTCTCAAGGAATTTCACAAGTTAGATTTAGTTGCTTATTTCGAGAATTTGTAATGTCGATATTGTTTTTTATTTAAAATATGTTTGGGGAATGGTTTTCATAAAATATTCTCAATTAAACGTGAACATTGCTCTTTAAAAAAAACATTTTAGGATTTCGTAAATAGAAATCAGGATTTTTTATTTAAGCAAAGACGTCAGGGAATTTTTAACCAGGAAGGCGTGTACTTGAAACTTTTGAGACTATTAGAAATAGATTTAAGATTACTGTATTTTTTTTTTAAAAAAATAGTTGGGATTGGAAAATATTTTAAGTTATTTAATAATAGGGTCAAGTCCATTTTTAAACTTCTTTCTAAAAACTTTGCAACTGTTATTCAGTGTATTACAAAAAGATCATTGGACATTCATGTTGAAAAGGTTAAGATCTAAATGTGAAAAAAACGAAAACTTTGAATTGTTTGTTTAAATGTTCTAAAACCATTTATGTGTTAAATTACCTACACTTGATTAACTTATTTAAAAATATTTTTGATTCTTGGGTAGAGTAAACAAATCCAACCTTTTAAAAACGAGAGATGTTCCTTTTTACAAACCCCAAAAGTTTTTTAACTGAAAATGCTGTAGAACTTGCTGAAGTCGGCCTTTTCTTCTTTCACACTATAATCCGCTCCAAGGACTAGTGAGGGTTAATATTTTGATAACAGACTTTTTTCAGCAGTCACGTTTGAGGTTAGGTGGTCAATATGTCACCAGATGGTTATAACAGTGCCCTAATTGGTGCCCAGTATAAATCTCTCGCATTTAGAGCATGATTATTATTTAGATTCGGTGTATGCATTGCACAGACTGTACAGATCCCTTTTTCACAATCGTATCCATTGTGGATTGGTTTACTGCCTCAAGCCAGTAGCATGGCTTTGCTTTCTACTTTCAAGCGCAGAGTACGAAGCCCACAATCAAGAGTATGTCATACCCAAGGCATGTCCCTCTTCCACTGCAGTTCCATTTGTGGTGGTTGTCAAGTGCCACCCTCTTGTAGATCAGCACAATGCTACCAGCGTAAACATATCAACATACTGCCAGTGGTCCTCCCTGAGCAATCACACAGTTAAGTAATTCGTAGAACCCTTGTAGTGCGTGGAGTGGATAAAATATATGGTCCACAAATCTCTACCCATGTGCTACGATCCTAAAGCTGCAGGTTGGCAATATGTTGGTTGGCCTCACGCTGTGGAGACTACAGTCTTTTTACAAGGTTAACCGAAAGACTAACAGTCTTATGTAGAATGTCATTCATCTGGTCCAAAACTGCTTTCAGGCTCCCCACTGGTATCCAGTATGGCTCATGTATTCCACAGGCAGCGTTTTGCACAATTCAAGTTTTAGTTTAAAATAACCAAGAATGGCTTAACGGTTATAGAAGAAAAAAGAGTATTGCTAGTATCTCATTCAACAAGGACCTTCTCTCCCTTACTCAGTGTTAAAGAAGAGATGCTGTTATTTGCTTCTGGGGCAGTTTTCTGTTCAGATTTTAATGTCCAGAGTATGTATTTTTCCCCAAACGCTTTTTCCTGCTGTGATCCTGGAACAAGGCTTGTCGTGACTTGGTGCGTACAGCATGGAGGTGACTTGGTTTTTCTGTCTAGGCTGTTGCAAGGCATTCTTAGGCGCTCTCTTGCCTCACAGCCAAGTTCTCATAGCACAACTTATCACTCTAACTCATCCAAGATCAGCGTTAATTTCTCCATGGTGAGATTACGTGTAGAGTGACTGCCCTTGGAGTGACAATATTTCTCTCGTCTACAGACAACCTGTACGAAATGCCTTCTGGCATTCCTGGTAAATATGGAAACTGGGCATTAATGTAATACTTCTGAATGTTGATTTCAAAAGAATTTGGCACAAGCTGGTTCTGGTGTTAATACCACAGTATGGTATATGGAGCCTAGTGCGACAGCAATTTTAATAAAGCCAGGATCTGCCAATGTTTTTAGGGTGTTTGAAAGATATTCCCTTCATGCTGTCTTTTGGCATTCTAAGACATTGTTCCCTTGATGGTCTCCAGGTTTCAGATGCATATGGAGCTTGTGAGCAGTGGGCATAGCATTAAGAGTAGGTGGATAGTTGAGGATCATGGAAGGGAAGAGGTGGTTGGAGTGGTGCACCCGATGCCCAGCTTGTGGTCTTTGCCCCCTCTTCAGCGGTGTCAAGGGCAGAAGAAGCGGCGTAGTACAAACTGTCCAACGAGAACCAACGCTAGTGCTGCCACCACATACTTGAAGTAGACATTATCCAGGTCCAGTGCTGCAGTCTGTCGAGAAAATGTAAATGTAATGTTTTTATACCCATTTAATGCTGGAGATTAAGCAGTTGCTAAGAGAAGAAAAATAACTGGGACACAGGCATTTGGTATCAGTTATCAAGATTAATACATTTATTAGGAGAGGAGACCAGCATTAATTGACAGATGTACTGGTTTCGTGGTCAGCACATCACCACATTTTCTTTATCCCAGTTTAGAAACTACAATTATATCCTAGACTACCTTGGCCTTCTCTTCACTAGGATTAGAAAGCTGCTGAGTTTTGAAGAAAAGGAAAATGCTATACCAGTATGCATCTGTTCTTGGCATGTAGAGCTGCAGAGTTGCACACTGTGCATAGATCGCCACCTAGTGTTGGGCCTGGATGTTTGAAGTTTGTTTTTGTCCTGAAAAGTTCTTTGGAAGTCACGAGATGGGTGACTCCTCCTCTGGACTATACTGCGCATGGACATCGGCTCCATCCTCAGATTGTTTTTCGACATTAGGGAAATGATGGAGCTTTGCAAGAAAAGGAAGGATGTCCGTGTAAACTGTATCTAATTAAGATAATACTGGAACAGACAAGGGTAGCAGGGTGGGCGTGTGCAACTCTGCAGCTCTACATGCCAAGAACAGATGCAAACTGGTAAGTAGCATTTTCCGTTCGAGGCATATGAGCTGCAGATTGCACACTGTGCATAGATTGTATAGCAGTACCCCCCATTAGCGGCAACCACCCCTATCTGTTGCAGTAGTTTGAAATAATGTTTTGAGAACAGCCGGGCCCACATTAGCTTTTGCTTGGTTTGCACATCTACACAATAGTGTTTTGTGAATGTGTGAGGTGTAGACCATGTAGCTGCTTTGCAGATGTCATCTAGGGGAATGTTCTTTAAAAATGCAATTGAAGCCCCTATTTTCCTTGTGGAATGGGCTTTAGGAGGAACAGAACGTTCATTTAGCTTTGTGGTAGCAAGTTTGTATGCATTTGACAATTCATCTAGCTATCCCAGATTTTGATATGGGATTACCCTTGTGTGGTATTGAGAAAGACACAAAAATTTGTTTGGTTTTCCGAAAAGGTTGTGTTCTCTCAATGTAGTATAGCAATGCTCTTTTGACATCTAGGGTATGAAGAGCTCTTTCTGCTACGGTCTGTGGCTGCGAGAAAAAAACTGGCAGTTCCACAGATTGATTGAGGTGGAAGGGAGAAATGGCCGTGGGTAGGAATTTTGGATTAGTACGGAGAACAACCTTATTCTGATGCATTTGCAAGAAAGGTACTTGAATGGTTAGTGCGTGTGGTTTACTAACTCTTCGTAGAGAAGTAATAGCTACTAGGAACGCAACCTTCCATGTTAAAAATTGTAGTTCACATTTATGTAAAGGTTCAAAGGGAGGTCCCATTAGCCGTGTGAGAACAATGCTTAAATTCCATACTGGTGAAGGTGGTACTCTGGGAGGAATTATTCTCTTAAGGCCTTCCATAAAGGCTTTAATAGCAGGCACTCTGAAGAGAGATAGATGTTATCTGTTTTGAAGATATGCTCCTATAGCTGCAAGATGTAGCCTAATAGATGTGTAGGCTAAGTTACATCTTTGGAGGTGCAGTAAATATCCTATGATGTGTTGAATAGACACGTCTAAAGGATTAATATTGTTGTTGTGACAGTATATTACAAAACGTTTCCACTTAGCTGCATAGCTTGCTCTAGTGGTTGGGCGTCTAGCTTCTTTTATAACATTCATGCAGTCTGGAGGAAGGTTAAGATAACCAAATTCTAGGATTTCAGGAGCCAGATCGCAAGGTTGAGATGAGCTGTGTCCGGGTGCCTGATCTCTCCACAGTTCTTTGTTAAAAGGCGTGGAGACAGGTATAGTTTTTGGTGTGGCACTACAGACAGTTGTAGGAGTGTGGCGTACCATGGCTGTCTGACCCACGTTGGAGCAACTAGGATGAGGGTCAGAGAATGCTGCTGTAGTTTGTGTACTACTAGTGGCATGAGTGGTAGAGGTGGAAACGCGTACGCAAATTTGTTTGACCAGTTGATCCATATCGCATTGCCTTTGGATGTGGGTGTGGATATCTGGCGGCGAAGCTTGGGCATTTTGCGTTTTTGTGGATGGCAAAGAGGTCTATCTGAGGTTGTCCCCACATCTGAAAGAATGGTTGAAGAACTGTCGGATTAAGTTCCCACTCGTGGATCTGTTGTGTCTGACGCTTAACAGATCTGCCATGGTATTTTGAACTCCTGGGACATGTTGGGCTAAGAGGAATATGTTTTGAGGTATAGCCCACCGCCATATGTTCTGTGCTAGCTGAGAGAGTTGCAGGGACTGTGTTCCTCCCTGTTTCTGTATGTAACACATGGCTGTCATGTTGTCCGTGTGGACTAACACAGCTTTGTTTAATATTTGCTGTTGAAAAGCTTTCAGTGCTAGGAATATAGCTAATAACTCCAGATGATTGATGTGGAGTAACTTTTGTTGCGGTGTCCACCTGCCTTGCGTGGTGTGTTGCAGTAGGTGGGTGGGCCCCCAGCCGGAGAGCGATGCATCCGCTGTCAAGATTATCTGAGGAACTGGCTGTAAGAACGGTCGTCCCTTGGAAGGGTTTTTGGTGTTCCACCACTGCAGAGAGCGATGAGTCAGACCGTCTAGGGAGTGTTGTGGCTGAAACTTTGCGAGAAGAGTTTGCATGCAGGCTATCCTTATTGGAGTGGGATAAGCTAGCGCTGTTGAGGTGTTTATTGTGGCACCGAGGTACTGTTGTACTTTGGATTGTTGCAGATGAGGCCTGGTGTGGTTTATTGTGAACCCCAAGTTGTGGAGCAGTTGGATTGTGGCATGGGTGTGTTCTACACACTGGTTGTATGAGCTGGCTGTTATGAGCCAGTCGTCGAGGTACAGTAAGACGTGGATGTACTGTCTTCGTAAATGTGCCGTCACTACTGCTAGGCACTTGGGGAATACTCTTGGTGCTGTAGTGACTCTGAATGGGAGTACTTTGAATTGATAGTGCTGCCCTTCTATTACAAATCTGAGATACTTCCTGTGAGCTTTGTGAATGGGAATGTGGAAGTATGCGTCCTTGAGATCTAGAGTAGCAAGGAAGTTGTTTTGTAATAGGAGAGGAAGGACGTGTTGGAGTGTGACCATGTGAAAATGGTCTGACTGGATGTATATGTTTAGCAGTCTGAGGTCCAGAATAGGCCTTAGAGAGCAGTCCTTCGGGATAAGGAAGTATAGGGAGTAATCCCCCTTGTTTTGTTGGTGCAGAGGAACTGGTTCTATTGCACTCTTTTCTAGCAAAGATATTACTTCTTGCTTTAGCAGTGATAGATGTTCTTGTGACATTGGGCGCTGTTTAGGTGGTATGTTTGGGGGGGTAGATGTTCGTTCTAGACAGTAACGTGACTGAATAATTTGATGCACCCACCTGTCTGATGTGATGTTGATCCAGGCAGGAAGGAATTGTTGTAGTTTTCCCCCCACAGGAGTGGAATGTTGGGGGGGAAGCGGAGTAAAGTCTTTGGGTAGGTGTGGAGGCAGAGCGGGAGTTGTTGGTTTTGCCTCTGCCTTTGTTGTTGTTACCCCTATAACCCCCTCTCTGGTAGCCTTTAGTGAATGTGGATTGGCTAGGGGTCTTGTAAGAAGCGGAAGGGCTTTCGGAGGAGTAGCCTCTTGCGTTGACTCTATATGATGAGCGACGAAAAGAACGTCTGGGAGCTTGCAGTTGCAAGGCTCCCATAGATTTTGTTGTGTCGGTGTCTTTTTTCATTTTTTCTAAAGCCACATCAACATTAGGGCCAAATAAATGGTTTTCCTCAAATGGCTGATTTAGGATGGAATTTTGTACCTCAGGTTTAAAACCTGAAATACGTAGCCATGCATGTCTACGCAAAAGGGTACTGGTATTAATTGCCCTTGAGGCAGTGTCTGCAGCATCTAGGGCACAACGAATTGAAGTATTAGTAATATTTTTACCTTCTTGTATGAGTTCATTGACCCTATTATTATACTTGTCTGGGAGATGCTGCATTATGGACTCTAGTTCATCATAATGTGCCCTGTCGTACCTTGCCAACAACGCTTGAGTATTGGCAATGCGCCATATATTAGCTGCCTGTGACGCCGTGCGCTTACCAGAGGCGTCAAGGAGTATAGATTCCTTATCTGGAGGTGAGGCCTCACCTGATGTCTGTGAATCAGCACGTTTACGTGCATTGGATACTACTAAAGAATCTAATGGTGCTGGACCTCTAATGTAAACTGGGTCTGTAGGGGCAACTTTGTATTTTTTCTCAATTAGAGGGTTGAGGACCCGAGCCCTGACAGGATCTTTAAATACCTCTGTTGGGTGCTTAATGACCCCTTTACTTGGATGCTAATGACAAGGGTAACTCGTCATGGAGTTTCCATTGATTTCAATGGAATTTACATGGACTCCAGGGACATGCCATAGCATCCAAGTGGTTAAGCATTGGCAAAATTGCAGTGGACCTTTGTGTGTTATCAAAAGTGTCCAATAGGAAATCTTCCTCCACAGTATCGGTATGTAAATCAACCCCATGGTACTGGGCAGCTCTTTGAACTAGTAGGTTAAAATCTATAGTGTCCTTTGGTGGGGAAGGCCTGAAAATCTTGGGGTGTGGTTTGACTCCCATTTGAGTTTCACCACCCATACAAAAAAGACCGCTGCTTCCTGCTTTGGGATTTTGCGTCAGCTTCGGTCCACCTTCAAATTTTTTGACGCTCCCACTCGTCAGCTTATCGTGCAAGCCATGATCCTGTCCAAACTGGATTATGTTAGCTCTCTTTTTCTTGGAGTCAACCAGGCTGAGCTTTCTCGCCTCCAACGCATTCAGAACGCCGCCGCCAGGGCTCTGGTTGGCCTGCCCAAATTCTGTTCGGCCAGGAAAACCATTTACAATCTTCATTGGCTCCCGGTGGCACAGAGAATAAAGTTTAAATCTTTGATCCTAACTTTCAAAATTCTTAAACTTTCTTCCCCTCCGATCCTTCAGCATCTAATCTCTCCCTATGTGCCAGCTCATACTCTGAGGTCCTCTGCTCTTTATCTTGCTATCGTTCCTCGTTTTAAGAGATCCAGGACAGGCGGACGTTCCTTCCAAGTTCTTGCCGCCAAGTTGTGGAACTCTTTGCCTGTGCATATCCGTGCCATCGAGGGGCTTTCTGCTTTCAGGAAGGCAGTAAAAACCTTCCTCTTTCCCCTGGTCCCCTAGTTATGTTTGCTGTGTTGTGTTCTTGGTCTCTGTCCGGTTTTTGGTTGTGTTCTCGCGCCAGGACGCCCCTTTGCTGGGGCATCTGTGCGCGTAATAAATCCGGTTAACATAACATAACATAACAAGGATATACATCGTCTTGTGGGACGTAAGGCACATCAGAGGTGTTATAATCATCCCATGGGTTAGGTGACTTAGGGGGGACTATTGGTCCCTGCTGGGTCATGTGCACCCACACCTGTGTCATCAGAGTGTGTATCTACATCATCGTCTGGGTTAGTGGATGGTGTAGGCGAGTGATGTGGTGGAGGAGGTTTAGGAGGAGGAACAGTATGGGGAGGTAGTGGAGAAGGGACCCTTAATGGAGAGGTTGGAATGTCTCTCTTATTTGGGGGAGGAGGAGATGCAGGCGCCTCTAGTGGTCTTTTATTGGAGCTAAGAGCTAGTTTTCCAGTCTTAGGATCTTTTATAAGAGTCTTTTAAGTAGGATCTGGTGTAAAAAGCTCTTCTGTGTCTGGCAGATCCTTCGGCGTCAAAGTTTTCGGATCCGAAGGTTTCTTCGGCACCGACTCGGTAGTTGGTCTAGAGTCTTTTGGTTTAGAAGTATGACCTTTTGAAATGTCTTTTACCGGAACGTGTTTTTTCGATTCCTGGTGTTTTTTTCGGCTCCGAAACACGAGAGTAGGGACCTTTAGGTGGTTTTTTACTCGGCTCCGAGTGCGGTTTCGGCATCGATGAGCCGGTGCCAGTCTTCGGCGCCGAGTGCTTAGGTGTCGGAGCAGTGGTCAGCGTGGTTGAGGAAGATGGCTTATTTTTCGGTGTCGGTATAGGATCGGCACCGGGAATAGGCTGACTCGAGCCCGAGCCGCCTGAAGGCTTAATAGGCTTCTTTGCCGAGCCCAAAAGCAGGGCGTGGGAAGCAGTCTCTCGGTGTGCACCCGGGCCCGAAGGTGAGGGTGTGACCGAAGCCTTTTTTGAGGGTGTCGAGGAAGGGTTGGGGTCGACGGTCTTACTTACGACCCGCTAAGCTGGAGTGATGTCCTCGATGTCTGAGTCTTCGGCATCAGAGGAGCTGGCACTTTCTTCGGCCTGCTGGTTTTCTGGCACATCGATGCCTTCTTCGAAGGTGTCGTCGGGAATCAATGCGGACTAGCGAGCCATTGTTCTTCGAGCTAGTCGATCCGGAATCGCTTTCTTGGAACAGAAAGAGGCACAGGCGGAACAGTCTTTGGCCTTGTGGTCCGGTGAGAGGCAAAGGTTACATACCTCATGTAGATCTGTGTGGGGAAACTTCGACCCACATTGAGGACACTTCTTGAATGGCGTCCTTTCCATGAGCCAGAGAGTAAGGCACAGGTAGGCCCGAAGGCCTTCGTCGACGACCGGAATCGAAGACTTCGAAGTGGTGAATAATCACGTCGATGTGGAGCGCGATCAAAACAATACCATCGAACTGGGTGCGGATTGCGCGCCGAAGGAAATTTGGTTCCAAACCGGAGCGCAGGAAACACATCCGAGCCCGATGGCGGAAAAAAAACAATCTGAGGATGTAGCCGATGTCCATGCGCAGTATGGTCCAGAGGAGGAGTTACCCATCTCGTGACTTCCAAAGAACTTTTCAGGACAAAAACAAAGTGCAAACATCCGGGCCCAACACTAGGTGGCGATCTATGCACAGTGTGCAATCTGCAGCTCCTATGCCTCGAACAAAAGGTTTCCAACTGAAAAAAAATAAGACAAACAGATTTTTTACATTTGCATCGACAAACTTCACTTCCTGCCCTTCTAAGGTACCACAATAAATGATTAAGCTTAAAAGCAGCTCACAAACTAGAGGACAGCTAATATAAAACTAGCATAGACAAAGCCAATGGGTCTCAGAGGCAAGACCTACTGGATTTGTCAATGTGTTTTAACCACACTGTACAGCAGTGCGGCCGATGTCCATCAAGGCTGAAAGTAAAGAAAATATAAGTGCTATAACAGTCGGCAGCAGCCCTGCCTTAGCGCACTTTTTCTTTCAGTTATCTTGCACAGTGGCCGAGCTGCTACACAGTCAATAGGTCTTGCCTCTGTGAGCCAGGAAGTGGGCTCTTAACATAAAAGATACAGATCCTTGGAGTGACCAAAGGCTGAAAGGGGTGCACATACTTCTAGTATACGTGATAGTAACCGTGTGGGCCAGTATTAGGACAACAATTGCATTATGTTTCGGTAGGAAGAATTGGTGGTACAAGGGCAGGCCAGGCACGAGTAAAATGGTGTGGCTCACTGGGTAGAGGCGGCAGACCCGGAAGCAGAGGTCAGCCCGGGACCAGGGTTCGATTCCCGACGCGGCAGGGTCTTGGGCCATGGTCAGCGGACTCGATAATTCTCGCCTCGGTGCCTACTCCAACCATGGGTCACACTCAGCAACTCTGGGCAATAACTTGCTTAATCTCTACTAACGGCCCCATCAGCGCCGGGGATGCTGGTCTTCACCTTGGAGATGCCCAGGAGGGACCATCTCACAGGGAAAGCCAGGATGGGTTCCCCAGTGGTATACAGCGCCGGGACGCCCCTTTGCTGGGGCAGCTGTGCGCTTTACAAGTATACGACATTTAACATTTAAAACATGCCTTATGTAAAAGGAGCACATGGATGAGATTAGCAAACTGGTATGAAACTTAAGGCATATGGAGCAGAGGTGCTATAAGCATTGACAAGGTATTATGGGGTGGAAGTTAAGAAAAAAGCGGCAACATGGACAATGGGAGAATGGCGGTGGTCGGGAAGAAGCCACATGGATGGAGAGGCGGGAGTGGAAAGAATCAACATTGTGGACAAGAGAAAAAGAAATAAAAATAGTACATCAATCACAGAGCCAGCAGTGGATGGATACTAATCAAGAGAAGCAATCAGTACTTGGTCTATGCTCCAGATGAAAGATGAGGAAGTGAAGCCGGCACGCGCTGACCGATTAGGATGCAGCAATTAAGAGTGGTCATGAAGCTAATGAATGATAAGCAATGAGTGGGCCCCAAGCCCCTTGTAGTGAACAATATCTCGCCTAAGCTAGCCAGGAAGTAACACGTTTTTAATCGTAAATCTGCTTTAGTTAACCCATTCCGTGCTCGAGCACTACCTACCCAGTGCTGCGCACGACCGTTTGCCGACGCAGCCCCACACACTCTTTAGAACTCCCGCACCGCGGCAAAATTTGCGCCGCGGTTAAGGAGTTAAATATATATTGTTATTCTTAGAAAGTTTGTATCCTTTTTAAAAGGAACACTGGCCCATCATGGCAAGACTTTCCTCAGTAATTTTTAAATACGCAGGAGGACGAAGACATATTTAATAATGTTGTCTACAGTAAACTTGAGTTCACCACCTTCTTAAAGGGTTCACCCAGTGTAAAGAGTCGTGGCAGGCATGACTCGCGGGTGGGCGTGCGGGCAGGGTGTGAATTTAATTTTAATTAACTTGTAACTTACCTTTGTGGCTCAGTCCAGTCCTGTGTCGTGTCGTACTGCGTCCTCTCCTCCACACAAGAAGCAGGCAGCCTCCCTCGACTCCACTAAGCCAATCACAACACTGCAATGGTAGCGTTGAGATTGGCCGGGACACCGACCGCACAGGCGTCTATGGGGAGGCCATTTTGAGAAAAGGGCAGAGTGCGAATGACTGGTTTGGTCGACCCTGGGGCCGACCAAACAGTCAGCGCCCACAACAGTGCGCCAGCCACTCCTCCCCTGCCCTTAATCAGGACCACCCACCTGCCTGCCCCCAACCAAATCCTTCTGCTTTCTAGCAGTGCGAGAAGCAGAAACATAAAATGTAATTTATAATACCATTTTATGTTTCCGCTTCTCGCACTGCGAGAAAGCAGTGAGGCGACACTCCTCTGCCCACATGAAGGAGCTGCCCCGAAAGTAAAGGAAACAAATATACTCTCTATCTAGGCCTTCATCCGTAATAGCCAAGAGTATGTATTGTAGAATGTTCCTTGGTTTGATTATGTCTACTTGGTTTTGAGACGGATTCTAATCTCATTTACCGAATGAACCTTTTCAAGTCATAGCGGCCTACTAGGAGATTAGACTATTCACCTACAAGGATACATTAAGTGCATCACTGCACAGAACAGACTTGTACCAACATCATACACATACACTTCTTGTACGTCATAAGTGGAAACCATCCTGTATTACTGCAAAGGCATTGCTTTCCATCCTGGATAACCCTCATTAAAAGGAAGCTCTTCTTAAAGAAAGACTGCTCCCAGTTCTCTACTTCCTGAGGAGAATTCTTTCTTTTGAGGCCTTTGAAAACCCAATATCATTTTGGCTGCAGCTTCTCTAACAGTTTCCAACTGTGATGCCAATTAACTAATGAAATAACCTTCTATAAGATAGAAAAAGTACAAAGAGGTACAGGCTGCGTGGTAATTGCAGCTATAAATTAAGCCTAAAGTACAACAGAGAATCCGATCTTTTTTACTTTTAAAATAGATACAATACCTCCATTCTTCTTGAGAAACATGTTATGCAAGTGGCTGAATTGAATCAATTAAAACCTTGAGTTCTCAGATGCCCCCTTTATCAGTGTGGTAGTTCTCTTCCAATCCTCATCTGTGATGTGTTCATCTAGTGTGTCTGCCCAGGCAGCTCTGGCTTTGAAAGACATTTTTACACTGTTTGCTTTATAAAGTTTTCTACGCCAGTTCACTAAGTGTCCACCTTTGCCCCAAACCAAGGATTGCCTGAAGGGTTTCGGTCTGTAGAGGCTTCTCAGGAAATCTAGTCCAAATCTCTTTGGCGGTCCCGACAAGCCTAGTGTAGTGTAGATACTGGCCCTCCCCACTCTAAATGCCTCCTGTGCCTCTTTGAAGTTGATAAACCTATCCTCGGGGTATAGATTGCCCAACTTGCGACAACCTCCCATATGCCACCATCTGAGTGTCATGTCTGTACGTATGAGCTCAAAGGGTTGCAACACAGTTTGAGATCCCTCATGAAGGGTGAGCACTTGAGAACTCTGGTGACTATTCTCTCCCAAACACAAGCGGTTTTCCTCACTATGTGGGGATACTTCCCGTCTGTCACCTCATCAATAGTGGCATCAACAAGGTGCCATCATAAAATACACTTATCCTCATCTGTGACACATTTTGAAGCATGTTCTAAGTGTCCTGGGTAATAAACATTTCACTATCTGGTAGACCTAGCCCCCTTCCACTGGCCCAGTTTAAAAGTATCTAAGGCAACTCTGCTGATCATTTTCGCCTATGCCAACAATATGAGGAGTTTATTTAGTGTTTTGAATACCTACAGGTGTGGCAGGTGTATCAAATTCTGCACCACACAAAGGCACGTAGATAGAAACACCATCTTGGCTACCGCTACTCTTCCCATTACTGATAATGGCAGTATATTTAAAAAATGTTGTGTAACCCCTCCAGGTCCCGCCCCATATTGTACATGTATTGTTTCTCAGCTGTCTGGCCTACCATTTCCCAAGTTCCTAAACTTGCCCAAATCCCAGTGGAGACCCAAGTCGGGCAACTGGTACACTGGGTAACTTGCTAGGATCCTCAGTGGAAACAGCACAGTTTTAGGTCTATTCATTTTCAACCTCAAAAGGTCACCAAATTCATCCAGGTAGATCAGTAGCCTCGAAATGGACTCCCTCAGTCATGCCAAGTAAAATAGGTAATCATCAGCAAAGAGGGGAATTAAATGTGTTGAGTCCCCCAGCCTCCTAAGTTTCGCCAGAGCCTAATCGCCAAAGGCGCTAATGCCGAAGTGAAAAGGAGCTGTGAGAACGGGCACCTGTGGCTTGTGCCACGCTCCGAGCCCTATTCTCCAGATACAATTTCACCACTCCTGATCCTGGCCTTGGGGTCAGTGTATAATAATTGCAGCCAGCCACAGAACAAAGGACTAACCTCATTGCTTGCAAGACCCCCATCAAATAAATCCAGTCCAGTGTATCAAGAGCCTTAGCAATATTATCGATACCATGGCAATCTCGTCATTCCCAACGACTTTTAACCTTTTTAGATGTTAAAAAGGGCCATTCAACACGAGGGGGAAGTGGGAGGGTGGTGAGGACTCTGTGGTTAGATAAAGTACTCACCATAAATAGTGTTACCGAAGCTAAGTAGGTTGTTCTTCCAAAGTATACATCTAACTGCAGGTTCCTCATATAAGAATAGATACTAAAGCAGTACCTTTCCAAGGTAGAGGCTCGGTGGAGTTGGCTGAGACCAAAATATCTTGCAGGACCGAGTGGGTGAGGTGTCCCTCACGTCAGACCTGATTGACAAGGCAGTAGTACTTCGTGAACATACGCACTGACATCATGTTGCAGCCTGGCAGATAACAAGGACACACAATCCATGTGCCAATCAATGCAGAATACTAGCCTTAGTCCTTGTGAAATGGTCCTTCTGAGAAGATCTTCTTTTGCACCGCCTTGCCTTTCTTCCCTCCAGAGAACCCCTTAAGTTCACTCGCGAGCTGACAATCGCAATAAGGAAGTAGGGTCAGGAGACATAACGAGCAGCAATGCTTTGACTCAAAGGGTGTACACACGACAAATATCAAGACCATGTTAAGGTCACACTGTGGCATCACAAATTGTTTGGGATGGAACATGTGTCAAACCTTTAATAAATCTCATCATAAATAAGATTTAAACAATGACAGTCTGGCAAACAAAGAGGGGTTATAGGGCCGACAAAACAAACAAATGGATGTTTGACAGCTTTGCTTGCAGGAGGTCATTCTTGTGAACGCCACACCAGCCCACAAAGGATTTTGTCCAGAAGGGCACTTGGCAGCAAGAATGACACACCACTTCAAGCACAAAATTACATAGAGTCCATTGTTGCAGCTCGAACTCCACTCATGCAGTTGCAGATTACATAATTTTGTGTGGAAGATCTTGCCCAGTTGTCTTTGCAAAGGGGCAGCCTGATCAGAAGACAGATAGGTATGTCCAGAACGTACAGGTCCCACACTCTCCTGGCCCAGTTCGTATGATTCGGGGCCGGTTGTTCCTGATCTTTTTCCAGAACTCAAGGCAGTGCTGTGTAGGCATATAGGTGTCCTGTTTTCGGTTTCAGCCTCAATGCATCTCATAACGAGCGTTCTTAGGAAATGTGCAGAATTGCGTTCTATTCTGATGTATTCCTAAAATCACGGGTTCCTCACCTGTAGAATATCGCTAGGCACCAGTTAGTATTTATAAACGGATAATTCCAAAACCTTTTCCTCGTTTACTGACAAATTTACCAGTACTGACAACCTACAGGATGTGACTACAGCAGCCTACCCATCCCCCTTACAAACCGTTATTAAATACTGAATTAGGGTGAAATATATAAGGAAAATTAACTTTAACCAATCTTTCCACTTGTGCTGTGAAGAGTGCACTGCTTAACACAAACTATTCACTTTGTGGGTATCTTGTCTCTTATAACATAGCTGACATGAGTGCATGTATAACCCTGAGCAGTGGGAGATAACATTGCATTGACATTCTGCATGCCAGTGTATAGTGATTATGAGTGGTCTGTAAAATTAAAGGTGCTGATTAACTGTGCTGATGCATATCAAAATGAATCGATGACAAAGGATTGATTTTTTTTTTATTATCTAATATATGCTTAGAAAAACAAAGCATACAAAAAAGTGATGGATGGAACGCTTGAATTAATCTCAGCCACTGGCAATTACTTGGGGCTGCATCCCAGTCCATAGGTATTTTGCACATCGATATCACGCCATTTCAGTATGGACCTATCCATATGCAACTCAGGCGTGACCCTGCTTCATTAGGAACAGTTCTACCCGAAAGGCTGGACCAGAGGTCCTCCCGGATCTAGAATATAAGCAACTCAAGGTCAGTTTCATCCCTATTAAGGCTCATACGTCGGTAATAGCTTTGTTATATTGGCACAGTGGGCATGGGAACCCTGCCTGGGCATATCCTTCCCCTTTAGTGCGTCAAACAGTATCATAAAAATGTGATAATTGATCTTAGATACTGTTAATTACTCTGGCAGCAACTCATCCCATTGATATTTTGCACACCATGCCTCTTCAGTTAGGGTTCGGCCATATGCAAATCAGTCTTGACCTTGATCTGATGGAAAAATCTCAGCCTGAACTGCTAGACCATGTACTCCCCGAACCAGAAAACAACGCAATACCAGTTTCACCCTTATTATGGTTCTTCAGTCCGTTTTAGCTTGGTTCCAACGGCACATGCCTGGGAATACTCATCGCACTGAATCATACAAAAAAGTGATGGATGGAATGCTTTAATTCATCTCGGCCTAGGTAATGTTAATGGTCCAGTTCAGGGAACAGCTGGCCTATTCCTGTATGAGCAGGGTTAGGGCTGATTTGCATATGGTTGAGTTAATCTAAGGTGGCATGGTGGGTCAAATAAAAACAAGCAATCGCATAGCCAATAGGTCTCACCTTTGGGACCTTATAAGTATTTAGTTATGCAGCACAATATCCTTGGTGCAACAACATCAACTGTTGCATGGCTAAACACTTATAATGCTTCCTTTTCCTTAAGGGAGTATACACCTTTCAATAGCTAATGTTCAGCCTATGAACATGTGTCCAAGGTTATTTTGCCTTATGAACACGGATCTGTGTTTTGGGGCACACCAGAAGTTGTTTAGACCTATAGTAAGTCCTCTAGAGACCATCTTGCTATCTCAGATACCTGTATTCAGAGATTTGACTGCTTCATCAGGGTCAGCCTTTAATGTTAACCCACATTGCCACCAAATATAACTTTGTGGTTATTAAGCAGCAGACACAGCCTGGCCATCTAT
Source organism: Lissotriton helveticus (assembly GCF_964261635.1). Classification (NCBI taxonomy): domain Eukaryota; kingdom Metazoa; phylum Chordata; class Amphibia; order Caudata; family Salamandridae; genus Lissotriton; species Lissotriton helveticus. The sequence continues at coordinate 1,346,328,337 of NC_136065.1, forward strand.
GAACTAGCAGCAAGGAAGTTCTCCTTAGTGTTTCTGACAGCAAGTAGCTTTATCAAAGCAGCTCATCTTCTCATCACAGTGGGTGCTCTCAAGTTAGTTCTGCTGAACCATCCTTCATAGGTTTATGATGGATTCTTGCATATTTTTATCAGAATTATAATATTTATAGATTTCTATCAATGTTTGTTTTTAAGTAGGCATGGCATTAAATAATTCAACATTTTTAAAGTACAAAAGAAAAAAATTATCTTTGAAAATACAAACTGAGACCTCAGTTCCTGAAATGTACATTGAGCTCCTTCAAGTCATGTTTTTTGTACGACGGTTCCGTAGACATGCAGAGCTGTTCCACTCCTCATGCATTAACTGTATCATTGTCCAGATCTCTGAGTTCCTTGTGGTCCAATCCTTTTGCCATTAATTAAACCTTAAACTTCTGGTTAATATGAAGACTATTGATGTTGGCAGCCTGTTACAAATAGCCTTTATGTAGGTCTTAAATTGTTAATGTATAAAAATAAATATTTTCTCTGGCCATGCTCTTATTAGTTTTATGTCCTCCAGGCTCAGTCATCCTGTTATCCTTGTACATTTATCAGTAGCATTTTGATGCAGGCGACCACTCTACTCTGCTAACCTATCTGATAGAGCTTGGAATGGACTACTTTGCTCAAGAATGACGTTTTTTTGGACAACATATGAACCAAGTTGGAACACAGTCATTTAGTTTGGCAGAAAACCTATTCAGTTTGGAAATTCTCGTATTGAGTTTGTCTGATGAGGTCTGCTCGGTGCTTGTGATGTATTGTGATATAACTCACCAGATACCCTCTTCAAAGAATGCCAAAAGAACATTATGGAATGCCTGTTGGCGATCCATTGTTATATCCACAGTAGATGACCAAGTATTTGCATGTCTCAGATTGGACTTGTATCCTGTGATAAGACACAAACCAGTAGCAACAACCATTGTTGGTACTGTTCAATGCTATACACTAGCCTTGCTACTATAAACCATAGCTGCCAAGCGTTGTGCTGAAGGCTTTACAAATGAGCCTCCCTGGACCCAGGGTTTGAGAGTTTATTACAGCTGCACAGCCATACCATATTATACACCCAAATCCTCACACTTTGGATAGAGTCAGAAATGTGTCATAAACTGAGCCTTGCTATAATTCAAACCCTGGCATAATGAGTCAGGATATTATAAGAAGTCCGATATGAGAATGCTGGTACAATTTGTCACCTCATTGTAAGTAGATTTTTTAAACATTCAATCCCTTTGTCAAGTAGATATTTTATATCCTTCCACACTCCTGACCCCATCTTCAGGGAGTCCCAAAAGACATCTGTACAGCAGACTACTTTCAGCAAGACCCTAACTCTGTAGTATTTACTCGAGTGCAAAAGTCACAAACTGTTCATATTGTCTCATAAGGAAAAACAGGAAAGTGGTTAAGATTGTGTGCAACTCTTTCATTACAACATGTATCCAGCTGTCATGCATTTTACTGTCACACATTTTGTGGTCTTCGAAGGACTCTTGTGCTAGGATGTTTATGCTGTCCCCATGTTATTTTCTAGTAGCTGAAACCTGCCACAGAGCCACTGCCTCATAGTTTTCAATTGTTAAAATGTGATTGAAAAGCTGTTTGCCTGAGGGAGAACTCAGTTTCACCGCTTGCAAAACCATGAATTTTCTAGATTAATGCCTGATGTTCTGATGCCATCATGTGGCCACTTTTAATATTGCAAGCATTGGTATAAACACACTGGCATGTTAATGCTTGCACTCGTGCTTGTGCTGGCATCCACGACAGCGGGCAGGCCATATATTTTCAATTAGCACGCACGCCTCTGCTAGCTCCCGCAAGGTGGATGCCAGCCCATGCACGAGTGTGCTTGAAAAGGAGCAGACCGATTTCTAAAGGTCATCTCCTAGAGCCGAGCATGCGCGCTGCCTAGGCGAAACCTAAAAACAAGGGACTGAGAGTTATTAGGTAACTAGTAATTAATTACCAGAGGGTGATTCAAACATTCCATCAATCACAGGACAAGTAATCCCATAAAATGTTACTTATTTTATGTAATTTGTCCTGACTAGTAGGAATAGGACTATTGACTCATAAGTACTTTCCGGGGCAAAAGAAAAAGATAGTACAGAAGAAAGCTTTGGACCTGTAGTGGCTAATGAAATAAAGACTGAAATATGTCGACTTTATAAAGGGTGTAAGGACATTCCTTCCCATAGACACCCATATAAACTATTCTTTTAATCATACCAAGGGCACCCTATATTGAAGGGCTACCTCAGCGTCCAGAGGGATTTTTATTCTGTAAGAAACCGGTCAGAAACTATTCAAAATACTCCTTGGAATATGGCAGAGCTCATCCTGCCTTGTAGAGAGCAGGATGAGACCCGAAGATTAAGCATGCCACTAATAGAGTGAGTGAGGGCAAGAAAGGTTATAAGATACTCAAATATCCTAGATACAGGCTGGAATCTAAAGTTTTTTTAGCATATACAATATGTGCCAGTAAGTGCCATTGTACAGCTCTGCATCAACTTTGCTCCAGCCTGGGAGTCTCAGAATCTTATGAAAAGCCACATATTATATCTTCTAGATGCAGTAAATGTGATTCACTCAGAGTCGCATATAAAGGACATTTCAGGAGTCCATTAGCGTTGAAACGTCCGTCCACTGCAAGATAGGCTTTTAGCATACCCAGCCAAGGTAAAATGTCTGAGTAGCTGGATAAAGCAACTAGCACAAATGCCAACATTTGTAGAGAAGAGAGAGGATTGTTTTTTAAACTGATCAGGAGGATTTCCTTTCCCCATTGCTTTTTATGAAAGAGTGGACAATTTCAGGTGGGATAAAACTAAACTAAAGCCATTTTTGGCTTTAAAAATCAGACGTCTTCTGTCTGAATGATATGTGTTGGCATGTTTGCTACTAGTAACAACAAAGCTGATTTTTGCATCTGGTCAGAATCAACATATACTCCTACAATTTGTTACTCTGGGCAAAGATGAGAGAAATAGAGACCCCCATGGGCCTATCATAAATGGGCTAAATTTTAGCGCAGTTATGATGGACATAACTTTCTGACATTCAAGATTTAATACCTAGAAGGGCTTCTCACAGAGCTGACATCAAGGTTTTGCGTTACGAGAATGTTAAATAATTCTGCGTATCGTCTGCATAGGTCTGTACTTACACAGGAACATCCTCAAAGTGGTGAGAAATTGGATTAAAAAAAATTGGGACCCCCACTATACACAAGAGAAAGATAATCATTTGATAGAGACGAAAAGGATGTGGGCAACAGTGGATAGACTATAAATCAGAAAAGGTTGATTCACAGTGTCAAATCAAGAGATCTAGCATGGTCAGTAGACAGCTTCACACTTCCTCTACTAGGCACTTGGAAGCGTCTTCTCAAAAACCGATCAACAAAGTTTCTGTGCTATACTTGGTCCTAAACGCTGACTGAAAAGGAATCTTGAAGCCGTACCACAGACTATTTCTCCAGATGTAGGGCCAAAAATGACAGGGTGTTAATAGGCTAACAGGCTGGAAGTTAGGGAGTGAAGAGTGTTGTAGAGTTTTTTTCTTTTAAACAGGTGACCACCAAACCATTGTGTTTTTTATAAGAATGTTTTCTACACTTCAGTCCAGAATGGAAGCTGGAATAGATAACACGCAGTAGGGGAAAAACGTGGAAGCACTTTTTCTGTTAGGAACTACATACAGCCAGGAATGGTAGTGGGTCAGTGAGTTTGAGAGTACTGACGAAACTTGTAAGTTAGTGGATCTCAGGAAACATTTGTACAGGATCGGGTTCAAAATCATGTGTTAGATTTTGGCTGGGGAATTAGCAGCCACAGTCAACCCACATCTTACTTTTTACACAAAGAACATCTTACTTTTTACACAAAGAACATGTAAAGAGTGTTGCACAGTATTAGTGGGGGATAACAGAAGTGGTATAGTACGAAGGCTGTATTATGGATGTGAATCAATTTAAAGAGACCTTGAGTTATATTTTTTGCTTTTTTACTGTAAGCTTCTCAAAACTGATTTACCTGGAGTTTATAAAATCCTTTGTCTTGTGGAAATTGGTGTTTTCTCCACTTGAATTTAGCCCTTCGGTTAGTCTACTTCATTTTTTCAATCCAGATTAAAACAGGGTGCAGAATGTGACAGTACTCTGGATTTTCTGAGTAGGCGTATATCTCATAAGATGAAATACATCATTTTTCGAACATTTTTTAAGGTACTTCAGTATGTGTACGAATAGTCAACGAAGGGCGGTTGCAATAAAAGATGAGTCTTGGTTAAAAAAAGTGAAGAATGGAGGTGGGTGATCTTTTGAAAACTAGAGCATAAGCTTTAAATAGAGTTATCAGACTGATTATGTTTACTTAGGAATTCTTTGATAATAAAATTACTGGTTCAGGAACACATAGGAGTGGATCTCTGAACCAATCTGACAATGGCTATGCCTATTAAACAAGTGGAAACAATACTGGCTAGAGAGATTGATGTTTTCCAGCCAGAGTTTGAGGTTTTCCACAATGGTTGTCTGTGGGCGTCCGAAAATCAAAATAATAAAACAATGTGAGTCTCTGGCTGTCGGGCAAGAGCACATCAGCCAGCGGTGGAAAGGCTTCAGTCATCTAACCACTAAAGGGGAGAGGAAGGACTAAAGGTTGGACAATACACCCTCCTAAAACATACATACATCACAGTCACTAGAGGTATTGTATTGCATTGCAGCATTTCTATAGTGCTTACTACCCCCAAGTGGGTCGCTGAGGTACTTGCATACATGGGTAGCACACTACACAATGTAGGGTGTGTGGTTGCCAGAATTTTGTCTTTGTTTTGATCCTATGTGGACATTGTTTTCCATGTCATGCGTTATGACCACCAAGTTGCGGTTATTCTGTTATGGAATGAATAGCACTGTGGTGGATGATGACGTGTGAGAGGAAGATGTGCAGTTGTATGGTTTTCAGTATGCTGGAATTACTTATGATACAGTCTGCTAAGCTGGTTACTGCACTGGGTTGTACAATTTGAGATTTTTTGTATACTTGTGGTCTTGAGCTGGCATGGTTGGAGGGCGAGAGAAGTGGAGAGATATGGTTGGACAGGCCTTTTTATCATTCCATATTCAAGTGTCTTTGTGAGATGTAAAGAAATGGTCAGACAGTATAGATATTTAGGGGCGTCAATGGTGGGCTATATTAAAATTCTATGAATTGCCCAGCAATGTATGACAGATCTCTTCAGTTATTCCATGCCTGTTAATTTGTGACATCTGTTTTTTTGGCTGTACATGGTTGGTGATGGATAACCTTCACAGTAGGGAATTTAAGAGGTATAAGTTACAATTTGATGCTAACCGCTGTATATGTTCTTAGTGTTATTGTGGACCATGGCTGCTTTATATGCAAATCCATAACTACAGCATGTCAAGGCGAACTATAGGCCAGCCCTTCTTATCTTACTGTATATCGAAAGCAGTTTCCTTGTTGAGTTGTTTCCAATTCTTGTGTGGTAAGTGGAGGATTGCCATTGAGAATGCAACTGTTTTTTGGGCTCTCTTGCTGTGGTGTGGGTGGTGGTGGTGCCAGGTATCTAGACAATAGCCAGGTTTCAACTGTCTTCAGACTGGAGTATTTCTAATGTTGTCTGGTAGCAAGTTGCAGAGGTGTGTGGCTTGTACTGAGAAAGCAGTGACTACGATGGATTGCTTATAGCAAGGTAGTTTGATGATAAGTGGTGCAAGTCTAAGCGCAGTTTTCTGTTTGGTTTGCATTGCTTGAATTTAACTTATAGCGGTGCTTTTCCTTGGGTAGCTCTGTAGACAATGCAAAGTGCCTTGAACATTGCACATCTAGCTACAGGTAACCAGTGAGCGATTGCAGGAATGGAGTGATGCATTCTCTTGGGTGAAGTTAGGGACGAAGCCTTGTTGCAGCATTTGGGATGTACTGTATTTTCCATATGATAAATGAGGGTGTGCCAAGATGTGTGATGTTGGCATAGACAAACTTGGCGATCACAAGCGTGAGAAAGGCTAGCTAGCAAGAAATGTTGGTATGCAAGGTATGGGAAGATGCATCACAATGTTTTCATTGTGTAGAAGGCTTACTTTCGGACTTTAACATGTGGTATCAAGGATAGGTCTGAATCCATGGTTACTCCTAGTTTTCTAACTTCTCTTGATGTTATTGGAGGAGCTTCAAGTTCCTTTGGCCATATGGTGGTAGACTGGCACTTTTGCCCTTCTCCGCAGGTCATAATCTGTGTCTTTGTGGAATTGAATTTGAAATCATTAATCTTCATCCATGTGTTTATGGCACGGATAGCGAACTAAGAGAGAGAGAGATTACTAGTGAGATAAGCTTCCCAACAAGATAATCATGGATTTGGACAGCTCTCAGTTGCCAACAATTTAGCTGGAAAGTGATTGTTCCGAGAGGTTTTCATCTTTTATAAACAGGAAAAAAGTATACAGGTTAAGAGGAAAACTAAAGGCTTCTGAATGATTTCTGAAACCTATGTGGTTACTTAGGAGGAACAGAAATCTGGCTCTACGGAGCCTCTATACTGTTGTTCAGAAACTGGACAGAAACGTATTCCTATTAAAACATTATGAAGAGCTACTCAATATTTGCTTAGTTTATACTCACAAAATTCTGCTAAAGCTGTAGTATTAGTTCTGTTATTACTAATGAAAAGGTAAATACCTGAACCCTTTTACGTAGTTTTATTTGCTGTGATTTTAACTCGATTTTTGCGATGATTTCAAATGTATAAACAAGTGGACTTGTTTTTATTGTTTAAAAAGACTGGTTGTCTAAAACCATTATTTATGATGAGGTTTTCCCTATGATTTTCAGAAGAAACACTTGAAATCATAAAGCATAGTGTATTAAAATGTAAACGTTATTGATAGTCAATGAGCACTTTGTGGTGTACAACATAAATGGATGGAGATAAACCTGTCTACAACCTAAAACATCCCTTTCCTCTTTAAGAATCTGCCAAAATATTAAGCTTCATACTGTAGAAGAAACCCTGTTCATCAATTGTAATGAGAAGCTGCATGAAGAAATTAATCAAAAAGAAATAATTAATTTTCGTGCCGAACTTAATGTCTTACAGTGGAAAATCTGGAACTATTTTCTTTATATCGGAGGTCTTCTTTTTACTTCAAAGATATCGAGAGACGAATTGCAGTCTCTAGGTATGATCAGACTTTGCTCCAAACAGTTAGTCTGGACACTGATGTAGATGTTTTTGGGTGCAAACTATGCACTGCTTTACATATACTTGCGTTTCAGTTTGTATGTCATTTAGCAACTCATACATTCATATTTATGACAGAACTTAACTCAGGTATTTTTTTGCATTATGACCTTAAAAGGACATTCTCTATATACAATGCATCAATCAATTATGAAATTAAAGCCATGTAAGGTAAAACGTTTCTCAATCTTCTTTTCTTCTTTAGGCCCAATTGATTTTTTTTTTTTTTTTTAATTTATTGTTGTTTGTTGGGCCTCACCCACAGACGGAGGTATAATCAACAAACCTCTTGTTTTTAAGGTGGAAGGGACAAGGGGCCAGCTCAAAATACTCTGGCTTCTTTTGATCTTCCTCTTCTAGCCATTGGCTTGAGACGCTCTCAAGTACGTCATAGATCGGCACGGAGGTGCCCTGCGCGCTCTCACCTAATTCCATCAGTTGGTTCTTTGTCCTTCTACCTCCTATCGAGTTCTTGCATTCGCTACGCATGGAGGAATACTTTCCGTGAAGCCTCGGTCTGCTTACCACTGCTCTCCCCCCCCCCCCCCCCCCTGACATGGCTCACTCTCTTGCCACCTTCCTCATCCACCTGTTCATCTGGTACACTCCAGTCTTCCATCCCACTTCATTGTCTTTGTTGCTTTTTTGTGTGAAAGGGTTTTGTTGCTGCTCACTCCCTTCTGGCTGTTTGCTTGTTTTTATGCGTCTGGCAGTCCCACACGAACATTAGGATTAACTTATTGTTTAAAAAAAGTCAGCCATCTTTCTTTGATTTTTGCCATAAATAATGAGTAAAACAAACAAGCTGTGGCAAAGACAGTAGCTGTGCACCCCAGGATCACAGACTAAACTACTGACTTTGTCAGTGTCTGTTTTAAGTCTTCAATTCGTTATAGAAAGTACTGAAGTTAGCAGGAATGAAAAGACAAATGCATGGCAATGGGCCAACAAACAAGATAAAACCAGTCCACCTGAAACTCACATGCACAATGTTCCACTTTCCACTGGAAGCAGAAAAATGCCAGGATATAGAACATATTTAACTGCAGTTGCATACCTGTTTAGGAATGCACAAGTATATGTGTACATATATATAAATCTATGTATATGCAAGGAACAGGCATATATTTTCATAAAAAGGCAATGGTAACATTTATTCTATAAAAACCCTGAAAAGTCAAAAATATAAGCCATATAGATTGCCTAGCACAGCCTTTAAAAATCCTATGTTTCCTGATTAAGGCAGCAATGCAGACTTTTGCTATTCCTACATCTCAATTCAACTTTGAAGGATTTTGCCAGCTGCTAGTTGAGCACATTCTGGCACATCATATTGGTAAAATATAGGAGCTTTGTGCCAAATAGAAGTGTTGACTTTTTTTTTGATTTTGCAAACCTAGGATAAGATTTGTGAATTTGTATAGCTATAGGTTAGATGTTGAAATCTCAGTAACAATCTGCGAGTCTAACTTGCACATACAAATTTTTGAAAATACCGCTCCCCTGCACAAGTAATCACCAAAAAAAAAAAAAAAAAAAAAAAACAATACTCCAAGAGACAAAAGTAATTGGATAGGTTTGGTGAAAGTCATTAAGTTGGAATAAACTTAGTTACAGTGTTGGCCGGCTACAACTCCGCAGTTGGTTATGTCTCACGTTCCAATGAAAATGTGTTGTCATGTTTGTTAAAAACAGCAGTGCTTGGCGAAACAGAAAGACAGTTCCATTGCTAAGTTTTAGCGAGTCAAGTTTGAAGCAGTTATATCTATTTGGCGGAGGTTAAGGGGAAGAAGCAGGTGGGTGGAGGGGGTGGGGGTCGAGGGGGAACAGTCTTTCCTATTTAAGCTCCCAAGAAACGGTTACTCTTGACTTAAGCAAAAAACAACTGAACATAATTACACAGACCCCAACATGAAACTAGAACTTTTGTGATTTGGTGTAAATCAATTCATTACTTTTGAGATATTCAGGTTACTAAAAGGTAATGTCTGCCTCTTCCACCTATTCTTGCAGGTACCCAATTATGAGGGACACAAATCAAAGCGAAAAGCCTGCAACTCACCCATCCACCCTGCTCTGCGATCCACTGTGCAATCCGATTTCGCAGTACAAACGTTGCCACAAATTGAGCGATGCGGCTGAGGAATCCTCTGATGCCATGCTGGTGGAAGACATAAAGGGCCATCCGATACCCAAACCCCAGGAGAGCAATCACTCGGCCCCAGTTGATGCCATCTTCAAAAAGACTGGAAGACAAGAGAGGGCATATTGGTTAAAATGGCCTTTAGATAATCTAGCAAGGATGTACCTAAAAAATTGCCTACATCAGCAACCTACTTTCATCTTAAAACTATGTACCTTGACATTATTAATTACTCCTGGTTCTATTCGTGCCAAGTTGAACGGCTAGCAGAATTTATGACCTAAAATTGATGAATTGTTTGTGGCCTTTCTGCAGTAGTCCTTCTCTGGGGTTCCTCCCTGACACGACTATGGCACCTTGTGTGGCTGAAAAACACAGGTGAAATTGGTTGCCAAGGGTTATTTGTAGAAGATACTAAATATTTGAACAAAGTTAGTAACCTTTATTAATAGGTTAGCAGCTAGAAACTAGCATAGATTAATATGGTGTGTATTATCAAGCCATCTAGTTGTCGGTCGCATTTTTTGTTTATATCAAACATAACCCCACACAATGCCTTACACCTTTTACACCATCTTCTGAATGTCTGTGATAATGACTGTTGTAGTAAATATCTTGTTTGCTGCTCCACGACTCCTCAGTTTCACTGAGGTGGTGTGGAGGTTGCATGTTAATGAACAATTGCTTCAAGCTGCAAAGCTATTACATGTAAGCCTGAATAAGCTAAGTTTCACATTTTCCGCTTTGATTGCCAATCAGTATTTCTCTTCTCTAGAAGTGGATATGAATTTGGAGCAAGACAAACTTCTTTCTCCATGTTTCCGTCCCTACCGCTGCATATTGTTTTGCCTGACTGTCCACAAAACAAACCCACTGAATGTGTGCACTGAAGGCCATGTCACATCACCGCCTACGTCTTACAGTGGCAGGTTGCAAATGAAAACTAAGCATTCAGCTGTCCAAAAAGTAAGAGATGCACTTGGTTTCAAACATTCTATCCAGTAGGCAAATAAAATAAACACGATTCACTACTCAGTACATATATTTTTAATAGGATTGTCCTTGTTTTGAGGTTGAAATTAAATGTATACGATTCACGTTTTTAAAAACCCTTGTCCTGTATGTAAAAGATTAGGATTAAATGCATTCTGACACAGAGTTTGAAGAGATATTCCTATGGATTTGATAAGAATGATGGCAACACTCTAATTCGCTTTACATGGAAAACAGATACTACTTTATGGACAAACTTAGGTTGTGTCCTCAAACCAAATTATATATTTATAGGAACTTGTATTTGAATTCCATAAATACAGAATTTTTATTCTAGGGCAATGGCATAATTACAAATACTGCCACAAGTGTCAAATGTTTCAACATGCACTTAAATACGGAATGGTTGACTCTATTAGACTCAATCCAGTGAGGAATGGTTTTAGATCCCATGTGGGTATTGAAGCCCTCTGGGACAGAATGGCCGTTTAAGCCAGTATTTCAATTCAACAAAGGACCAGCTTTGTTTTTTTATGTTTGAAATCTTTAAAGCTAGGTATATTTGAATTGATGCACAACTTTTTCATCATTCAAACTTAACAAATAAGAAGCCCTGCACTATGACTAAGCTCTAATGTGGTTTCTGTGACATGGTCATCAAATGTGACAACAAGGTCTATCTGGCTCATATGAGCACTGTTGTTATCAACTTTCTGTATGATTGGTTGCAGTTTTAAATCACTGGTGAGTGTGAGGTACTGTAAGAGGAGGCAGCGAGAGGTTCCCGGGAGAATTTAAGCCAGTATCCTGAGCAAACCGATCCAGAAAGCACTGGTCATGGTGTTTAGGGAAGCTAAATGCATAATATGTGGAGGTTTTTCATGGCTGTAATGCAGTTTTATTTGGAAATGTTGTGTTCAATCTTTTGATTCCTCTCCCATTGGCTATTGCCATTGTAATCCTGAGTGCTCGGTCTTTTTCTGGCAAGTGTTGTGACTATAAAAACTTCTGTTGACGGCCCAGTGCCAAATATCTTGTGTGATCCATCATAGAGGTAGGGTCTTTGTCAGCCCCACTCCTTCCTTTGATGTACAACATTTGTGTTTTGCCTTTCTCTTTCTGAATTTGCATCACTTAGTAGTGCATTGCGCCTAATAAAAACCCTTCCACCCCAACACCTCAATTGTCCATTGTGTTACATTATCCCTCAAGTGTTGAGCCCTTTATATACGCAGTCCAACTTGTTAGAGTAGAATCAGTGTTTATGGTCAAAGTGGGTATTGAGTATGATGATCTGCCTCTGTGGAACTGTTTGATTGTCAAATATCTAGAGAGTTCTGTACTTTATTACACCCTTTATCCTTCCGGTGGCCCATATTATTATGACCACTGTAATATGAGCAATTCTTGTAGAGCTCTGAAGTGTAGCCCAGGGAGGACCCAGCTTGGTAGTTCGGGCTGCACTGTACTGTTCCCATGAGGAGCATGGCTAAGACTGATGTGCATATGGCTGGTTCCAAACTGGAGCGGCCTAGTGAGCAAAAGGATGGATTTAACCCAAATCCATTGACTGGGTGGGAATGTTTGACTCATTCAGTATTCAGTCCATCATTTGTTGCTGCAGCACTTTTCACCCTAAGTAACAATCATCCTGGGACTGGTTTCAGGGTATGTCACCCTTCTTCAGCCAGGCTAGCTTGAATCCAGTGGCACATTGAGCAATGGACCCACATCTGGGCATACCTATCCCACTTCGGCGAAAAGGGCATACGAACTATGGATTTAACCCAGATCTTTTGACTGAGGGAGAATGTTTGCATTGTCAGCATTCCGTTCATCATTTGTTTGCTGTAGACCAGATCTGCAGCCCAAATTTTCCCACAAAAAGACAAGTATGGTTGACAATCTTAAAGATATTATTGCTTTTCAAGTACTCTTGGAATGGCTTTGTGTCATTACAATATTATGCTTAAGATGATAGATACAATTAAAGTCAATAGCTGGCCAAGACCACTTGGTCTGCAGGAAGCATCTTTAACAGCAAAGTGATTACCTAATTGTGTAGGTACCAATTCCTGTGTTAAAGAAAAATTGATCAACAAGTAGTATTAGAGGCAACTGAGGGGAAGAATTTTTTGAGACAGTGTGCAGAGAATAAATAGGCCCAAATTTATTTCACTATTTCCAAAATTTCGATTTGGTTTGAAAGTGCTCAACGTGGCGAGTGGATTCAGGGGAGGGAAAGATGAGGGGTTGAGAGACTTTGTGATTGCATCAGGTATTTTGAAGATAGGCAAATGGAAAACTACTGATACTTTAAATGTTGCACAGCAACAGGGTTGTTTTCAGGCTTTTTGGACTGGAATTTCTCTGAATATTTTGCAAGCTTTGAAAAATGGTGTAAAATCCAACAGATAAGATTTGAAGCTCCAATTAGAAGTGGGACTGTGCATGCTTTACAGCGTTTTTGTACCTTGTCCTGCTGAGTTTGCCATGTCTGATTCAGAACACGTTCTTCTCCATCTGTGTTCATGAATAAATCCAATCATTTTCAATTTTGCAAAGTTGCCATTAAATAATTTATTGCTGCTGTTGTTGCCAATTTGTGGGTCCTATGCTGGAAAGGGACGGACAAGTTATGTGTGGTAGAGATGTTGTTGGAAATCATGTTTACTAGTTGTCCAGGTGTTAAAATTGTGTTATTGACAGTCCACATTACGGTAAATGTTGAGATCAGGGTGTCTGGCCTTGTTGAATGGTCTAACAGCAGTCTTGGTCACAGAATGAGTGCTCTGTGTTGGGCATACTGTGGCACTGACAAACACTAGAGTATTATCAGAGCAAGGAGTGGTGGTAAGATTAAGATTAACTAGATGAATATTCCAACAAAAGGTCACGTGCATGGCAACCGTTGTGTTTGTAGAGAAGCCCACCAAATGAGTAAATCCTAACAGATTCAGTTTTACAATGGGCTGAGAGTCAGACTACGTTTCCTGTAGGGATAAATGCGGAATTTAGAGATAGCACGGAACTGGAAACCTATGTGCCAGGTTAACATCTTAAAAAAATAGCCTTGTAATACTTTGCCATTACAAAATTCTCTAATTCTTTGTATTAAAAAACATTGTTAACAGGCTAGCATAAAAAATCAAACATGTTAATACATACACATTTAAAACATTAATGTCAAGGCGTACATGCCCCAACATACAAATTACTAATAACGTGAATTGCCCCCAAGGTGCATAATGTGGTAGTGTAAAGTGCTGCTTTGACTGAGTCCTCACAAGTCTCAGATCAATTCAATGAAAAGTGGGCAAAGTGGTCCAGGGGGGTGTTGCTTGGGTCCCAGGAGAAGCATAAGATATGTGTTACGGCTGATTCCTCACCAATCACAGGCGCAGTTCAAAAGCCTTACTGAATTAGTCCAGTTCCTATGGGGCGTATTGAACCGGCGTGGACTCCAGAAAGTGCCTGATGGATGCCTTAGACATGATGGGTGTAGTGGATTCACTGAGGCATTGTTTGAATCCACAAAAGAGCACAGAAAAGTGTGTAAAGTGTTATTGTGACTGATTCCTCGAAAATTACAGCACAGTCCCTGGAGAAGCATGAACTATGTAGAATGCTATTGTTACTAATTCCTCACAAATCACAGGCACTGTTCACAGGCCTTGCTGAATGGTCCCGTCTGTAAGGGGCGTGATAAACCAAGCACAGACTCTGGAGAATGCTTGAAAGAAGCGATTGGTCAGGGTGGGTGGAGTTTATTCAATGTTCTCTCAAACATCTGCCGGAATTTCATGAATCTCCCTGCCAAAATGGGGTGTTCGGCTGAAAGACAGGCAATCACAGCAGGTCTGCAGGAGTGGATGCCCAGTGCTAGCAACTGTGGTTTTAAGTGAGCCTGTCTTTCTGGAGGACAGGGCAAATGCAAGTGGTGTGCACAAGAGTTTCCATGTAAGAATGGCTGAGCCTGCAAAGGTTGTTTAGTCTTTATCTTTTTTTGTGTGGGTAGACCGTCCAAGGTCGGTGACCCTCCAATTCTGTATTGAATGAGTTGTTTGACATGAGTTGACATGCATATGTTTGTGATTGGGTGTGGCCCCAATTTGGTGTAACTTCCTAGAATCGACTAGGCATGTGAGCATGAAGCCGTTTTCTGTTTGTCGGCTAGCCAAGACATCGGATGATTAATTTTGTTGAATTTGCATGGGAGATGGGGGATGCCCATACACTAGCTGCCTGTATTTTCTTGACCGACTGATCCAGGTAGTACCGGGAAGCGGAGAAGGCTAGCCGTTTTGGAAATTTCTATCCAAAGTTTGTTTTCTAATGTCTCAGTGCTTATTGTGCCGTACTTGAAACAGATTTTCAGGACAGCAGCTTATTTTTCTAGTATCCGACTATACAATCCGGCTTTGTACAGGAGAGGCATTTTGTGGTAGACTGAAGACTTTTTTTTTATGGTGCTCACTACTAGCTTGTCCAGCAGGAGGGAGCGTCTTCCATACATGACCTCTGAACCATACGATAGGGTAGGCACTAGCTTAGCATGCATCACCGTTATTAAAGGTTCAAGGGAGGAACCGGCAAGCTTTTTAGATAGCTTGAGGAACGTGGGTAAGAGCGTGGCTAATTTTGACTATATGGCTCCTTTATATGGTTAAAAAGATTCACGGATATCTACGATAACACTGAGATACTTATAATCTTCAGTGTTGCTGACATTCAAACCATTAAGATGTCACCGGCCTGGTTTGTTTTTCTTTCTTTCTATGATCATAATACTTGTTTTTGCAAGGTTGATGGTGAGCCTATTCTGAATCGTATAGGAATGGCATGTGTCCAGACGCCGCTAAAGCCCCACTCTAGTCCTAGAGAGTAGGAGGGCGCCATCTGCGTCAAGGAAACAGCAGACTGACTTGACTCCCAACTCAGGGGCGTGCACATTCAAGTCCACAAGGGTTATGGCGAGATCAGCGAGGAAAATATTAAAAGGTTAGCGAAGGCACAAGCCTTGTTTAAGCTCAGCTCTTGTATGTTTTGTGACAAAGATCTGCTGGGCCCCAGTTTAACTTGGAGCCAGGTGTTAGAGTACAGGTTAACAATGCTTTTTAAGAGGTAGGGTGTGATTTTTAGGTTTCGCCTGCTTAGGCTGCGCATGCGCAGTCTTGCTGGCGAGATCTTATGATCTTGAGGAGCTTTCACTAGCGGGATTGAAGCCCCGCCCCTCTTTCCCATTGGCCGGCGTCACCATTTATGCTAAACGGTGGCCAGCCATTGGGAAAGAGGTTAGTGTGACGTACACTTTTCTCTTTTTTGTCCGTCCCACTTGGACGGAATGGCCTGCTTTCATTCTGCTGCAAAAGGTTTGTTATCTTTATGAGGCTAAACACATGGCCCCATAAAGATAATAATAAACCTTTTGCGGCAGAAGGAAAGTAGGCCAGGCCGTGAGAAAAGTGTACATCATGGCGAGCGCTTGTATTTATGGGCAATGCTTTACATTAGGTATCTGGGGTCTCTTATGTCACTCAGTTGACACTGGTCCTAATGAGTGACAGATATATATATATATATATATATTTTTTTTTTTTTTTTGCATCGAGCTTCTGATTTCGGGCGTAATTATAGTATAGTAAATGTATTTATTGTGCATGTTTACATTTAATGCCTCGTACGAACAAAATACGGAACAATATTAACCGTGATCATTGTCAGTCAATACTGGCTAAATATATTATAATATTAGAGTTTTTTAATGCTCACTCGATAAATCGTATTTACAAATCGAATTTATTAACATAGTTTTGGTTAGAATTACCTCTCAAATATGGCTGCCGGAGTGGTTGATTAGAAAGAAACAAGGGGACTAACAACCTCTGTCCCCTTCCAGTAGAGGTCACGTCTGGCGTGCATTACATAGTTCACGATACAAATAGGGAGTAGTGATTCAAATTTTGTTTTGTGCCGAACGGGAATTCTGAAGCCCCTGACGCAGGATTTCGGCACTTGTACATGGTGAGTCATATAGGGAATACTATTTTACTAGCACCCTGGTCTTTATGTGTGAGGTTATCGTTAAACTCATACCTTTGGTGAACTAAGAATGTGCTTAGCTGACTTTATTACCCATGGGGGGGTCGCATACTTTTGCCTCACCAGCATGCGATAACACGCTGTCAAATCACAGCTCTTTTAACCTCCTACTTCAGACTGAGATGTATGTACATTATTTCTGCATTAGAGTTGCTTTCTCGACCCGTTGCTGCCATTTCACGCAGGGACAATCACAACTGTGCTGTGTGACCATGCACCCACCATTGTGGCCGCAACTGGAGACCAACCAGTTAAATGCTCCACTTCTAGGAGCGCTTTCTTATAGATTGGGGACGCTTTACGTGCTCTCGCGCCCGGAGTAGGCCCCAGCTATACCATCACATTATTTAGTATGAAGCTTGTCAAGAACAGGGTGGCTCAGCAGCTTTCACAGGACATAAATTTATATTCAGAAGGCAGACGAGTTTTTTCAGCATGCACATGCTTGGAATAGCTCCAGAGCAGTATATTAATATAGCCACAATGGACAGTTGAGGCTGCATCCCTTTGGATAGTCCAAACGATTCATAAAGCTCCTATTCAAAACTCCTCGCTGTGCATAATACTTTTTATAACTCCCAATTTAGCCCCACACACACTGAGCCTGTTAAAAACACAAAGTCTCCGTTTTTGGAGAAGTAAAGTGATCCAGTCAGCTGCACTGGAAAGAAAAGCACTATTTGTTTTAGCCAATGACCCCAGCCACATGTCGCACAATTAAGCTGTCTTTCGCAACAGAGAATTACTTCACGTTACACTGAACACGGAGCTAGTCTATGGGCAATTATTTACAAATAATCCTTATTTCATTGGTACGTGGATGCTAGTATAAGGACACTGTTTTCGATTGCTTGGCTGTCATTGCACAACCAAATGTATTCTGGGCGTTGTAGTCCTGATGGGCAACAGCCGAAACAATTAGCATAACACAGCTGATAACAATAGACCCGTGACATAACAGCCCATGACTAGAAATAGGTTGACCTATCTACACACAGTTTAACTGCACTTACGTTATGCATGTTAAAAACAAATAACACTGTTCATTGGGGGGTTCATGGTTTTAGGAGCTAAGGGCATGATTCGGCCACGTGGAATGGGAGGGTATTATATACTTTGTGTTACTGCATATCGAAACGTATGCGGTTTTTGTTACTTTACTTCTGTGACCTGCTCCTAAATGGACAGTGCACGTTCTGTATTTATTTAAACCCCGCCTTCTGGTGGCATAGTTCACAACCTCGAGTAGACGGCACTGAGTGCAGTGAAGTGCACTGAAGGGTCGTGGACCGTGAACAAGCTGTTGTGCAGCCCACCACGCGCCATCCGGCGCTTCCCATGAGTGCGTCACGTGACCGTTGACGGGCAGCTTTCCTTTCCGATTGGCTTGCTTTCCAGGATTAGACACCAGCAACTACATATGCTTATAGCAGTGGTTTGATTTACTTCCCATTTAGGGCGTATTTTTAGGTCTCGCCTGTCGATGCGCATGCGCATCGAGCAAGGCGAGAGTATTGCGAGTTATCCACTCTTTATCCACACTGCAAGGAATCGTGGCGATTCCTTGCAGTGCCCGTGACTTTTAAGGTCAATGCGCATGCGCATTAAGCTTATGCGCATGCGCATTGACCTTAAAAGTCACGGGCGCGTGCATGTCCGTCTTTGTTTACCCGCTCCGCCCCCTCCCGCCGTGTCGCCTTGCCTACTCTCTTCCACAGCCTCCCCCAGCTCCGCCCCCTCACTACTTGATTGCACGGCCGCTAGGCCGTGCCTCCCCTACTCTCCTCCCCCCTCCTCCCCTGCCTGCCTGCCGCTAGCTGTAGCGCATGTGTATTTAGTTAACGCCTTCGATCAACAGGCTGTGCCAGTTTAAAAGGGTTTATCTTAACGCTTTGTACTCAGGCCAAGCTCATGGTTAAATAAAGAATTATTTCTTGAATCTCTAGAAGCTTTTTCTCCGCACCCGAAGAATAATTAATGTCCTTTGAAAATCAATAAAAGCGCCAACCGTATGCACAAGCTGGGTCAAAGACTGAAGTAATCACACCAAATCTTGGAAGTTGAAAAGTTAATATGTAACAAGCACGCTTGACGCGCTACCAAAACATAGCACTATTGTATTGTAATTGCATTTATATAGCGCTTACTACCCCTGACGAGGCGAGAAGCGCTTACTATGAGAACTATTGCAGACCCCACTGATAACAATAATAAAGCACCTATTTTAACATTGCACAGACAGGTCTTTTGGACGCCTTTTTAAAAGGTGTGAGTTCCAGACCGAACGACCTTCGCGTGCAAACGATTGATTAGCTCACTTCCGGTTAGCATTCCAGGGACACTAATGGGCTGGGAAGGGCCAGTCCAGAAACCAACGAAGAGAAGCTCATGTGTTGCAGTTGCCACTTCCTGTCCAACTCGGAGAGGCGCACCAGGGACCGCGGGACCCGCTGTATGTGAGGTAAGAGACATATACCAGGGCACAGTACTGGCTAAAGCGCCTCCATGGTGGAGTTTTCCTTTACTGCGCAGGGTAGTTAGCGAACTCCCCTGACGTTTTGCACAGAACGCAGATGTTATGAAAGAGGGCGGGGGCTTATGTAAGGCACGCTTTGCGGGCTGCAGCCCCGGTGTCCTCGGTCCCCATGCACTCCACGGATACCGGTTTATTTGGGAACTTCTGCACCTTAAGACTGCATTTGCTTGCGGGGACGCTTCCTTTCACTAAATAAGTCGGCATTTAAGTTTAGAATGTGTTTTTGTTGTTACGCAAGACACTCCTGCGTGGCATTGTGCTTTGGGGATTGTGGGCGGCACCTTTCCTCACCTGGAGGAGCAGGTTTGGGAGTAAGATTAAGGGACGTATTTTTTTAGAGGTTTGATAAAGTTCAGCGGTTCTTCTGGTGAATGACATGCTAATAGAAGCTATTTTTATTTAACGTCCGTTTCTATGTTCTGTAAATAAGAGATTATTACCCACTTAGGTGGCTGTATTGTATTTCAGCATTTATATAGCGCTTACTACTCCTATGTGGGGCACTTAATTGCCTGTCTGCATTGGCAGCCAGCCGCGTTATGCAGGGTGTGTGTTGGGGATTGTGTTGTCTTTCTTTTTTGATCCTGTGTAGTAAGTGTTTCCATGTCGTGCTTGAGGACCACCGAAGTGCGGTCCTTGTGTCACTAGACTTTGTGCCTAATAGTGTGGTTCATGAAGAAGTGGTGGTGAGACAGACACACAGTTTATGTTTTTCTGTAAACTTGCAGGTCCCTCTATAAGGTACTTATTATAATCCTAGTCCATACACAGCTGGTTACTGCACTGGATTGTCCAACCTAATATTTTGTTTTAAGCATGTTTGGTCCTAAGCAGGCCTGGTTAAAGAGAGAGGTGGTGGGAGATCTGCTGGGATGAGCCTTGTTACTATCCTCCTATATCTGAATGACATTGTGAGAGCCCTCAACCCCTCACTCACCCTCACTCTCACTCATCCTCACTCACCCTCAACCCCTCACCCTCACTCACCCTCAACCCCTCACCCTAACTCACCCTCAACCCCTCAACATCAACCCCTCACCCTCAACCCCTCAACATCAACCCCTCACCCTCACTCACCCTCACCCTCACTCACCCTCACCCACCCTCACTCACCCTCACCCTCACTCACCCTCACCCTCACTCACCCTCACCCACCCTCACCCTCACCCTCACCCTCACTCACCCTCACCCTCACTCACCCTCACCCTCACTCACCCTCACTCACCCTCGCTCTCACTCACCCTCAACCCCTCACCCTCACTCACCCTCAACCCCTCACTCACCCTCACTCACCCTCACCCACCCTCACCCTCACTCACCCTCACTCACCCTCAACCCCTCACCCTCACACAGTGCAATAGGTCTCGGAGCATTTGAGTTAGAGCTTTTAGAAATGTTTATGGCTTTTTTTTTTAATTCTTTAGCATTGGCTACAGGAAACAAAAATGCTAAAGATTTACACAAAAACCCATAAACAATTCTAAAAGCACTAACTCTAATGCTGCGAGACCTATTGCATTTCCAATGCTTGTTCTTCTTTCTTAGAAGTTTATACTGTCCTAAGACCTGGGAGAAGCTCGCATCCTTAACAGTCCTGGTTTAGCTTCGGACTCTATTTGCGAGATTAAAGCACGGAATCAAAGCGTACATTTTTGTTTAGCGAGGGATTGTATTCCTTCAGTCTCCTTACACTGGCACAGATGATTCACATGAGAATTGACCTGTCTGTAAGAGGACACTTCTGAAAACCTGTGTATCTCTCTCTGCCTTGTCTCTCTCTCCCCTTATGACCTCCATGCTCGTTCCCCTCTCACTCACTATCTCTCTCCACTGCCCCGTGTCTCTCTCTCTGCCCTTGTTTCCCCCTTCCCGGTCCCTCTCTCCCCTTCTGACCTCCATGAGTTTCTCTCTCTGCCCTTGTTTCCTTCTCTCTCTCGCTCGCTCCCCTTCTAATCCTTGTGTGTGTGTCTCGCTCTGCCCTTGTATCCATCTCCCCTCTCTCTTGCCCCCCTTCTGACCTCCAGCGGTGTCTCTTTCCCTCTGCCCTGGTTTCCTTCTCCCCCTCTCTATCTCGTTCCACTTCTGACCCCTTGTGTATATGTCCCTCCCGCTGCCCTGGTTTCCATCTCACCCTCTATTCCACTCCACTTCTATGTGTGTGTACGTCTCTCTCCTCTAGGTTCCGTCTCCCCTCCCACAATGCCTCACCCCGTGTGTCACTCTCTTCCTCTGCCTTGTTTCCGTCTCCCCTCGCTCTCAGCCTTGACGACTGACACCCCCGTGTGTCACTCTCCCCCTCTGCCTTGTTTCCGTCTCCCCCACCGCGCTCTCTTCCTACACTTCTTCACTTTGCTTGAGAAACATACAACCTTGGTCACTCCTAACATTCTGAAACAAGCATTGAAAATACAATAGGTCTCGCCTTTTATTAAGTTAAAGCCATCCGCTTTGCTATACAATACCATTAGCAAAGCATATGGCTTTAACTTAATCTAAGGTGAGACCGATTGCATTTTCAATGCTTGTTTTTCTTGCAGCAAGCTTCTGCCACAATTTGTTATGCGGAACTGAATCAAAAGCTGGTTTGAAGTCCACGAAACAAGAGTATGAGGATTTGTTTTTGATTGTTATATCAACTAGTGATAACAATGCAAGTCGTTTGCGGTGGTTCCTACCCCCTTTCTGAACACTGTTTAATTGTAGGTTACGATGTTATTTTATCTGCTTATGTCTCCAAACCCCCTAACAGGAGATCGGCATATTTGGCTTCATTGGAAAGAAGGCTTAACACTTGCATTCTGGCAGTCTGCAGCCCATTGTACAAGTAGGAGAGTCCCTGGCATGCCCCCTCTCAAAGCTAGAAAATTCAGTTGTTGTGCTGGGGTTTTGGAGGCAGAGGTTCTGTAGGAATCAAGTGTCAAAATGTGGTCTAAACTATTTTGAATAATCATTAACAATACCAATCTCGGGACACACAATGTCTGATGCGGAGGCTAGTTCTTTCCTAAAATAAAGAAATCTCTTCTTTGTTTAAGAGGATTATGTTGCTGTTAGAATAAAAATTATGCTTTTGTATTGTTTCACGTAAATTAGCATTCGCAGCACCATCTTGTGTACCGGTGCCATTTTGTATTATGATCGAAACTAATTCTTTAAGAATAAGGGGGTGACAGAGTGCACACTGATTTCTAACTTTTATTTGCTTTTATCCTGTTTTCAGTCATTTGTGTGCAAGCCCGAAAATGTGGTCTGCCCTAAAACACGTGCATAATTGACCATTTGAAAAGATGGGGCAACATCTCACCCCAATGTCGGACGCACTGCGTTGATTCAAGCATAACGCTGATGCCTTAAATTCATTCGATTTCATCATTATTTATTATAATTTCATCCAAAGTTCCACATTTTCCATAGTTAATCCTTGACATATGAGATGCGTCTTACTTTTAACACTGGGTCCTAAAAGCTGCAGAAATGCCAATCCAGGCCTTAAACTGTAGCCCAGAGTGTACATAAGTAATCCTCACAAGTATTATTCTGGTAACCCAATGCATTTCGGGCCTAGTCCAGGCTTTTCGTCAGGGGTATTCTACAATTGAAAAACATTATTGTGAGACCTTGTATTTAAACTTATTAAAC
This sequence comes from Lissotriton helveticus, assembly GCF_964261635.1. Classification (NCBI taxonomy): domain Eukaryota; kingdom Metazoa; phylum Chordata; class Amphibia; order Caudata; family Salamandridae; genus Lissotriton; species Lissotriton helveticus. The sequence goes on from NC_136065.1 coordinate 1,346,351,078, forward strand.
GGGTTAATAACGGCACAAACATTTTTAAAATCCCTTTTTTTTGGGTAACTTTTCATCTTAATCAACGCCTTCCCGCTAAACGTAGCCAAAACGCTACCACTAAATCGATGCCCAAAACCACCTCTTTCACCTCCCTCAATTCACTCGTATTCAATGCCATCATTTAAACCCACGTTTATCCGTTCTTGTAAACATGCATGAAACTCTTTTACAAACAAGTTATTGCCCAACACTCAGATATTATTTACCCAATCCTTTACCTTCTAAAATCGACATTGTGCTTGCCTCCAGATTAGTTTATAACCGTCCACATACTGCGTCCTCACCTTGTTCCGCAATTTAAGCACCTGTGCTCTGTCTCCGCCCTCCATCTTTCATCAAACTAATTCTTTGCCATTTCTTGGAAATGGGCTTCTCTAGGTTATGCTTCTTTGGAGCTGAGTTTTTCGTACACTAATGAATGCTGCACTGTTCTTATTAGCACATACCTTTCCTTGGCTGTAAACCTTCTTCTACTTGTCTAGTGGCGGGCCCAGGAAGAATGGTCTTGAATTCTAGATAAAGTGAGCCCGCTTCAGAACTGAAACTTACTCCTTTATAATTTACTGTCCAGCTGCAGCTCTCTGGAAAATTCAATGGTGGGCATGTTTTCAGGGATTCTGAAATGTACATAATGTATTGTTATGCTTGTTGAACTTAGACTCTCTCTGCAGCACTCTTAGCAACTGGGCAGGCAGGGCTCCGCTCTGAGCGCACTTTAAATAAACTGTTATTGGTTTGTATTCTCTACTGTCTGACCGACTCTTCATTTCATAGAAGGCAGAGAGGTGGTTGTGAGTGACCCGAATCGGCCCACTTCCTTCATTACCTCTGTATCTATAGCCACACGACAAGGAATGAAACATATTTTCTAGTTATCACAAAGTGCAGACATTTCACGTGTCTTGGATGCAGAGATCTGTGGAAGTGTGCGTCTGCCAAGGGTTTGTGTATGTTGATACACGTCTCTTCTACCAACTGTATGACTTCTTTTAATGTTATTATGTTTAACTTGTTTGTGCATACGTGTCTTCTGAAAGACTGGCGATTAAGTAGCAGACTTTAATGTATTCCCTGACAACTCTCTGGTTGAAGCACTTCTTTTAGAAAAGCTTGAACCTGCTCTAGAAAGTTAAGATGTACAGTCATGTTTGAACGTCGTATGCTTGGGTTTGTGATTCTTTGATTTTTGTACAAACTGTATGCAGTATACATATTGTAAAGTTTGCAATACCCAGTTATCTGAAGTTATATTTTTATAAAGTGAATAAATCTTAATCCTTCACTGATAACCCCAATGACTGAGGTGATTTGAAGGGCGTTAGAGGTAACTCTAGGGTTTATGTCTCAGCCTTTTGCTTGGAAGGATGTTCTTAGGGGTAGGGCCCTGTTGCCATGAGCTAATCTGATTTTTTCTGCAAGTTGAAATGGTGAGGTTATATCACAGATCTTTGTTAATGTAACATCGGTCTTGATGGTGGACACCTCTGTTAAGAATGCTCTTTGTTTTAGCACTTTCAATGTCTTGGCTTGTTGAGTACCTGTGTAGTGGAGCATCAGGACCCCCCTTACCCAAACACATAAGATCCATACAAAAAAGCTGAGATCTTGTGAGACTTCGGGGTTGTCCATCTTAGGGTCAGGTTATCCCAATAAGAAAGCAATAAATACTGAATAGATGAGTGCCTGTACCAGTCTTGTTAACAAGCATTGAAAATGCAATAGGTCTCGCCTTTGATTAAGTTAAAGCCATTTGCTTTGCTAATGGTATTGTGTAGCAAAGCTGGCTTGAACTTAATCAAATGCGAGACCTATTGCATTTTCAATGCTTGTTTTAAACAGGATGAACTTTGGAGCACTCGCAGTTGGGGGCATTTGGAGTTGGGTGTGCTTGGAGTTGAATGAACTTGGGATTGGTGCACATATCGCTGAATGTACCTGGGATCAGGTACACATGTTGTTCTGGGCACTCTGGACCAGATACATTTTGGGATGGGTTCACTTTGAGGATGCTCTTGGGATTACCTGTGTCACGGTACACTTGGGGTTGGGTACACTTGTAGTTGGATGCACTTGGGGTTGGGTGCGCTTATAGCTGGATGTATTCAGGGTAGGGTGCACTTGTTTTCCGGATATTCAGGACTGGATGCACTGAGGGATGGGTTCACTAGGGGCTAAGCTTGGGTGCACTTGCAGTCAGGTTCCCTTCAGACTGGCTGTGCTTGAGGATGGATTTAACTGGGGTGGGGTGCACTTGGGTTTGCATGCATGGGAAAGTTGCACTTAAGGAAGGAGATGGAGCAAGGTAAAGGAACAAATCCTAAAAAAGCCAGGCCCAGCACTAATAGCTCCTTACTGCTAAATACTTTATGCACACATTTTGGCGACCACAACTACCACTAGAGCCAAGTTCCCTTAAAAGTCCCAAATAACTGCTGCAGACCTAGAATGTACAACCCCAATCCGCAACAAAGGCATGCAGTATCACCTTTGGGACGTCTCGGGACTCCCTGCGACCAAATGGATCTGGAGAGATTTTATTGATATTGTCAAGGGGGTGAAAACAAAAGTTGTAAAATCCAGACAGCCACCCTAATACCTTCCCTAATAGAAGTCTTACTTATGGATAGTAAATTCAGAAGGAGTGGCTGAAAAAAACCAACAACCTTTTGGAGCCAACAAAGGCGCTTTGTGGAGACAAGAGCCTCACCCATTGTGTGCATGTGTGGTACTGCAGAGCCAGGCCGCTTCTGTATCTATTCCACACTTGGGACAACTTTTAATTGCAAGAAAATACAGGTAGGGAGCACGTGATCTGGGACGGCTGATGGACACACCGGGTGTTCTTGAGAAACAAACTACTAAATTTACAAATGGCAAATTGTTTCCTAGTCTTCAGGCTGCCAGAAGCACCAGCTGCTGCATGTTGGCACTATGTTAAAAGCACTTGAACCCAAGTGAGGCTCCCACAGGTGCTAACAAACGGGGGGTGGTGCTGTGGGGGTACAGGAAGAGGTAGATGGGTTTAAGAACAGCGGGTGAAGGGAGGGCAATCTGTAAGTACCGATTAGGGGACTGAGATAGAAACGAGCCGGCGTGATTATTTTAGGTCTCGGCTAGCGTTGCTGCGCACATGCTCGGCGAGATTTAATGATTTTGAGAGGTTTTGGTAAAGGGATTTAAGCCTCGCCCCTCTTTTCCATTGGCTGGCGTCACCGTTTATGCTAAAGGTGGCCAGCCATTGGAAAAGACCTTTCCATGATGTGTACTTTTGCAGACGGACCACTTGGACGGGCTCGCCTGCTTTCCTCCCGTCGCGAACGTTTGCCTATCTTTATGGGGCCATGTGTTTCAAACATATGGCCCCATAAAGACAAGAGAACACCGCCGGGAGCTTCATTGGTTGTGGGTTCCTACGTCACAGCGAGACGCGCTGGGATTGGCCCAGCGTCGCAGGTTGCCTAGCAGCGGAGGGGGGCTTGTCTCTTGTTTCTTCCTTCCAGTCCTTTAGCTACTCCGTTTTTTCATCTCTTCTCCATTTCTGTCATCCTCCCCACACTCTTTCTATTTTTCTCACCGTTTCTGTTTCTAGCTTATACTTGTAGTCTCTTGTGTACATTTTTGACATATTCAGTTTCTTAGTTCCGAACTCGTGTTAGTTCTTATCTGGAGAGATGCCCGTTGTCTGCCTCTGTGTGTGGCTTCCTGTCCTTCCAAGTGAAGGGTCATGGGAAGGCGGGAGCTTTATTTTCGCCTCCTGCCGCAGTGTTTTCTTTTACTTGACTCGCTCACACTTCGAGCCAGTGAGACAGTAAGGTAGGGGGGAGGGGCGAGCGGTGCAACACACAGAGCTTTAATTCTTCAGAGTCAGAAAAACAAGATCAGCACATATGGATGGAGGCCTGAGAGGGGAGGAGGGATGACAGAACCCCTCTCAGGGGGCCAGACTTCCCCAGGCACAGACTGAGTTCACGTTTCTGCCCTCCAGACTGAAGGCCCACACACACTGGAGAGGAAGGAGGCTACACACCCAAGAAAACCTGAAACAGCGATCTAAGCAATGATATTATAGTTCTCTCAATCTTTTAATGCAGCGTATAGAGAGGGAGCAAGGCCGTCTCCGTTCGAAAGTAAAAGTAACCGAGTCTGAGTGACACACAAGGTGCCCTCCTCTCCACGTGTCACCACCTGCTTTGTTGAGACCGGTTGTGCTGATGCCGAACCAAGTCTACACCATGCTGACAGTGACGTGTATTTCTTATTTATTCCGTTACTGTTCATCTTGTTTACCTGGGTAATTATCATTGACCAATTATTGTACATCTGTTCCGCTACAACTGTCAATGCGTGATTTGACTTCTGTGTCTTGTTGTGTCACTCTGAACAGCGCAATGACACCCGGCTGCTGCGTTTAGACAGCTAATAAAGTGAAGTCCAAATATGTGCTGGCTGTACCGGGGAAGACACGAGGCTACCTCTAACCCACCCAAACAACGTTTTTAGGTGTTGCCTACTCTCTACTAGTCACTCTCTTCTACTCCATCTCTACTACACTCTCTACTCCTCTCTACTACTCACTCCCTACTACTTACTCTCTACTGCTCTACTACTCACTTTACTACTCACTCAACTAATCACTCGCTACTACTCTCTACTACTCCTTCTCTACTACACTCTCTACTACTCACTCCCTACTACTCACTCTTTACTGCTCTACTGCTCACTCTACTACTCACTCTCTACTACACTCTACTACTCTTTTCTACTCACTCTACTGCTCTACTGCTCACTCGCTACTGCTCACTCTCTACTGATCACTCTCTACTACTCTTTCTACTCTCTACTCTCACTCTCTACTACACTCTCTGCTTCTCACTCTCTACTACTCTCTAATACTCACTCTACTACTCCTTACTACTCACTCTCTACTACTCTACTCTCTACTAGTCTCTACTCACTCTCTACTACTCTACTACTCACTCTCTACTACTCACTCTCTACTAGTCGCTACTCTCTACTAGTCACTCTCTACTCTACTACTCACTCTACTACTCTCTTCTACTCACTCTCTCCAGCTCTCTACGCGCACACATATGCACATATATATATATGGATATATGGATATATATAAGCATATGCATATATGTATATATACATATATAAGGAAAATGCTACTTACCAGTATGCATCTGTTCTTGGCATGTAGAGCTACAGAGTTACACACTGTGCATAGATGGCCACCTAGTGTTGGGCCCGGATGTTCCCTAAGAATGCCATTGAAGCCCCCATTTTCCTTGTAGAATGGGCTTTTGGAGGAATTGTTAACGTACGTTTGGCTTTCTGGTAACATATTTGTATGCATTTAACAATCCACCTAGCTATCCCCGATTTTGATATGGGGTTGCCTTTATGTGGTGGTGAAAAAGACACAAAAAGTTGTTTAGTTTTACAAAAAGTTTGTGTCCTTTCAATGTAGTACAGTAATGTTCTTTTGACGTCTAAGGTGTGTAGAGCTCTTTCTGCGACTTTTTGTGGCTGCGCGAAAAAAACGGGCAGTTCAACAGATTGATTTAGATGAAATGGTGAAATGACTTTCGGAAGGAATTTCGGATTAGTGAGTAGAACCAGTTTGTTATGATGCATTTGCAAAAAGGGTTCTTGAATGGTAAATGCTTGTAGTTCACTGACTCTTCTGAGAGAAGTAATAGCTACTAAGAAAGCTACTTTCCACGTTAGGAATTGTAATTTATGTAACGGTTCAAAGGGACGTCCCATTAACCGTGTAAGAATAATGTTTAAGTTCCACACAGGTGAAGGTGGTGTTCTGGGAGGGATTATTCTTTTGAGTCCTTCCATGAAAGCTTTTATAGCAGGTACTCTAAACAGAGATAGATGTTGTCTATTTTGTAAATATGCTGCAATGGCAGCAAGGTGTAGCCTGATAGACGTGTAAGCTAAATTACACTTTTAAAGGTGTAATAGGTATCCTATGATGTGTTGAATAGACACATCTAAAGGATTTATGTGGTTGTTTTGACAGTATATTACAAATCGTTTCCACTTAGCAGCATAACATGCTCTCGTAGTGGGACGTCTGGCTTCTTTAATAACGTTCATGCATTTTGGAGGAAGGTTGAGGTAACCAAACTCTAGGACTTCAGGAGCCAGATCGGTAGGTTGCGCTGAGCTGGGTCCGGGTGTCTGATCTCTCCATGGTTCTGTGTCAAGAAACGTGGAGATAGGCTTAGTTTTTGGTGTGGTACCACCGATAGTTGCAGCAGTGTGGTGTACCGCGGTTGTCTGGACCAATTTGGAGCTACTAGAATGAGTGTTAGTGAATGTTGCTGTAGCTTGCGTATCACTAACGGAAGTAGTGGGAGAGGAGGAAAAGAGTACGCAAATTATCCGGACCAGTTCATCCATATTGCATTGCCTTTGGACAGCAGGTGTGGATATCTGGCTGCGAAGGTTGGGCATTTTGCGTTTTCGTGGGTTGCGAAGAGGTCTATCTGAGGTTGTCCCCACATTTGAAAGAACGGTTGAAGAACTTGTGGATGAAGTTCCCACACGTGGACTACTGTGTCTGTCGACTTAGCAGATCTGCCATGGTGTTTTGTACTCCTGGAACGTGTTGGGCTAAGAGGAAGATTTTTAGTGGTATAACCCATCTCCATATCTGCTGAGCTAACAGAGAGCTGCAGAGAGTGTGTTCCCCCTTGTTTGTTTATGTAGTACATGGCTGTCATATTGTCTGTGCGGACTAAGACAGCTTTGCCCGATACTTGTTTTTGGAATGCTTTTAGGGCTAGGAAAACAGCTAGTAACTCCAAGTGGTTGATGTGGAGTAACTTGTGTTGCGGTGTCCACCTGCCTTGCATGGTGTGATGCAGTAGGTGAGCTCCCCAGCCGGAGAACGATGCCTCTGCTGTCAGGATTATCTGAGGAACTGGCTCTAGGAACGGTCGGCCCTTTAAAAGGTTTTTGGTGCTCCACCATTGCAGAGAGCGATGAGTCCGACTGTCTACCAACACTAGGTCTGTTAGTTGACCACGAGCCTGGTTCCATTGGCGTGCTAGGTACTCTTGAAGTGGACGCATTTGCAGTCTTGCGTGAGGTACTATAAATATGCAAGATGCCATCATTCCTATGAGCTGCATGAACATTCGAGCTGGCAGCGAGTGTTGCAGTTTGAATTTTGTTAGGAGAGTTTGTACACTTGTTATCCTGTTTGGAGAGGGATAGGCTAGTGTTAGTTGGGTGTTTATTGTAGCGCTGAGATATTGTTGCATGTGTGAAGGTTGCAGATGTGACTTGGTGTGATTTACTGTGAATCCCAAGTCGTGAAGCAGTTGAATAGTAGCCGGAGTGTGTTGTACACACTGGCTGTATGAGCTGGCTTTTACGAGCCAATCGTCTAGGTATGGGAAGACATGAATATGTTGTCTTCTTAAGTGTGCTGCTGCTACTACTGCTAGGCATTTGGTAAACACCCTTGGCGCTGTTGTGACTCCGAATGGGAGTTGGTAGTGCTGCCCGTCTAGCACAAATCTGAGATATTTTCTGTGCGCTGTTTGGATGGGAATATGGAAGTAGGCGTCCTTGAGATTTAGAGTGATAAGGAAGTCGTCTTGTAACAGGAGTGGAAGGACTTGTTGGAGTGTGACCATATGAAAATGATCCGACTGTATGTAAATGTTTAGAGGTCGGAGGTCTAGGATAGGTCTTAGAGATCAGTCCTTCTTTGGATTAGAAAATATAGGGAGTATACTCCTTTGTTTTGCTGATGCTTTGGGTCTATTTCTATGGCATTTTTCTGCAGGAGGGATATTACTTCCTGTCTGAGCAGTGTTAAATGTTCTTGTGACATTGGACGCTGCTTAGGTGGTATGTTTGGGGGGGTGGATGTTAGCTCTAGACAGTAGCCTGATTAAATTATTTGAAGCACCCACCTGTCTGATGTGATGTGATGTTTTCCCAGGCTGGTAGGTATTGTTGTAGCCTTCCCCCGATAGGAGTGGAATGGGATGGGGAAGGGAAGGGGAGTCATTGGGCAGGGGTAGAGGCAGAGCCGGAGTTGTTGTTTTTACCTCTGCCTTTGATATTGTTACCCCTATAACCTCCCCTTTGGTAGCCCTTACTATATGTGGATTGTGTAGGGGCTTTGTATGAAGTAGAAGGTATGTGAGGAGTATCCCCTGGTGGCGCCTCGATAAGATGAGCGGCGAAATGAACGTCTGGGAGCCTGTGACTTCAGGGCTCCCATAGATTTGCCTGTGTCTGTATCCTTTTTCATTTTTTCAAGTGATATATCTACATTGGGTCCGAATAAGTGTTGCTCATCGAAGGGTTGATCAAGTATAGCACTTTGGACTTCAGGTTTGAACCCTGATATGTGTAGCCAGGCAGGTCTACGTAATAAAACACTGGTGTTAACTGCCCTGGAGGCGGTGTCCGCTGCATCAAGTGCACACCGAACAGAGGTGTTTGTAATATTTTTCTCTTCTTGAATAAGCTCATTTGCTCTATTTTTGAATTTATCAGGGAGGTGTCGCATTAGTGATTCTAATTCGTCATAATGGGCCCTGTCATATCTGGCCAATAATGCTTGTGTATTGGCAATATGCCACATGTTTGCTGTTTGAGACGTAGTTCTTTTCCCTGATGCGTCAAGTAGCTTAGACTCTTTATCTGGTGGTGCAGCTTCACCTGATGTTTGTGAGTTTGCTCTCTTGTGTGCGTTGGAAACTACAAGTGAGTCTAGTGGTACTCGACCTTTAATATATGCTGGGTCTGAAGGGGCAGCTTTATACTTTCTCTGTTCGAGGGTTAATGACCAGAGTTCCGATTGGGTCCTTGAAGACTTCAGGAGCATGCTTAATCACTCCTTTAAGCATTGGTAAAATGGATGAGGACCTTTGTGCATTATCAAAGGTATCCATTAGAAATTCTTCATCTACAGGGTCTGTATGCGTATCTACTCCATGATATTGCATGGCTCTGTGTATCAACTGATTAAAACCCATAGTGTCTTCTGGTGGGGAAGGCCTTGAGGGGTATATGTCATCTTGAGGGACATTTGGGACATCTGGGGTGTTATAATCATCCCACGGGTCAGGTGAGCCTGGAGGAATAGATGGATCATCTATGTTAGCCCCTATATCATCAGAGCTATCATCCCTATTGTCATCGTCTGGTATGATAGAGGATGCAGGGGAATGTTGTGGTAGGGGAGCAGGTGGTGATGGTATATGTGGAGGAGTCGGGGAAGGAAGTCTTAAAGGCATGGTAGCCATGTCATTTTTCTTTGAATGAGGAGCTGGCGCTGGTGTATCCAGTGGTCGTTTTTTTTAAGCTAAAGTTAGCTGTCCAGTGGTTGGGTCTTTAGCTAGAGTCTTTTGTGCAGGGTCTGGATGAAATAAGTCCTCTGCAGGAGGCCGAGCTTTCGGTGCGGAGGGAGGCTTCGGCACCGAAGCGGTTTATTTTGGTTTTTTGGCAATGTCCTGAACCGGAGAAGCAGGAGTCTTTTTCGGCTCCGAAGAATTTTTAAGCTCCGAAGATTTTTTCGGCTCCGAAGATCTTTTCGGCTCCGATATATTTTTGGGATCCGATGGTTTTTTCAGTTCCGGTGATCTTTTTGAATCCGAAGTGGGTTTGCTTGGTTCCGACCTGGGTTTCAGTGCCGAAGGAGTAGCGGTAGGCTTCGGCGCCGGTGGTTTGGATGTCGACAGGGCCGGTGATGTTGTCTTTTTCGGTGCCGGTAGGTGTGTGCCGGCACCGCGGGAAGGCCGACTCGAGCACGAGTCGCCTGAAGGCTTAGTTAGCGACTTAGCCGGGCCTGAAGATGGGGCAGTAGAAGCAGTGTGTCGGTGTGCACCAGAGGGCGAGGGTATGACCGGGGCCTCCTTTGGATGTGTTGAGGAAGGGTCGGGGCGACGGTCTTACTTACGACCCGCTGTGCTGGAGTGATGTCCTCGACGTCTGATTCTTCTGCCGTCTGATTCTTTTGCCTCGGAGTTGTTGTCGACGTTGTGTTGTTCTGACCTGTCGACGCCTTCTTCAAAGATGTCGTACGGAATCAGAGCCGAAGATCGAGCCATTGTTCTCCTAGCTTTTCGGTCCCGGATAGTTTTTTTGGAGCGGAAAGAGGCACAAGTGGAACAGTCTCTGGCCTCGTGCTCCGGGGAGAGGCAAAGGTTACCCACTTCAGGAAGATCGGTGTGGGGAAACTTCGACCCACATTAAGGACACTTTTTAAATGGCGTCCTTTCCATGAGCTGGAGTCGAGGCCTAGTTAGGCCCGAAGGCCGTCGACGATGACCAGAATCAAAATCTTCGGTGTTGAACAGTAGCGTCGACTGGGAAAGCGTTCCAAACAGTAGCGTCGACTGGGAAAGCGTTCCAAACTGATTTTCTGTAAGTTGGTGAGGATTGCGCGCCGAAGGAAATCGGTTCCAACACGGAGCGCTGGAAACACATCCGAGCCCGGTGGAGGAAAAAAACAATCTGGGGATGGAGCCGATGCCCATGCGCAGTATCATCCAAAGGAGGAGTCACCTATCCCGTGACTTCCAAAGACTTTTCTACAACAAAACAAACTGCAAACAACCGGGCCCAACACTAGGTGGCCATCTATGCACAGTGTGTAATCTGCAGCTCATATGCCTCGAACACATATATATATATATATATATATATATATATATATATATATATACACATACATACATCTGCATATCTATTTAAATACAAATATAAATGCATGCATACATATACATATATGCATACATATGCATGTTATGTACATGAAAGTTTGAAAAACACTAATAAAAGCAAAGCTAAATAGCCACCTAATTACAAACAGAATTGCTTTAACTTAAACGAGGGCAAGACCTATTGCATTTCCAATGCTTGTTTTTTATACCTTGTGCGCTGAGGATGCATGTCTGTGGCAAAATAATAGCTCCCCGCGGCTCCCCTCTCCCCTGGCTCTGTGAAGAGGCGGCGGAGCCGTGGCCTGATAGAGGCTGACTGTGAGCGTGGGGGGACCCCTTCATGCACTTTGCAGGGGGCCCCCTCTCAGATTTGTTACGCCACTGATGCATGCGCCTCCCTGTTTGGTTTTTGCAAGCGCCTCTGACCACCTGTTGTGTAATGTTGGACATTGTTTATGTGTCCTTGTATGTGTAACAATGCTCTGTTTGTGGTGCTCATATCTTCGTTATCTACACATCTAGATAGTGCATGTATGTATGCGCGCGCGTATATGTGGTGTAGGCTGGTGAAAGTCTGTGTACCTCTGTTACGTGTGTACTGCTTTTCTTTGTGGCCACCTTATGTGTCTGTGTTGTGTGTAGTGTGTGTTTACACCCCTGTGGTGTGTGCATTATTATTGAAGAAATACATAAATTAAATATACAAACAGGAGAAAGAAAAAAAACAGACAAAAAAACTTCAAATGACTAGTTGGTTTAAAGGGCTATTGAAGATGGCAATGCGGTGAGTTTACAACCCACCGCATTGCCATCTTCAATCTTTCACAAATGATATGTCTATCTTGTGTCCACAAAGTGTCATTGTGCTGCCCCGGTGTGTAGTGTGTAGTGTGAATGTTATACATAATACATGTTAATGTGTCTGCAGTGTGAGACCCCGTGTAACGTGCTGCAGGGGGCAGGGTATCTGTACACTTCGTAGTTGGTGTGTCTGTGGTGGGTGCGTGTCTGTTGTCTGAAGTGTAGACGGCTCTGTTGTATGTGATGCGTGCTCCATGGCAGTGTTGCGTGTGTGTCTGCTTGTGACCGCTGTAGAGCTCGTACTCCATTGCAGAGGTGACACTGGGCACATCCACAGGGCCATGGCAGCCCTGGACTCACCACCCAGACCAGATGGGCAGAGCTCTGAGTGGGGCGAGTGAGCAGCTGACCCCAGGATCAGAGCTGAGGATGCAGCTCTGCCCCTTCTCCCCTCCCCCTACAGAGAGGATGGGAACCTCCCTGGAACAACAGGCACTGTGTACCATAATTACTGAACTGTGCTGTATCGAAGCATAAAATGCTACGTATGTTCATATTCAAAGGAAGTCTATGTTCCAGCCTAAATGCAGCTCTCTCCATGGTGCTGGACAGGGTGTGCAATGACTGCGCACAGATCCATATGTGCGTGCTCTCTGGTGCGCGTGGTAGACTTATTGTTGCCATTTGCACAGAACTTGCACACTGGTTTCCATCTGTCTGACTAATTGTACTATTTTCAAATTATATATATTTTTCGGTGTTCTGAAACAAATTAATGGTATTCAATATGTTTCAAAGGGGTTTTGCTAGTAAGACTTTACGTATATTTTCATAACTTTTCTAAACTATCGATCCAATATTATTGAAGTTGTATGCACTTGGCCACCACTCTACTTTAGTAATTTGCAAGCGAAGACTTTAAAAACAAGTTGTCGCCATTGAGGAATGGCAGACGCTTTCTAAAAAAAAAAGTGCCTACACTGAGTAATGAAGGGGAGAGTGTCACGCCGCTAGTAAAGCCTGCAGGTAGGCGGGGCTAAAACTGGACAGGGTGGTAACCAGGAGGGGCCAAGAAGCCTCCTTTACAATAGAAAGCTAGCGTTTAGCCTAATCTAGGATGCTAGCCAATGGGAAGAGGGGCGGGGCTTCAAGTCCCCTTCCTCAACCGTATTAATTTCAAGAAGCTCTCGAATGCAGAGAGCACCGCATGCGCACTGCTATCGCCAGCCGAGGCCCAATAAACAGAGCCTAAACTTTGGGTCTAAACCCAAACGTATGCAGTTACATGTGTCAAACTGAGACCATGCATGTCGCAAGCTGTCTCCCTACAGCTGCACTGAGACAGATGTAGCTGTGTTCTTGTTCACTGAAGGTTAGTACTGTAAAATATCTCCCAGCTGTTGGAGCCATAGCCAACAGGAGCCTCAGTTTGGCAACGAGTCTTACAGAGGGTGCATTAGCCTACATCTGATTATTCAATGAATTTGTTTTCAACCTCTATCAGATGTGGCCCCGATACAGTAGGGCTGTATGACCTCCTCCTAGTCATTGTAAGTGTTGTTGGATGGTTCCTTGTGTGCTAATACAAAAGAGAATCCTATAGTGCAGTGCTGTGTGTGTGTGTTTTACTCTTTGAGTCACTCATGTAACAATGACCGTTGCAACAATATTTTCTTTAACCATCTGCAATACTTTAGGCAATATTGGGAAATAAATGGTTTCTCCTCTTCCTTGTCCATCCAAAACCCACATAGACAAACATATCTTTTTTTCATTGATTAATTTTGTCAGGAACTGATTTCTCATCAAGAACTGTGCCTTGACAGGAGGCAAGCACTTATTTTCTCAAGCTGGACCCTGTAACGCAGGGTCGGAGGCTGTGGAGCTTATTGTAGCGCTTGAAAGTCCATTATCTTAATATCTCAGCTCCTGCAGTGACTGCCACCCTCACATCACAACACTGCAGAACCCCACAGTAAATTAGGAGTCCCTAGGACAACGGAGAGGATAAAAGGAACCACCACCCTTCCCCCCTGAAACACTACATTAGAAACTGCATAATGCAAAAATATATATGGGCTCTGAACTACTGTAGAGTGAAATCCACAGATCCCATATAAATTAACCCATATCAAAATAATTTAGTAGCTATTTTTTGGGGGTGACAACCAAACTGTATATCAATCAAAATTCTCTGGATGAGAAGGAGCCTACAACAGCTGCGGTTCTTCCATTAGAGCAAATGAGCATCATTAACATTTTATTTTACAGTTTGGCCGAGCCGAGTGGCAGCACTGGGAGGGGCTATAGCTGCTGATTGGCAGCAGTGTTGCTGGCTGGCTCAGTTTAAACTACGCATGTCATTTCGGTCGGCTGTCTTGCGACAGCAAGCCTGACATGCGCATTCTAAACCTCTCCACACAGCTGGATGGAGAGCAGGCACAGTCACCCAGAGCCTGCATGCAGGAGCATCGCGGTAGTCTGGTCAAGCCAATTCTGGTGCTGCTCTCATGCTGCCTAACATGATCATCAGCATGACAGCAGCATTAGTTAGGGGAGTTGCTCAGAGACTCCCTGCAAACTCGGACTGTAGCAGGACCGAAGAGGAGTGGGTAAGTCGTTATTTTATTTTTTATACAATTGTTTTCATACCCACTTTCAGGCAGTAACGGAGAACAATTGAGAGCTTTACTGGTTTCTCAGTGACTGAAAGTAGGTAGTACATTTCGCCCACTATTTAAAAACGTAGGCGGCCGCTACTGGCCTGAAATCACACCACAAGTCACGCCACTTTAGGTGCGGACATGTGAAACCATGCAGTGGTGTAATGATAAATACTGACTTCAAGTTCATTGTGACAGCGTCCAATATTTGCATGAGAGCATATCTGACAGTAAATAGTGTGTAAACTGGATGCTGGCCCTCCACTTCATGTACTTGTGTGTAATTTTTAAGCAGTGCCAGAGGAAGAGGAACACCGTGGTAACTGTTCAACAACATAATATATGTATTCAAGTTTATTAAACTTTTTTTGCATAATGCAGTTGGGAGTTGATTTATTACAAGGCATGCATTATAGAAACCACTGACTGACATTAAATATGTTGATCGAATAACGTATCAAAAAGACCAGCTATTTGAGTCTAAAGGTGCACAGCATGTTGCATCCCAGTATATGTTGTCTCTGCTGATTACATTGTTTAAGATACATTGCAGGCGTATTTTATTTTTACATACTGAATGCAGAAATGTAAGCAGAAAACAGTTTATAATCAGAGTTACGTAATAAATTACCAGTAGCTTATACATTTGTTTTACCGCAGTGGTATTTTGAAAGATGAAAAATATCATGTAAGGCAATATACTGTATGGAAGGGTTATAGAGGAGACGGTGACTCATTCATCCATTACCTGTTGGACTGGCCGTCCTGAGGCGCTTTATGCATAGGATACAGAACTTCAAATCCCAGACAGGTGGGAAGGCAGGAAACAAAGGACAGAACAAGTTTAGATAGCAAATCAGGTAATACAGTAAGCATGGTGGGCAATTACCCAGAAGAGGGACTGTGTTTGAGAACCCGGTGTGTCTTCTGAAAGGTCTATCAAATGTGACTATGGAAAGGGCCTTTCATTTTCGGTAAAAGATATTGTGGTAACGTTCCGAAAGTTCATGTATGCTAGGAGTGTACAGTAGGGCTTTCTCTTTTCAACCATGCAAGTGGGACAACCACTTGGGTTCAATGGTTTCTATAAATCTTAACGGTCACAATGGGTCATGCGTGTTGCCACTATGAGGGGGGTGGGGGGCGCTATGGATCTATGAGTGGATGTTAAACCTTTCAGCCTCAGGGTGGTCGTCCCTCAAACTTTTTGCCTTGTTCCTCCATATTTTTCAGATTTTGTTTTTGTTGGCCTTAAGACTCTGTGTACTTCACCACTGCTAACCAGTGCTAAAGTGCATCTGCTCACTCCTTAAAACATCATAACAATGGCTAATCCCCAATGGTCATACTTAATTTACTTATAAGTCCCTAGTTAAGTGGTACTACATGTACCCAGGATCTGAAAATTAAAGGCTTCTTGGGGCCCTGCAGCATTTGTTGTGCCACCCACTTAAGTAAGCTTTCAAACCTGCCTCAGTCAAGCCATTGCAGCCTGTGTGTGCAGTTTTAAACTGCCAATTCGACCTGGCAAAATAAACCTTTGGTCACGCTCAAACCTCCCTTTTTAATATACCTAAGTCAACTCTAGAGTAGCCCTAGACAGCCCACAGAGCAGGGTGCAATGGATTTAATAAGTCAGTAGGGAAAAACTCAAATTAATTTTTCACATTGGAGTTACCTTATTACATTTAATAAGCTGTAAGTACAAAATAGGAAGACGTAAATAGTTCATGTTTGGGGTCTTAGGAATTGTAAAAAAATCTTCTTTTAAGGTAAAGTCAGACTTACAATTTTGAAAATGCCACTTTTAGAAAGATGCAAAAAGAACAATTGGTGGCCAGAATGCAGAACAATGTCAAACATTAACCCCAGTACAGAGATCTGGGTCTAAATCCATCATTTTTCGCTCACCATGCCATTCCAGTTTGGACCCAGCCATATGCAAATCAGTCTTGACCCTGCGCCCAATGGGAACAGTTGAGCCCGAACTGTCAGGCCAGGTCCACCCTGGACAGGAAACAAGCATCCTAGGACCGGTTTCAGGCTTTCAGCACTCATCAGCCAGAATAGCTTGAAACCAGTGGCATGGAGAGCATGGGACCCACGCCTGGGCATACCCGTCCCACTCGGGGTGACTAATGCAAAAAGAACAATTGATGGCCAGAATGCAGAACAATGTCATGCATTCAACCCAGAACAGAGATCTGGGCCTAAATCCATCGTTTTTTGCTCACCATGCCATTACAGTTTGGACACAGCCATATGCAAATCAGTCTTGACCCTGCGCCCAATGGGAACAGTCCAGCCCGACCGGCCGGGCAGTTCGGCCTGGGCTGTTCTCAAGGGGCAAAGGGTCAAGACTGATTTGCATATGGCTGGATCCAATCTGGGGTGGCGTAGTGGGCAAAAGAACGATGGATTTAACCCAGATCTTTTGACTGGGGGAGAATGTTTGCATTGTTAGCATTCCGTCCATCATTTGTTTGCTGTAACACTTTTCGCCCTAAGTGGGATGGGTATGCCCAGACGTGGGTCCCTTGCTCACTGTGCCACTGGATACAAGCTAGCCTGACTGAAGAAGGGTGACATACCCTAAAACCGGTCCCAGGATGCTTGTTTCCGGTCCAGGGAGGACCTGGCCTGGCAGTTAGGTCTCGACTATGGGGTGGCATAGTGGGCAAAAGAACAATGGATTTAACCCAGATCTTTAGACTGGGGGAGAATGTTCGCATTGACAGAATTCCGTCCATCATTTGTTTGCTGTAACACTTTTAGAAAGTTGGCATTTTCCTGCCTTTACCATTTCATGCTTGCAGCCTTTCTCTGGATCACAAGACTGGGTGTACATGGCATTTGGTCTATGCTTATTACTCCTAGAGAACAACACACAATAGAGAGCTTAATTGCCCTGAATGGGCCATCACTGGGAGGACGGAGTTAGGCACAGCCCCACTTACACCTGAATAGGCTGTGTCCTGCTTTCAGAAAAGTGATTGCATAGCCCATGTAGTTAATTTGGAGGCAGGAGAGGCAGAAAACTTGAGTACTTCAAAGGAAATCCTATAGAAGTTTCTCCCTCTTCAAAGAAGGAACCAGGTATAACTAAATGATTACTCACCAGTAGGAGTAGCTTTGCAGCATGAAGAGTTTTCTGGATTCACATGCTGTGCATTATTCTGCCATCTAGTGATTGGGTCTGGAATTGTCTGTATCCTTTTTTTTTTTCTTTGGGGTATCGTTGCCCACCATCTGGTGCCAGGTACATCCCTTGTGCGATGTCAGATGGTGACCCAGAAGTTCCTGTGCGTGGAAGCCATCTTCACATTCTATTTTCCTCTTTTTTCTTACTTGGTAAATGTATTTATATTTATTTATTTATTATGAGTTTTATATAGCGCTAGCCAGACCCGGAGGTATCGGAGCGCTTTACAGCAAGATCGGTCATAGGATACATTAAGCAATTTAGTATATATAAAGAAAACATGTTACAGGGCGTGGCTTGAACTCCGCCGGGCATGGCCGCTTGAGTCCCGAGCTCCGAGGCCGATCTCAGTGCTTATCCTGACTCCGACCTCCCCCGGCAGCGCCGACGACCCAGCGTGGTCCTAGGGAGAGCGGAGCACCTCGGCGGCACATGCAAACGGGGAGTGGTTCGCGGAAGCTGCGAGCCCGGTGATCGGAGGGACGCGCTGGTGACGTCCGGCCATCTTGCCTGTGGCCTACTGCTGTTGGCTAATCACCGGCCTCAATTACCGAGGTGCGGCTGGGAGGCCGGAACTGCCGCAGCTGGACGTTGGCCGGCGCCTGCCCGAAAACGGCTCCCTGGCGGCTGTGGACACGGGCGCCCTGCACTGACACCCGCGACCAACTGTGGCGGCCTAACAGCGGCTGGTGGCACTAAGCGGTGGGGCCCGGTGAGCTGTACCACGGCCCCATCACCCTCGAGCCGCGGCGCGGCACGATCATCGGAGGGGACGGCGCCTGGGGCGGTCCTTGCGTGCGCTGCACAGTGCGAGGAGCGGCGATCCCTGGGAGCCTGGCCAGATGTGCTGCTGGAGGCGTGGTGCGGCCTAGGACCTAGGCGCGGAGCCCGGCTTGGTGGCTGAGGAGCCCGAGGTGGTGTGTGGTGCCGGCCTGCTGGTGGGCCTTGCCGGCGGGCCGCTGATTGGGCGGCTGGTGCGCTCACAGGCTGGGCGAGACTTGGATGAGGGTGCCCCGTTCTCTACCCAGTGGTGACAACGACGGTGGTGCATAGCCCCTACGCCACGTGACTCTGGCCACTGGGCGGCTCCTGGAGGTCCCTTGGTGGCGCGGCTGGCCCGAGGTTGCCCCCACGGCTTGCTACTGACTGGGGGTGAGAGACTTGAGGTCGCTCCGAGCCCCCCCAGATGCGGAGGTACCTGCCCGGATTACCTCCTACTTGACGAGGCGCTGTGGCTGTTGTGTGCCCCTGGTGGTTTGGATCGGAGGGAGCGGAGGCTGGCGAGTGGTGTCTCCACTGGGGCGGCGCATACCAGCAGGTCCACAGCGTCGGTTGGAGCGGGGGTTGGTGCCTGGACCTTTCTGCACGGACGACCACCCAGGCCTTGGTCCTGGTGAACTGACTGGACGGAGCTGCTGGGGGCACGGTTCCTCTAGCGGCCGGGAGCGCATCGGGGAGTTGGCTTCTGGCACATGGCGCGATTGGTGAGACCAGGAGCTGCGCCATGGGGAAACCACGAAAGGGCACAGGAGCGGCACCGGCCGACCAGACTGAGGACCCGCCGGAGGTACAAGGTCAGAGCTTGACGGAGGGCCAGGGTGCGGGGCTCCAACAACGGCAGATGGACCAGATCCTTAAGGCCATAGGGGACACTAGGGATGCGCTGCGGCAGGACATTGCGCAGGTGTCGACGGGCCTGGGCCTCCTGAAGGCGGACCACGACAAGCTCGCCGATCGGGTTAAGTCAGCGGAGCTAGCGCTGGAGACACTGGGGCCGGCACAGAAAGCAGCGGACACCGCGATGGAGGACTTGTTGCGCAGAGTGCGCCACCTGGAAAGGAGAGCGGAGGATGCGGAAGGGCGCAATCGGCGCAACAACATCCGAGTGGTGGGTCTGCCGGAGAATATTGAGGGGAGCGACATGGTCTCTTATCTGGAACGGTGGCTGCGGGATGTGGAGGTCCCTGAGGGCCTGACGCACTTCTATACCCTGGAGAGGGCTCACAGGGTCCCGGCCAGGCCCCCGGCCAGTGGTCGCGCGCCTGCTGCATTTCAGAGATCGGGACATCATCCTACGGCAGGCTCGGTCGGCTGGCCCCTATAAGGTGGACATTGCGTCGGTGTCTCTCTTCCCCGATTACTCCCAGGAGGTCCAACGTAGTCGCTTCTCCTTCCTGGCGATCAAGAGGGCCCTTCGCGATGAAGGGGTACAGTACTCCTTGCTGTTTCCGGAACGCTTGAAAGTGATGGTGGATGGAGTGGCGACATTTTGTGATACGCCAGATGGCGCTTGGCAGTGGCTGGAACTGTACCGAGTGGGCAAAGACGGCGCTGGTAACTGGGCAGAGGCAACGGAGGAGCGACCGAAGCCACGCAGGAGTAGGTGTAACCGGAAACGGGTACAGAATAGGAGGTCCCCTTCCGCATCACAGACGGAGCTGGAGAGACAGGCTGCCCTACAGGTGGTGTCGGTTATCTCTGGAGTGGTGACGGAGGCTCCATCGGTAGACTCAGGTTCCTGGCTGGGCTCCGATGAGGCCGATATTGGAGGCTCTGATGGGGGCTCGGAGAAGGACCCTGGGGAGCTGCCACAGGTTACCCCACAGACGGCTGATGGACTGATGGACTAATGATCTTTCCAGATGCTGAGCGAAGTACAGTAAGGGGGCATACTCGGCTGGTGGTATTGACACTGTAGGGGACACTGGGGGACCATTTCCTGGCGCTGGGAGGACCGCTTTATTCTGTGTTGAGGGGGTGTTGCTGGGGAGTGAGTGGACCCTGGGAGACTGGGAACACAAGTGGGTCAAAGCGCAGCTGGGGTGAGGAAGCTACCATGCACGAGGTCGGCTTCTCCCCGGTGTGGTGGGCCTCTTGTTGTCCGGCCTGGATGGTGTGGGGTCACCCCTCTACCTCACATAGTTTGTGAGTCTCTGGTGGTTACCAGAGTTCCCCTCGTTGACGGGGGTTGGGTTTGGATGGGTAACAACTGTTTGGCGCCTGTTCTGGGGGAGGGTGGTCTGGGGGTTGGTTGGTTCTGGTTCACGTTACAGGGGGTTGTCAGTGTGCCGGTAGGGTTGTGTGGGGTTGGACTCAGATATAGACCTACTGATGGCGGCTAGACTTGAATTGAAATGTATTACTTGGAATGTGCGGGGGCTCAACTCGATGAGGAAGCGATATAAGGTGCATGCATATTTGGTCCGTAGGGGGGTCCAGTTGGCCTTTTTACAGGAGACGCATTTAACTCAGGCGGAAGGGCAGGCGCTGCAGCGGCGATGGAGGGGGCAACTCTTCTATACCACCTATTCCTCATATGCTAGGGGGACTCTGATCTGGGTGCGCGCAGGTATCCCCTTTCAACCCATGACGACGATGGTGGATTCAGATGGGAGGTTTGTGGCTGTGCTAGGGCGTCTCGATGGTCGGGACGTCACGCTTTGCAGTGTCTATGTCTCAAATGCTGATCAGGCTGTGTTCTTCTCAATGCTTTCGGGGAGGCTTGCGTCCCTATTGGTGGGCACAGTGTTTCTGGGGGGGGGACTTTAACTCGGTGGTGGATGTGGAGCTGGACCGTTCCCACCCCCCACTCCCACTGGCACAGTCGGTAGTGCGCAGAGTGGCCAAGGCACGGAAGCATTGGCAGGAACGGTGGGACCTCTTGGATGCCTGGCGGACACACCACCCCGTGGATAGGGATTATTTGTTTTACTCTGCGCCCCATGACCTCCATGTGCGCCTTGACACTGTTCTTTGTACACCTGGAGCCCAGGAACTCACGCGCAGCAGCGAATACCTAGCGAGGACTATCTCGGATCATAATCCTTGCTTGCTCACGGTCCTCTGGTCGAGACAGCGGCAGTCGGTTCCCGGCGCTGGAGGACCCAGTGTTTAACGCGGGGACACGGGAGGGCATAGAGCATTACTTTTGGGAGAACGGGGGATCCGCGACTACCAGGGCGCATGAGTGGGATGCCTTCAAAGTGGTGATACGAGGTGTGTGCCTCTCATCCACAGCGGGGGCGCGTCGGACGTTGCTAGGCGATACTGACCGAGAGGAGGCCTCCCTGCGGCAGGCGGAGAAGACTAGCCATATGGCGAGGGGCGGTAGGGAGGAAGTGCTTGCGGCTCGGAAGCCGGTGGCCACTCATGTTGAGAGGCTTCGATGCCTTGATTATAGAGAGTACATGGTCCGGGCGCACGCTGAGAGGGATCGGGTAGGCATGTTGTTGGCGTGGCTGGCCAACCCGCATACTAGGGGCACGCCGATACTGTCACTGGCTACGCCCGCAGGGGACTTGGTTCATTCGCAGAAAGAGATCAATGACCAGTTTCTGGGCTATTACACGGAGCTCTACCGGAGTAGGCCTCCAGCGCCTCCAGCTGAGCTGGATACCTTCTTGGAGGAGGCGCAGCTACTGCAGTTAGACTCAGAGCAGGGGACCGCGCTGGGTGCTGTTATTTCCCTTGGAGAGATTAGAGCGGCGGTTCAACACATGGCCAGGAAGAAGACGCCAGGGGCTGACGGCTTGCCGGTGGAATTTTACGCCTCGTACATTGACCTCCTGGCGCCTCAATTACATCAGGTGTATGGCGAGGCCTGGGAACTGGGCAGGTTACCGCCATCGGCCAGAGAGGCGATCATAGTGCCGCTGTTGAAGAAGGGCGGGTCGCCTACCGCGAGGACGGCTTATCGCCCGCTCTCGATGCTCACTGTGGACTATAAGGTGCTGAGTAGGATCTTGGCCACGCGGCTGTCCGTGCACATGCGTACGCTGGTGCACTCGGATCAGTCGGGCTTCATCCCCACACGGAACACTTCGACGTGCATACGACGACTGATACGGGTCATAGACGTTGACGGGGAGGGTTCACCAGGCGCGGCAGTGCTGTCGGTGGATATAGAAAAGGCATTCGACAGCGTGGAGGGGTCGTATTTTTTTTGCGTGCTCCGTCGGTTCGGGTTAGGGGATGATTTCGTCCGTTGGACGCAACTGCTGTATAACTCCGCTACCGCCAGGGTTCGTACGGGCCGTTCCATATCTGCAGCATGCTCGGTGGAAAGAGGCACCCAACAGGGTTGCTCCTTGTCCCTGCTCCTCTTCGCGCTGGCAATCGAGCCTCTGGCAGCGCGAGCCCGGCAGTGTAGATATTATGGGGGGGTGTTACTGCGCGGCGAGCCGCATTACATCGCCTTGTATGCCGATGACCTCTTACTGTATCTGGCCGACGTGGAGACCTCGGTGCGGGGAGCACGGATCCTCCTTCAGGAGTTTGGTGAATTGTCGGGCTGCGTGTTAACTGGTCCACGACTTGTTTATTCCCACTGACGTCTCGTTGCGCCCAGCCTACAGTGCTGGAGGGACTACGTTGGGAGTCTGAGTGTTTACCGTACCTCGGTGTCTATATTTATCACACCCACTCGCTCCTCTATGAGGGGAATGTGGGCAGAGCGCTGAGGGGCATTAGAGGCAGTGTGGGGTTCTGGCGTACTCTTCCGCTGTCAGTAGCCGGACGCATAGCATTGTTGAAGATGGTGGCCCTCCCGCGGCTGCTTTATTTTTTTCGCACGCTACCAGTGTGGATTCCGATCTTCTTCTTCAAGATGTTGCGGTCGATGGTGATAGGGTTCATCTGGGGCTCCGGCAGGAGACGTGTAGCACTGAACACCTTGCTCAGGTCGCGGGAGGAAGGAGGTCTGGCAGTGCCAGATTTTGAGTGGTACTATCTGGCGGCGCAGCTGCAATGGCTCACGCAGGCGGTGGCGCGGGAGTTTAGAGGCCCGGATGGTCCACAGGTCAGGATTATTCAGCGCCATGTTTTGTCCTTTATAGTGCTCCAACAGAGGCTTCGGCTGGATCAGCTCACTCTCGAGGAACGCACCCTTCGCCAATGTTGGCTACGTAGCCAGAAACGGGCGGGATTCACCACCCCGTATGCCCCGGAGATCCCTCTGGGCATGTGCACCGCCCTCCCGCATGGCGCACTGGCCGACTGGGAGGAGCGTGGGGTCCACATGGTAGGGGACCTATATAGAGATGGTACCTTGTTACCATTCCACGAACTGCAGAGTGCCTTTGATTTGCCGAGGGGCGACTTTCTGTTACATGCGGCTCTGGTGTCGGGAATCCAGAAACACTGGAAGATGGGTTTGGCAGAGCCCCCTACGTCATTGGGCTGCCAGTACATCACGATGGCCGCTGGCACTTTCAAGGCTATTACCTGCCTGTACAGGAGATTGGCATTGGAGGATCCGCCGCCCCTAGATCGGTTGAGGGAACGTTGGGAGGGGGACCTCGGCCGACAGATACCGGAGGCGACTTGGACACAGCTCGTACAGCGGGCCTGGAAGGGCACACGCAATGTTCGGTTTCAGTTGGTGCAATATTTTACACTCCACAGGGCTTATTTGACGCCGGTTAAAATCCAGCAGGTCTTTGGGGGAGCTCACTCAGTGTGACCCCGATGTAACGTGGAGGGCGCTGACTTTGGCCATATGCTTTGGTCCTGCACAGGGCTGGGTGAATACTGGACCGATGTTGTGGCATGTTTGAATGAGGTCACGGGCCGTCAAGTTGACGTAAGCATGGGGACTTGTCTCTTGCTATGGTTCCCGCACACACCGGCCACAAAAGTTACAAGTAAATTCTTTGATCTGGGGTTGATTATGGCCAAAAGGGAGCTCACTATGCACTGGAAGTCTAGGGGGGGCCCCAGCTTTCTGAGGTGGGGGGGGGTTTCCTACAATGGGCAACTAGTGAGGGGACTCTTAGACTACAGCTAGCCAGACGCACTTCTAACGACAAAGCGCTGGATGCGGCCAGGGCGTGGGGGTGCTGGTGGCGGACCTACAATCAGCGAGGGAAGCTAGTGGGGATGAGGAGATGGATGCACCGGCGACTCAGGAGCTGGAGACTAGGGCAGGGATTGCGGGAGTACACATGGGAGGTGAGACCACTTAGGATCACACACCCTTATGCATGTGATGATGTCTGCACTTATGTTGGAAGGAACGAAGGACCGCTAGGATTATATGCTATGTTCTGCACTTACTCCAGGTCGTTATGCAGCTGAGGGCCGTGAATGTGGATGCTCCGGGAGGAGTTGGGCACTGTTGCACAAGAGTTTATACCATTCTCTAGCAGAGACAGTAGGAGGCACACTGACAAGGGGGGGTGGGGGTAGAGGGGGTGGAGGAAGAGTGATTCGAATAGGGACGGGGGAAGCGGACCAATGTTGATTTTTGTCCTGAAAAGAACCGAGTTAATGAAGATCCGCTTATGATGCATGACAGTGTGATGTTTGACTAAAACTTAATAAACATCTGTTTAAAAAAAAGAAAACATGTTACACATAAGTAATATATCACAGTAGATTGTACAGGGACTGAATGAGGTAGTCGAAGGGAAACCCAAAACTCAGGGATAGGTTCAGCCAGTGAGTGGGGGGCGAGAGGGAGTCAGTACAGAGAGTGAGGTAGAGGTCGATGAGGCAAACGTTTCTGAGTGCGACTCTGGTAGGAATTTAGCGACTGACTTGTAGCTATATGTTAGGGGGAGATCGGTTGAGGAGGAAGACCTTGAGTTGCCTTTTGAATATTATGAAGGAGGGGTTAGTCCTGATTTGTGCTGGAAGGAAGTTCCATATTTTCGGCGCATTTCCTGCAAAAGATCGAGCTGCGGTTTTTTGTCTGCGAGATTTCGGGGGGATAAGCAGTAGAGTGTTTGTGCGCCTCAGGTTCTTGACTGCCCAGCCTTCTGTAGTTTAGCTGCCAGGTAGGCTGGTTTCCCGGTGTGCAACACTTTGTGCGTGAGAGGCAAGCGGTTCTGAAGCTGGCACGCATTTCGACAGGGGGCCATTTTAGCTCTGAGTGCAGGCGAGATGTGATCATATTTCTTTATTCCGGTGACCATTCTGGCTGCTGAATTAAGAGTTGATCTGAGTGGAGCTAGATGGGACTTTGGTGCTCATGTGAGAGTTGCACTTCCGTAGTCCAGTCTGGACAGTACCAGGGATTGTGTGGCTTGTTTGAGGTCGCTAGGAGGGATGAAGGGTTTAATTTTGTTGAGAAGTTTAAGGTTGAGGAATGCACTCTTTGCAGTGTTTTTGATGTGTTTGTTCATGTCTAGTTTGGGGTCCAGAGTGATTCCCAACGATTTTACGGAATCAGCTAAGATGAGGTGTGATTGAGAGCCTCAATGGTTTTTATCCATTCTGTGATTTGGGTGTTCTCCTCTTTGTTGAAGAGAAGGAGGATTTCCGCCTTGTCCTGATTTAGTTTTAGGTGGTTGCCTGAGAGCCAGTCCTGGACTTCTCGTAGAGTGAAGTTCAGTCTCTGGATGTCTTCGATGGAGGAGGTTTCCAGGTAAATTTGGGTATTGTCTGCATAGAGGTGGAAGGGAATGTTGTTCTTTTTTAGAATGGCGGTAAGGGGCTCCATATATATGTTGAAAAGTTGTGGTGAGAGTACTGATCCTTGAGGGACACCCCTGCGTAAAGTGAGTGGGTCAGACGAGAAGTTCTTGATTTTTATATTTTGGGTGCAGTTTTGCAGGAAAGAGGCGAACCACTGTAGGACCACCTCCTCTGCTCCCGCCCTTTCTTGAAGTGCTTTGATGAGGAGTTTGTGGTCAACCGTGTCGAAGGCAGCCGATAGATCCAAGAGTATGAGTAGACAGCATTGGCCTTTGTCCAGAGATTTGTGCATATCGTCTATTACATTTAAAATCACTGACTCTGTACTGCATCCTTTTCTGAACCCTGATTGATGGGGATCAAGAAGGTTGATGCTATCTTGTGTTGAGTGAGTTGGGTGAGAACACATTTTTCCAGAATTTTCGCTAGAAGGGGGAGGTTAGAGACGGGTCTGAAGTTGTTCAGATCATTTGTGTCTGAGCCATGTTTTTTCAGTAGAGGAGTGACTTGGCCAATTTTGAGACAGTCGGGCATGACTCCGGTGCTCAGGCAGCTATTTATAATCTTAGTCCAGTGCGGGGCTAGGCATAGTTTGAGCTTTTTGGCTTGTTGGGCCGGTAGGGGATCCATAGCGTGTGCTGAGGGTTTGGTGGTAGAGATCATGTTGATGACCTCTGCTTCGGATATGGGGATGAAGGATTTCCAAAAGTTAGGGGTGTGTTTAGAAGTGAAATCTTCTGCCTCAGCGGGCGCTTTGCTGTCGAGGGGGCTTTTCAGTGCGACCAAGGAGAGTTCTATCTTGGAGATTTTGTTGTTGAAGAAATTGGCAAAGTTGTCGCACAGGTCTTTAGAGGCTATAACGTGTCGGAGGAGGTTTGTCGCTTGATGAGGCTGAATAGTTCCTTTGGTCTGTTCTTAGCTTTGTCTAGTGCGTTGCAAAAGAAGGACGGTTTTTCATTTTTTATGTGTTTGTTGTATTTCCCTTTTACTGCTTTGAGTCTAGCTCGCAGGATTGTGGACGGGTTGTTTTGCCACAGTCTTTCCGCCGTTCTTAGTTTTCTTCTTTCTGAGTTTAAGTCTGAATTGATCCATGATCTGGCAGGAGTGTTCCGGACTCTTTTTAGTTTCAGGGGGCTATTTGGTCCATAATGGAGGTCATGGTGGAGTTGTACTGAGAAGTGAGTTCAGTTGCTGATAGATCAACTGTGTGGGTGGGGAGGAGGGAGCTTACCCTTTCCTCCAGGTCAGCAAGAGGGATTTGCCTTAGATTTCGCACCCAGCGCGGTGGGTCCCGCGTCTCGGGTTTGTCTCGGACCCTTTGGTTTAGGTGGAAAAATATGATATGGTGATCCGACCAGTCCACAGGCAAGGTTTGGTCAATGGAGACTGAGTCTGCATGAGCAATAATGGCATCGAGGATAGAACCTTTGTTGTGGGTTTCCTCTGTGCGGTGTTGGGTGAGTTTGCTTATAAGATCGTTGAGGGTTTTGATTAGCACAACGTTTTCATCTTTCCAGTTTAAGTTGAGGTCACCTAGAAGTATGTTGTTTGGGCTCTGGAGTGCGGAATGAGTTAATAGGTCGGAGAGGTGCTCTCCAAAGGAGGAAGTGTTTCTTGGCGGATGGTAGAGGAGGTGACAGAGTAGTGAGTTGTTGTCACTCATCTTTATGGTTGTAGTAAGACATTCAAAAGAGTTATATTTGAGGGAGTCAGTTTCCGTTACAGAGATGCTGTTCTTGTGTATGATTGCTATACCCCCACCTCTCTGTTTTTTTCTGTCTTTGTGTATGATAGCGAAGCCCGGGGGCACAAGTATATCCATAATTGGGGGAGAGAACTCGTTTAGCCAAGTTTCGGTGATGAACATGATGTCAATGTCATTTGTGCGGATGGTCTCAGCCAATTCGGTTGCCGACCTGCAGTTGATGAGCATGCATTTGGTGTTGGAGCTCTCGTTGTTGGGGTTCTTCATTAAGGGAGCTCTGGGTATATTAGTGAGGAGGGCTGGTGGTCTTATGGGTCTGGAGGGAGGGCAGTCTTTTCCCATACCAGTGATCACGTGAATCTTGGATCCGGAGGTGATAGTAGTGGTGGTGTCGAATGTGGAGGCAGGATCTATTGCTTCTTTAGTGGACAAGGAGGCTCTTGTTCATTATGAGTCTTTGAGCCTGGTTGGGAAGGGGGGTTTGTGTTCCAACTGAGCCGTTGGGTCTCATGAGGCCTTATGTGATTGGTGCAGGTGTGTAGGGGAGTCGGAAGTGGATGATGGGTGGGTTTTCTGAGTGTGGTGAGGTTCTGTATTATTTCTGAGAGGCCCAGAATTACCATTTCTAGCTGGCTTTCCAGCAGGGCCAGTCGCTGTTTCGTCTTTAAGTAGGTAGGGGAAGAGGGGTCTCGGGCGGGTGTTGCGGCTCTGGTTTCTGGATCTCTCGGGGCCTTAGTTGAGTTGGGGGTCGTGGAAGAACTAGGCAGTTGGATAATGGGCGGCTTTGCGTGAGTGGTGTCCGTGAATGGGGGAGCCAGGTATGGGTGAGTGCTGGATTCTCTGCATGGACTTTTGGAATTGGGGTTGCCCCAGTCACCTGGATGGGAGGTCCTGGATATTGGGAGTGGGCGGTCTCGGCGGGGGTCTCGCTGTTATCTCTTGAATGGCAGTGGAGGGAAAGGGATGGGCTTCAAGGGTAGCGATCTGAGATCGCAGGTCGTTTGATGAGAGTGGGAGATTGAGGAAGGTGGGGGTGGTTGTTGCTCGGGGGGTAGGAGGGCTTGATCTGTATTGCGGTATCTATTACGAATGGTTGGGGGGAGAAGCTTGGGCGCTGTTGGGGAGGGGTAAACCGGGTGGAGGATGGAGTTTGGCAGCGGGGGGAGGCATGGTTGTAAGAGAGGTCTTGTGGAGGTGGTGGGTTGTGGAGGGGGGAGGTGGGTGTTTGTTGGGATGGGCTTGGGAAGTCACGTCTATGACGGGGATCTGATTTGTTTGGGGGTGTGTGGGAGAGTTGAATCCTCTCTGTGAGGGGTGAGCGGAGTGTCGGATAGTGTCTGGAGGGGGGAGGTTGTCTGGCATGTCGGGTGTCTTGTGGGTTTCCGGTGCAATCGCATGTCGGGGCCTTCTATTCGGGGACAGGAGGTTGGACGGTCAATATCTATGAGAAAGTGGGGGCGTCGCAGAGTGAGGGGAAGAGAGAGTCGAAGGCTTCTAGGTTGTCATGGTTTGCTTGGATCAGGACTGTGCCGTTGGTGTATATGGTTATGGAGGTGTTGCCGCTAAGTTTGGGGCGAACAGGGAGTGTAATCGTAAGTTTGCAGGTGTGGGTGGTGTTGGTTATTTTAGATATGTGCAGATGTGTCTTGAGTAC
The DNA here is from genome assembly GCF_964261635.1 of Lissotriton helveticus. Taxonomy (NCBI): domain Eukaryota; kingdom Metazoa; phylum Chordata; class Amphibia; order Caudata; family Salamandridae; genus Lissotriton; species Lissotriton helveticus. The sequence goes on from NC_136065.1 coordinate 1,346,380,269, forward strand.
TTTGTTCCAATTGTCAGGACTCATGGTGTAGAAAATTAGGTCAATTTTTATCTGGCCTTTGGAAGAGCAGTAGTAGGTGTCCGCAATTAGGGTTTCTGGGTGTTGTCTGATCAGCCGGTGTTTAAGGTTTCTTTTTGCTTTGGGGGTGAGGTTGGGGGGGAAAGTGATGAAGAAGGAGTTCCGGCCGTGAGGTTTTAGTCCTTTGGGGAGGGATGGGCGGGATGGGGTGGTGGTTGCCATACTGTCTCTAATTGGTTGGACGGAGGGGCTGCGCTTGGAGCGATTCCGCCGAGAAGTCTGTAGAGGAATGATCTAGACTACCGAGGCAAAACCCGGGTTGATGACTTTGGTGAATGTTGTGTTTAGGCTCAGTGGTTGGTTAGGGTGTAAGCTATTGTCCCACGAGAAAAGGTGAATAATGTGTCTGACCTCAGTGAGCTGTGGTCTTAACTATTAGCCCGCGTGTAGGAGAGATCGGTCTGGTGAGTAGACCAAGGACTTTTTAGGAGCAGTAGCCAAAGCGTAGCCAGAAGTGGAAGACATGTGAGGTGACCCTGTTTCAGGAGCAGTCCTAACTAGCCCAGATCGATTGAACAGCCGATTAGGGAGGGTGGGGGGACCACAACTTCTCCAACAGAGCCCTATAAGACGATAGTTACCCCGCACTAGCTGACATCACGTCTTTTCCTGGTTGGTTAAGGAGGAATAACCTCTTCTACACCTTTACTACAGGCATAGAAATAGAAGTCCTACTCCTCTGTTCACAGTCCACCATCCACCCTTAAAGGATCAATGTTTCACATTAGAAAATAGTGGCTTAGCACATGCTATTCATGGAACTAAATAGTGGCTAGTCCTACTCCTCTGTTTACAGTGAGTGAGTGATTGGCGTTCCTGAAGAGTTGGTGAGTTGGGGGCGAATGGCCGCCATCTTGGGGACAGGCCGGTAGTTTTTGTGAGGCTGAGTAATTCTATGCCTCCAAAGCTTAATATGCGTGCCACTGTGCCACTAGTCCGTCAATTCATAGACCAGAACAGCGGTCCCGACATATTCGTCTGTAGAAGAGGGTTGGGGGAGCTAAAAGGACTTGCACCTCATTGGGCGTCTGTTTCGCACTTCTAATGACACCATCTTATGGTCAGGCACAAGGAATCGTGTTCCGAGCCTCCCGTTGCAAAACCCAGATAGGGTTCCTTTTTCCTTCTTTCTTTCTTTTTTTGTTTTATGCGCCTTACCGGTCCCGACGAGCGCACCCTTCTGGTCTTGATATTTTATTTATATGCTGCTGTCCGGTTCCACAGAGCCTTTCTCCCTCCGTCTCGAGGGTGTCAGGGAGCATCCGATGCTTCTGTTGTCAGTTGTAAGGCATATGACCGTCCAGGGTGATGCTCGGTTGCCGTCTGGAGTTTTTTTTTTGCAGGAGCAGTTGAGACTTCGTTCGGGTTCAGGCGAGGCTTTAAGGGTTCATTTTCTGGATAGTCCGCCGTGGCTGCCCGATCTTCTTCGATGCAGGGGCAGCTTGCTTTTGCTTCTTGCCGGAGCTTCCACAGTGCGATCCCGGGACGCCTTCTTGGTTCTTTATTTACATGATTTTTTCCCCCACCTGTTTGCATTCCCCCCTAGGAGAAGAAGTGGATGGGTCACATGTGAATTCAGAAAACTCTTCAAGCTGCAAAATTACTCCTACTGGTAAGTAACCAGTTCATTTTGCAGCAGGAATCCATTTTTGGATTCACATGCTGTGTATTAGATTATGGAGCGGTTTCTTCCTCCTTAGGGTGCTTGTGGAAAGGTGAGGAAGACTTTGTGAACAGGTGTTTAGGTACCTTCTGTCCCACTTGAGCTTCCTTAGTTATCTGTATATCCACGCAGTAATGTTTGGTGAAGCTGTGTGAAGATGCTCATGTTGCCGTTTTACATATAGTGTCTATTGGCACAGTGGCCATGAAGGCCAGAGGTGCCCTTTTTCCCTTTTCCATTGTTAAGTGGGCTTTCTGGATGTGACTTTAAAATGTTTCCTGCTGAAGAATAGTATACTTGAATTGCCTTTACAATCCAATGTGCAGTTGTCACCTTTGTCACGGGTGCTCCTTTGTTAGATTGAGAGATGAACAATTGATTCCCTTTACGGAATTGTTTTATCGCTTTTAGATAGTATAGTAATGCCCTTTTTTCTCAACCCTTGGGGCTACTCCCTTTGTTGAGGTAGGCTCCTTGACAGCCTCCTTGCGTTGGTCCAGAAGGCTTGGCAGCATTGGAATGTTTTGGGTCCCCTTGGTGGATGGTGCTAAGGTTTCTACGAGGAAGCAAGAATATCCTTTCTCCTCCTCTGAGGAAATCTTGAAGGTATCAACTGCTCTCTTGATGAGGCTATTGTAGAAGGCTATGTCGTCTTGTGGCTAAGCTTTCGAGAGATAGCAACAGACCTCTTCTTCTGGTATTTCTGTGTCGAGGTGATTCCATCGATAGTTCAGGAGGCTTCCTCCTCTTCTGGAACGTCGAGTTCCTCTTCAACTGCCTCTTCATGAGGTTCAGGGGTTACCGACATTTTGTGGGTATCCTACTCTTCCTCTGTGTCTGCAGTAGTGGAGGATTTTGTCGGGATTTTGAGTTCTTTCAGCGCCTTGTAGAACTGTTGGAGTGCCACCATTTCTGCCTCAGGCGTCTTTACTTTTTCTACACCTCAGGGACAGTTTCGGCGTCTGAAACCAGGGAGCTCCTCTTCTTGGGTGTGGTGGATTCTGCCTCCAATGGTATGGTTTTTCCTTTCGTGGCCTCTCATTCGGCACCTCTCTTCGTCGGTATCACTGGGGTGGGATCCGTGTTTTTTTTTGGTCGCGGCTGACCCTCTGCCGTCGTTTTCTTCTACACCTGGGCTTCCTTTTGCACCTTCTTTTTAGGGCCCCTGATATCAGACGGGTGAAGGTTTTCTTCTCTATTTCCTTTGCTGTCATTTACGTGGTACGCCTCCTCTAGGCGTCCCCTTCAGGGATCTCGACATCCGACCCTCCGTGTGTCAATTCTGTGGCCACCCCCTGGTCGACTTTGTCGCTTGAGAGGCTCAAGTCGCTCAGCGATGTCTGTTGTTTCCGACTTTGGGCAGTGCTGTGTAATGGTCCTCCCTCTGCTTTCAACAGGCCTTGAGAGTCTTAAACAAGAAACTGTGCAGGCCTTGCAGTCCTTATGCTTGTGATCCCTCTGCAGGCAGAGGTTATAAAAGTCATGTGGATGGCATTGTGCAAACTTGTGGTGGCAATTTGGGCAACATTTGAAAGGGGTATTTTCCATGGTCTCTACCATGCCTTATTTCGATCCATCTGTGTTGTTGCTCCGTCGGGAGGTCTCTCTCCGCGTCCGGTGTCTTCTCAATCGACGAAATATGGGGTTTTTTCTCTTGAATTCCATGATTATTTTCAGGGATTTCATCCAAAACTTTGAAGTGTCTCCCTTTGCTTCTCGACCCAACAGCTGAAAAAATAATCTATAGATGGCTACCACACACAGAAACTTCCATGTCTCTGTCTAACATCACACATGGGATGGACCTAGCACCAAATGGTAGTCGAAGAAAGAAAGAAAAAATGGGACACAAAGAAAAGAAAATTCTGGACCCAACCACTAGATGGCAGAACAATGCACAGCATGCGAATCCAGAAAAGGATTCATGCTGCAAAAATATTGGACCCCAGACTCAAACTCCTATGTACACTCCTGGACATGTAGATACTACAGGAGGACGGCTGTTCTGGTTTGCAGCAAGAAGGACTGCCACTCTGCTGCCCTGCTTGCCCATAACAAAGATTGAATCTGCGCTCTTTAACCCTGGCTGAAGTGACTCAAAGGGTCAACCAGCTGACTGAGCTACAGGGACATGAGCTCCAGAGGCTCCCTGTCACTGCCCAGCTGCCTGGTACTGTAACTGGACCTGCCTGAGCCTTGCAGGCCTCTGCTGGTGTGGGTTCCTAACGCCCAAGTGGTGCCCTTTAAGACCATAGGTGTGGCATCAATGTAGCTCCCTTGACGTTTTTGGGCTTTTCGTAACCGCAAACAGGGCCTCTGGTGCCAAAGCCTTGCCGCTTGTGCCCCTCATCATCGCAAAGTTCCGGCGAACCAACTGTTTGTGCTACAGCATCGACCATTTGATAAGACTACCAAGGCAAAGCAACAGGAAGGACTATCCATGGCGCTACCTCGAGGGCTATCTGCGATGATCTTCATGCTCCTTGCACCTCCTTCCACCGCCCAGAACTTGTTACCCTGGAGTTGCAGGTAACTCTTTCAGCTGGACTAGCCTAGTTTTGAAAGCTCATAGGTCTACCTTTAATCTGCTAACTTATGTAAACACAGGCATGCACAAGAACTGTTTGTATATGTGGTGATTAAAGTACACTGGAATGCATTTTAAGTTGTAAGCCAGACATATCGTCTTTGCTAATGCTTCTTTTGATACAGCATACTGTTGGACAGGCCCCACGAAGGGCTCGCTCCCTCCCCGCATAACAGGGCCCAGACACCGGCTCTCCGGGGCCTACCCGCAGAAGCAACCCACAACCCGTCCCCTCCGGGACGCCTGCTCCCGGATATCTCTGTGTCACGGGCCCGGGCCCCCGGCAGCCCCATTGGCCGGCCCAGCCGCCATCTTGGACACTGCACCACGCGGCCGCGTGGCCTCAGCTCGACCCCAACCCTGGGCCTGGCCGGGCCCAGACATCCCGGCACCACCATCCATCCAGGAGGTGAACGGACCACTTGGCAGGCTGATGGGAGAAAGAAGTGTCGATGGCTCTCCCCCGCCAGGTGCCGATCGCCCCCAGCCTCCCCGGGTGCTGGCTCCACCCCCTGCTGGGTGTCTGGACTCCCTCATCCCGGACCTCCCGACCTCCCAGTGCGAGGGTCCGGACATCAAAGGGCGCCAGACCTATAACTGAGGCAGCCCCAGAGCAGGAAGGCAGTTGTATCCTGGAGTCGAGAGACCCCGAGAAGAACTCATCCTTGACGGACTGCTGGCGCTGCCGCAGCCCTGCCTTGTGAACTTTTGTCCTGCCTGCTGGCGCTGCCGCGGCCTTCTGCAACCTTCATCCTCGTGGGACCTGCTGGCGCTGCCGCGGCCCGTTGTAACCATCATCCTCGTTGGGACCTGCTGGCGCTGCCGCGGCCCGTTGTAACCATCATCCTCGTTGGGACCTGCTGGCGCTGCCGCGGCCCGTTGCCACCTACGACCTCTTCGGGACCTGCTGGCGCTGCCGCGGTCTGACCCGTCCGAACGCCGAGCTCGAGGATTGTGAGCTACCACCGTTTCACCTCAGTGCCTGTAGGTACCAAGACTGTCCCGCTACCCCCTTTCCCTAATAGAGACTAGAATTGAGAGGATCATCGTGTCCTAATCTCCTTGTATCGTACCACCTTACTCAAGGAATTGCCTATAAAAGGTGTTAAGCTGACCTTCGTGTGGTGTCCATCTGTGGGGGGGGGAAGTTACTCGTCTGTACGATCGCTGGAGACGGCCCTCACCGGAGGCCTCTCCCCTTGTGCTCGGCCGACCCTCCAGGTCCCCGTCTAACATTGGTGGCCAGCGGCGCGATCCGAACCAACGCGTAACCGTACAGAGAGTAACTCCCCCTACGACTAATCCACAATGACGACCAGAGAGAGCGGATCTGCAGAGAAATTCCAGATGGAAAAACTGGAAGAGTACAACCACCGAGAGCTAAAACAATTTTGCATAGAACTAGGCATTGCTACCACCGGTCTGAGCACGAAAGAGGACTTCAAACACGCCCTTGAATCCTGGGCAGAGACGAATACCGCCGAAGCCCCGGAACCAAACACCACTCTGACAGAAGCAAGGAGAACGGATCTCTCCCGGGAAGAGATCCGAGAACGAGAGAAAAATAGACTTCACGAGTTAGAGCTGGTACGGCTCAAATTAGACGGAGAATTGAAACTGGCAGAAAAAAAATGAACTTGGAACACTTACGGCTCCAAGAAGAACGAGAGGAGAAGCAGAGACAGAGAGAACTCGAAGAAAAAAGACTGGCATACGAACACGAGTGCAAGCTAGCGGAGATAGAGATGCGCAAACAGAACAAAGACCTAGGGGTGCCCGAACAACCGCGCCCCCCAGGTACTACCGAACAGAAGGTCCACATCCCCAAAGATGTGGTCCGGGAATATTTTCGGAACGACGACATACAGCAGTGGTTCAAGGCCTACGAGATCGCCATGACTGCCCACCGGATCGCTCGAAGTGACTGGGGAGCCGGTCTATGGGGGAGATTCGTCAATGAAGGCCGTGATGCCCTGCTGCAGCTTCCGGACCATCAAATGACGTCCTATGACCACATGAAGTCCGCCCTCCTCAGTCGATATGGGCTGACGCCCGAGATGTACCGCCAGAGGTTCCGCAACTGCACCCGCATCCCGGGTACAACCTGGATAGAATATGTGAACTATTTCAGCCGAGCCTTCGAGGGATGGATCAAGGGTAGCAACGTAACAACCTACGAACAGCTCTTTAACCTCATTGTGTGGGAGCACCTCTCCAACAACTGCTTCGTCGAGCTCAGGCAGCACCTCCTCGACAGTAAATTGACTGACCCCCGGCAGCTCGCCGCCGAGGCTGACCGATGGGAGAGCACCCGAGTGGCCCGAAGTGGGCCCAACGAGCAGAACAGAACCAACCAAGGTCATCATCGTCCCCGAGGAGGAGGAGGAGGCCCGGGCCGGGGGAGAGACGCCGTCCCAGCCGCTCCCGCAAACTACACCCCGCCCCCGGCCGGCCGGGGCAACCCCCCGATGCGCCCGGGGTTCCGAGCCAACGTTACGTGTCATCGATGCCAGCGAGTCGGCCACTATGCCAGTGACCCGACCTGCCCAAAGAACCAGACCCCCGGGCCCCGCCAGGTGGCTGCCGCCGCCCTAGGAGAAGAGCAAATCTCCGAAGGATCTGAAGAGTACGAGCAGGAGCAGCCCGAGTGGGAACCTGCCGCCATGACCCTGGCCTGCCTAGGGGGGAGAGACCTGATCCCGCGGGCTCCCCTACCAGCCAACACCAGGAAGTACAGCCAGTGGGTGAACATAAATGGGCGTAAGGCCGAAGCCCTGCGTGACACAGGGGCCAGTGTGACGGCCGTCCGTTGTCACCTGGTGACCCCAGAACAAATCCTGCCAAATGTTCTTTGCCCCGTCCGATCGGCCGACAATTCGGAGAGCCTGTGTCGGATGGCCTGCGTCCCCTTCGAATGGGGAGGAGTGTCCGGGATGCTAAAAGTGACTGTCCGCGACGATGCCCCCGTGGACTGCCTCCTGGGGAACGATCTCGAGAGTTCCCCGTGGGCAGCCGTTGAAAGAAGAGAGCACCTGGGGATGTTAGGCCTCCCGGGCTGGGCGTGTGTAACAACCCGGTCCATGGCCGCCGACACCATCCCTAGATCTGAAGAACCCGCATGGCCAGCACCTCCTCCCCCGATCGCTCCGGAGGGAGACTCCATCCCTACCGGCAACCCGGACCCATCCCAAGAAGAGCCCGCTCAGCCCCAAGACCTTCCGGGCCTGGCTCAGTGGCGTCAGGAAGGGGGGGCCCACCCAAGAACAAATCCGGCAAGAGCAAAAGACATGTCCCTCCCTCGAGGGACTGCGACAGCAAGCGCTCGCCCAGAGCGCAGGAGACACCGCAGGGGCCCACTGGATCTATTGGGACAATGACCTACTGTACAGCGAACAAAGAATAGCCGAGAAGTCCCCCAGAAGTCCCTCGGCTTCAGCCCTTTCGAACTCCTGTACGGACACCCTGTTCGCGGGCCTCTCAGCCTCGTTAAAGAAGAGTGGGAAATGGCCCCCCTGAAGACCCCTCCAGACGTCTACAAGTACCTCCTGACCCTCCGTAATCAGACCCGGCGATTCAGAGAGCTCGCCAAAGCCAATCTTGAAGCCAGTCAGGAGGACATGAAGAAGTGGTACGATCAACATGCCTCCTCCATCGAATTCGAGCCTGGCCAGCAGGTATGGGTGATGTCCCCCATCGAACCTTGTGCCTTACAGGACAAATGGACGGGGCCCTTCAAGGTGATCGAGCGTAAGAGCCCCGTCACCTACCTCATCGACATGGAATCCCCCCGGAACCCCCTCCGGGTTCTCCACGCCAACAGACTCAACCCCCACTTCGTGCGTTCGGAGCTCAGCCTGCTGATGGCTACAGACAGTGGGGCGGAAGAGGACTCCGAGCCCCTCCCTGACCTACTGGGGGCCGGGGAAAAAGATGGCTCAGTGGACGGGGTCCAACTCTCCGAGGCTCTGACCCCGGAGCAGCGCCAAGACTGTCGGGCCCTCCTGCTGCAATTTGCACGCCTATTCTCCCTCACACCCGGGGTCACCCCCTGGTGCCTGCACGACGTGGACACTGGCGACAGTCCTCCTATCCGACACCGGCCGTACCGAGTACCAGATCGGGTACGCACCTGCATCCAAGAAGAAGTCTCCAAGATGCTCGCCCTCGGAGTCATCGAACCCTCGGACAGCCCCTGGGCCAGCCCGGTTGTACTGGTCCCCAAAGCTGCGGCCCCGGGCCCCACACCCGAGCTCCGATTCTGCGTCGACTATCGGGGTCTGAACGCTGTCACCCGAACCGACGCTCACCCCATCCCCCGAGCCGACGAACTAGTTGACCGCATGGGGGCGGCCCGCTACCTAAGCATCTTCGACCTGACGGCGGGCTACTGGCAGATCGGCCTCACCCCCAGGGCACAAGAACGATCCGCTTTCTCCACCCCAGATGGACACTACCATTTCAGAGTGATGCCATTCGGCATGAAAAACGCTCCAGCCACGTTTCAACGACTTGTGAACCAGGTATTGGCGGGCCTCGAAGAGTTCAGCGCCGCATACCTGGACGACATCGCGGTGTATAGCCGACACTGGTCAGACCACCTCCGCCACCTCCGAGGGGTCCTGCAGGCCCTCCAACAGGCCGGCCTCACAATCAAGGCCAGCAAGTGCCAAATCGGCCAGGGGTCCGTGACCTACCTCGGACACCAAGTAGGGAGCGGTCTGGTGGCCCCCCTCCAGCTCAAGATCGCTGCCATCCAGTCCTGGCGCCCCCCGTAACCCAAACCGAGGTCCGAGCCTTCTTGGGGCTCACCGGATACTATCGGCGGTTCGTAAAGGACTATGGCAGCATTGTGGGGCCCCTCACGGAACTCACATCCAAGACCAACCCAAAAACAGTCAACTGGACTCCCGACTGTCAAGCGGCCTTCGAGAGGCTGAAGGCCGCCATGTGCACCGCTCCTGTGCTCCAGGCCCCCGACTACAGCCGTGAGTTCATCGTCCAGACTGATGCCTCAGACCATGGCATCGGGGCCGTCCTCTCCCAACTGAACCCTGAGGGAGTCGACCAACCAGTGGCCTTCATCAGCAGACGCCTCCTGCCCCGAGAACAGCGCTGGAGCACCATTGAGCGAGAGGCCTTCGCAGTAGTATGGGCCCTCAAGAAGCTCCGGCCTTACCTCTTCGGAACCCACTTCCGGGTACAAACAGATCATCGGCCCCTGCAATGGCTAATGCAAATGCGGGGGGAGAACCCCAAACTATTGCGATGGTCCATCTCCCTGCGGGGGATGGACTTCACTGTGGAGCATCGCCCTGGCCAAGACCACGCCAACGCTGATGGCCTGTCCCGCTTTTTCCGCCTCGACGAGGAGAGTCCCCAAGAGGATGGGTGACTCTCCCCGCCTTCAGCTGGGGGGGACGCATGTTGGACAGGCCCCACGAAGGGCTCGCTCCCTCCCCGCATGACAGGGCCCAGACACCGGCTCTCCGGGGCCTACCCGCAGAAGCAACCCACAACCCGTCCCCTCCGGGACGCCTGCTCCCGGATATCTCTGTGTCACGGGCCCGGGCCCCCGGCAGCCCCATTGGCCGGCCCAGCCGCCATCTTGGACACTGCACCACGCGGCCGCGTGGCCTCAGCTCGACCCCAACCCTGGGCCTGGCCGGGCCCAGACATCCCGGCACCACCATCCATCCAGGAGGTGAACGGACCACTTGGCAGGCTGATGGGAGAAAGAAGTGTCGATGGCTCTCCCCCGCCAGGTGCCGATCGCCCCCAGCCTCCCCGGGTGCTGGCTCCACCCCCCTGCTGGGTGTCTGGACTCCCTCATCCCGGACCTCCCGACCTCCCAGTGCGAGGGTCCGGACATCAAAGGGCGCCAGACCTATAACTGAGGCAGCCCCAGAGCAGGAAGGCAGTTGTATCCTGGAGTCGAGAGACCCCGAGAAGAACTCATCCTTGACGGACTGCTGGCGCTGCCGCAGCCCTGCCTTGTGAACTTTTGTCCTGCCTGCTGGCGCTGCCGCGGCCTTCTGCAACCTTCATCCTCGTGGGACCTGCTGGCGCTGCCGCGGCCCGTTGTAACCATCATCCTCGTTGGGACCTGCTGGCGCTGCCGCGGCCCGTTGTAACCATCATCCTCGTTGGGATCTGCTGGCGCTGCCGCGGCCCGTTGCCACCTACGACCTCTTCGGGACCTGCTGGCGCTGCCGCGGTCTGACCCGTCCGAACGCCGAGCTCGAGGATTGTGAGCTACCACCGTTTCACCTCAGTGCCTGTAGGTACCAAGACTGTCCCGCTACCCCCTTTCCCTAATAGAGACTAGAATTGAGAGGATCATCGTGTCCTAATCTCCTTGTATCGTACCACCTTACTCAAGGAATTGCCTATAAAAGGTGTTAAGCTGACCTTCGTGTGGTGTCCATCTGTGGGGGGGGGAAGTTACTCGTCTGTACGATCGCTGGAGACGGCCCTCACCGGAGGCCTCTCCCCTTGTGCTCGGCCGACCCTCCAGGTCCCCATCTAACACATACTATTAGATGTTTTTGTAGTTCAGAGAGAATGTAAATGTTTGGAAAAGATGTTCTGGTATACATGAAGTCAATTGCCTTCCACCACTTTGATTGTTTAAGAAAGCCTGCATTGAAGTTTTCAAATCTCGCTGGTCAGAAATTGACATCAAGCTCACAACTGAACTGCACATAGTTCCTAGGAGCAGTCTTCACATTTTTTTATATACATGTTTAATAGAGAAGAGGATTGGATTTATTTTCCTAGCAGTTTGGTGCTGGCACAAAGTTCAGTCTTTTCCTAGCACTGCTGTACTGCATTGTTAGTGTCAGGCTCCCACTAAAACTGGCAAAGAATGAAAGGCTGTGTGGTGCTCATTTGCCCATAGCACCTGGGAAAACCCTGGCGCAAACCTGCAGGCTCTAACAAGGGTACAAAGCCACACAAATGTAGAGTGGGGCACAGCACAGTTCCTCATCCTAGAGCTCTCAGCAGAGTCCAAGTGAAGCAGGTCCAACACAGTGACTGCACAAATATGCAGAATTCAAATTGAGACTGGCACTTAAAAAAGAAAGCTTTTACAGGTTGTTTTCAACTGACTGAAAGGAAGAGGATGTACTGACTCTGTGCTTGCCACATTTATCCCCATTAAATAGGATTTGTACTTAACAGAAGAGAGAGAGAACCTTAAAAAAAAAAGTCTATCAGTTTAATTTCAGATAGAAACAGAAGAAAGTCTAAAATGAAGGCTTCCTTTGAAAATGATGAAGTGAAAGATGGATAGCAAGGTAGCCTTCGTCATAATTCTATGTTTGTCAGTGTCATGTTTTGCGGTTGCCAAAACCATTTGCTACCGGTCTGGGTCCAAGGGGCACGTGGTAGCACTGTGAGTTAGCAGGTCTCTAGGACAACATATCATGCGAGGGTGCACGGAATCAGCCTGGCACCACAGCTTACGTTTATCTTTTCTAACAAACACGCAGTTCAAACTGGACAGTGTGGCACAGCCATACCCAGAGGTGTAGGGTCTCTTTACAAAGGATCCATGGCTCTACCACGCCCTGTTTGTTCCAGTATCACATGGTGGTGGTGTTGTCCATGACGACTTGCAACAGCCTTCTCTTGATGAAAGGTAAAAAGGCTTTCTTCAAGAAATTGAGAGGGCGCAGGTCTAGGATAGGACGAAGGCCTCCGTCCTACTTGGGCACCAGAAGAAAGTAGCTGGAATAACAACCACAATCTATTTCTGAGGCCCACACCCTCTCTAAGGCTCCCTTGGCCAGGACAGCCACCAGTTCCTGGCAGAGTAATGAGCTGCGATTCTATGTCAGCCTTTCGTAAATGGGTGGCATTGGTTACCGACAGTCAAGAAGGGGAAAGAGTAGCCCCTTTGAACAATCTGGAGAAACCAGCGGTTGGATGTCATCTACCACCAATGGTGCAGGTGATGGCATATCCTGCCAACCACTAGATGCCCATGATGGTCGAAGGGAAAACCAAAGAGGCTTGGAGCCTGCGACTGCTGGGGAGTAGTGGACTGGCTTGACTTCTGGCTGCCTGACCCACAAAGTCTATAGGTACTGCGTCCTTGGCCGTGCGGGGCTAGGAAGCTCGCATGCCGTGGAGTCAGGGCGGGTAGAGACGCTGCAGGAAGTTCTTTCAGAGGCTGCGAAAGGCGGACTAGGGTCAGCGAGGGGCCATGGAAAGGCCCAAGAACCTGGTCCTTGCTCTGTGTCCTTGAAGCGCTCTAGCGCTGAATCCACCTTGTTTCCAAAGAGATAGAAGCCATCAAAAGTCATGTCAAAGAGCAAGACCTGGACATCCCCCAAAAAGGCAGTGGTTCTCAACCAGGCATGGCGCCTAAGGGCCACAGACGATGAAACTGCTCTGCCTAGTGGGTCAGTTGTATCCAAGCAGCAGCAAACTTAGCGGTGTCCCACTCGTCAGCAAGTGGACCCGCACTGGGGGCCAATAAAGGCTTGGTAGGGGTGGAGGGAGGCATGCAGCCCCCTTCCCTTTTAATAAGTTAGTCAGCCTTGGGGTACATAGGGACTTGAAGGCTTGGAGGCTTGGAGGTGGGGTACTGTGTGTGTCCCACTCCCATTTTTCGTTGATCAATAGGCTTAGTAGTCCCTCCTTAGTACTGCCTTGTCTCATCTTGTAACCTAACATGAGGACACCCCTGTTACATGTATTGTTACTCATTAGGCTTTAATTACAGCTTCCGAGCACTATTTTCCTAAATAGCTACGCCCTGCCTATGACACACAAAAGGGGGTGGTGATGGACGGAGCATCTGAACCAATCAAACACTCACACCCAGTCAAAAGATCTGGGTTTAAACCATCACCGTTCTTTAGCCCACTCTGCCACCCCAGTTCAGACATGGCCATATGCAAATCAGTCTGACCCTGTGCCTCATGGGAACAGTCCAGCCCGAACTGCCAAGCCATGCCTTCCCTGGACCGGAAACAAGCTTCCGAGGACCGGTTTCTGGCATATAGCCATGTCTGAACTGGGGTGGCAGAGTGGGCTAAAGAATGGTGATGGATCAAACCCAGATCTTTTGACTGAGTGGGAGTGTTTGATTGGTTCAGATGCTCCTCCATCACCACCCCATTTTGTACCTGCCTATGACACAGGCAGGACGCGCTATCCATCAACACTTTAAAAAAAAAAAATCATTTATCCAGCTTTATATGCTTGCAGAACGTGGCCGCGGGCCTTTCTTTTTTGTTTATTTATTTAACTTTAATGGCAGCACCTGTGCTTTAGCTTTAAACATCTTAAGCTAAAACTTTTTTTCTATTTCTTTACTTTTAAAGCAATTGCGGCACCCACGCTTTAGCTTAAGATGCTGAAGGCTAAAGCGAGGGTGTTGCCACTGTAACAAAAGTAAATAAATTGAAAAGAAGCGATTGATTGTCATTTTTTTCTATTTGTGTACTTTTGTAGCAATGGCGGCACCCTCACTTTAGCTTTCAACACCTTAATTTATAACGCAGGTGCAGCGGTTGCTTTATAAGTAAAGAAATAGAAAAAAAAGTTGTTCTCCATTTCTTTACTTTTAAAGCAATCTCTGCGCCGTGCTTTAGCTTTGCAACATCCTAAGCTACAGCACGATGCCACGTTTGCTTAAGGTCTCAAATTTGGGAGAGTTTGAGCTATTGGGATTATAAATGACAATGCCTTTTATTTATGTGTTTACAAAACTTGCAAACAGTGTTTACGTACCACTTGCAGGTTTTGTAAATACATAAATAAAAGGCATTATCATGTATAATGCTAATAGTTCAAACTCTTGCAAATGCAAGACCTGTTGCATTGCAAATGCTTGTTTAACTTCAGAACAGGTGACTAAGTCCCTGTGTCCTGTAAGGGCTACCAGCAATAAATGTCTGATGTTGCTGGCAGCCAATCAGAGGGCTCGCTCCCATGGGAGTCTGACTTCCGCTGGAGAGAAATGGCAAAAGGGAAATAAAGCTCCCATGGCAAATCAGTACGCTCGATTTTTGAATTGACGCTCCTGCAAGAGTCTCTTGTGAACTCAACCGTCCAGATATACAAATATTTTTTACGCTTAATACAAAAAAAACTGCTGAGCGGATTTGCATCCAAGCACAATCTGCTGACCAAGATATAGCTACCTTCCAATTTTAGTGTAATTCTGTTCAGCAGATTTTGATCTAGACCTGCCTTACGAAGTCTATGGATAATGCATGTGCATTTTGCGGTTTGGGATCCTCCTTTGTTTTTGGCCTTTGCTTCACAGATCACCACAACCCTTACCATGCACATACTAGTCAAAATGTAGCACCTTTTTGGAAAGTTTTGTGGAGATTTGTCAAATGAGGTCAAAGTTATTAGCAACACAAAAAACGCTTTACCTGTGGAACAGGTGACCTAACTGTAACTACCAAGTGGCGATAGATAGATAGATAGATAGATAGATAGATAGATAGATAGATAGATAGATAGATCTTACTAGTGATGGGTCTGGGTAACGGAAACTTGATTATCTTCAAAAAAGAGATGTTGTGACTCCATCCTTTCTCCACAATGCAGCAGCACACTGGCTCCACCTAAGATTGCTTCCCCGCTTAACAGACAAGTACTGTAGGTGGAATGTAGTGCCGAAGACAGAGTGTGATGTGCACAGCAAAGGAAGTTAGTTAAAGTACACAGAGAATATCTACAATAATTCCTTGCTTCCGGAGACGAGAGTGGGCACATGTGCCTCTACAGTACTACATGCTATGAATAGATGATTACAGGGTAAGTAAATATTTTCGTTTGTAGATTGTGTAGCTGTAGATACACATGCTTTGCATAGAGTGGAAACGAGTCCCTTTAGAAAGCGGTGTCTAAATAGCAGATGTTTGATATAATGTCCTTAAAACTGCTTAGCTTATCAAGGCTGGTTGACGTGCAAGCACATCTGCACAGTAATGTTGTGTGAAAGTGTGTGGTGTGGACAAAGTAGCAGCCTTGATGATGAGGATATTTCCTAAGAAAGACAGAGTGGCTCCTTTTTTACGTGCAGTGTGCACACCTGTAGGCACTGGTAATGTGCATTTTGCTTTGTGATATCAGGTTTGGATACATTTCGCTATCCAGCTAACAATATCTGCTTTGGAAATAAGAAAGCCCTTATAAGGATTAGCAAAAGTGACAAAATGTTGCCTGGACAATCTAAAAGCTTTCGTTCCGTTAATGCAGCACATTAGCACCCTTTAAACATCAAGAGTATGGCGCACCCTTTCAGCTAATGATTCTGGGGATTGAAAAACAAGACTGGTAGCTTAGCGGTTTGGTTGATGTGAAAAGAGGAGCTATCTTTGCCATAGCCAAGATGGCCGCCTGGTAGGAGCTCCTGTGAAGAGCTCCCAGTGCTTGGGACCCCGCCTCGGGCTTTATCCCGATTAGCACCCACCAGACCCATCAGAAGCAGAAAGAAAAGTAACTGGATTAATAATACAAGTAACAGGATAATACAAATAACTGGATTACTGACCTGATTGACGGCGGAGCCTGGAGCCTGGAACCTGGGGAGCACCGACCTGCGGACACATCGCGACGCCGTGACTGGATTGCTGACCTGATCGACGGCGGAGCCTGGAGCCTGGAACCTGGGGAGCACCGACCTGCGGACACATCGCGACGCCGTGACTCTGGACTTTCCCCCCGTCGCGTCATTGGGACTGGGCGGCTGGGGCTACGGGAGCCTGCAGAGTGCTCCGTGCTACCTGCACTTCGGTGATTGACACACACCACAGAAGAAGACTCGCAGCGGCACTGGGGAGGTGAGTGAGGCCCCCCGCCCCCCTGACGGCGCCAAGGCAGAGGCGCGAGTTGGTGCGCCGGCTGCTGCGACTGGTGGCGACTGGCGGCGACTGGCGGCGACTGGCGGGGAAGTGCAGAGAAGAGCCGCCAGTCGCACGCACAGTGAGTACTTCACTGCCCGCGGGAGGGCTCCTGAAAGGGCTGAGGGCATCCGCAGCAACACCGGAGCGGTCCTGAGGGGAGTGAGCCGCAGGAGGGCTCCAGGGACTGCACCGGACTGTGGTGTCTCGCGGCGCTGGCCGCGCTCGAAGCTGCGAGCCCGGTGCTGCCTGCGGGTGGGCTACAAGACTCACGGCGGCCCCGAGGGTGGAGAGAGGCCCCACCCGTCCCACGGCAGAAACGCGGACTGTTGCGCTGGCTTCTGAGACCGGCGGGAAATAGAGCAACATAGGAACAGAACCGCCGGCTCCACAGCAGAATAGGTGGCGGCTGCAGCGGTTGATCAGTAATTTATCGTCAGCATTATAACTACTCTTTGCTGCCTAACGCAACAGGCGAAAGTTGGAAAAGGTGTCTAACTCGACAGGCGAATGTTGGAAAAGGTGTTTACTCTGCCCCATTCGTTTGATGGAAAAGGTATTTACTTTGCCCCATTCGTTTTACGTTTTTTTCGTTTTTGTTTTGCAAAACATTTTTGTTCAAAATGGCCGGGGCCATAAACTGCAATTAATCCCCTCTTGCACCGACTGAGTCCACGAGGCCCCTCAGCAGCGCCACTTAAGATAACTAAGATAACCAGATTGAAGATAACACTCCCCTGGAATGCAAGGTTCGAGCCAGCCGGAATAGAATCTGAAACTGCTTTCCCTGCTTTGAAAACAGCAACAACTAAAAGAGGACTAATGATACTATCCCCCTACTCGGCGGCCGCTTTGGCGGCCATCTTGGACTAGTCATTCCCATCATTTGAACATAAACCTAAGAACTGGCCATTTATACCAATCCCACCCATCACAGACTTTGCATAGCGCTGCATCTAATTCTCCGTGTGACTAAGTGTCTGCCTTTTATTGCAGTATTATATATTTAATGGTATTTTACACATTTTATGTAACCTACTCTCATATTTTACCGGTTAAGCACTAGAATCTTATTGTCTATTGTAACCTAAGTTTGCACCTATATTGGTACCAGTATATTGTTAGCAGTTAGTCCAGCAGGTATTTAGTATGCTATCCCTATTTGCATAGTGTATATTTTTGTAAGCTGATCCCATCTCACTTTTATCCCTATTATGCACTGATTGCTACCTCATATACCTCATTAAGTGGTAATCTATACCCATTCACTTTATACTACTGGATCACATTGATGCTACCCTTACATTTTGGTTACTTCTGGACACTCACGAGCATCACGGTGGTTCCATTTAACTGTTTGCTACCTCATATTTCCGTTACATTTCTGTAAGCTGCATCTACTCACCGTTTACTCCCGGACGACACCGACTGCTACCTCACTTATTGGATATTTGGCCACTCACTAGTGTCCCATTTATTCTATGTAACCTATGGTTGACATTTGTTTTTGCACTCATATATTACTATTGTGCCCCTCGGATTCAGTAATTCATTAGTAGCTTAGCCCTATTTTTATATTGTATATGCGGTAAGCTACAGCTATCTCACCTTCATCCCTATCATTCACCTTTCATTGTTCGCTACCTCATTCACTTATTTGTTGGTTCTTCGTTATAAGCTACTTCACGATGTTGCACTGATTATTACTACCTCATTCACTCGTTTAGTCACGTAAGCTGCACCCAGCCACTTTCTACACCTATACTACACTGCTGTTACCTAGTACATTCTGATGTGTAAAGTTTGATTCCACCTAACCGGTTCTACCTCTCATATTTTGTACATGGTGTAAGCTGACTGCTACCTCGCATATAGGTTACATTAGGTAAGCCACACCTACGCACTGTTTTTCGATTGCACGGACTTCTACCTCTTATACATTTGTCTCCCACTAAGGTCACTCCCTAATGGCACTCCTTTGCCCTGTAACTAGCGGCTGACAGTTCTTTATTGTCGTCCTATCTCCTACACCCAACATCACTTCATTCCAAAATGGAGCTCAACGGCAAGAACACTTTTAGAATTAACTACCCTTCCTCACTCTCCAAAAAAGCCACCAAACGTTTTAAACATAACTTCTTAAGGCAGCACCCTGAAATACCCTTTGCTGACACCTACTTCTCCCCGGGTAAGGGAGCCCTGAATACTGATATCATCTTCCACACCGCACGCAGAGCCCAATGGAGAAAAACGTTCCTATCCCTACTCACCGTCTCCACCACCAGGAAAACAACTCATGGCCTAACCCTCTCTATCACACCTTCCCACCTCTTCCCTGGCAGGACTACCATTACCATCTACAATAACGGGATCGTCCTAATTCAATCTACGGACAAGAACCTGGAACTACTAGACAACTTGCTCCCAAAATTCAAAGAGCACCTCTCCAAGCTGAGGTCCCCCACCCAAAAACGCGCCAGCACTATCACCCCTGACGTCGCAGCCTCCAACTACAACACCTCTACCCCTAGCACCCCAGTAAATGGCCCACCTGCTGTTAACGCCCCACACTCCCCTAGGACAGTCACAAATCTCCCCACCTCATATACTAGCCGCCCCTCTAACATGACTCCTCTTATCCCCACTCATACTCCCTCCATCCCCCTCCCCCTTGACATAACAACTCCCACCCACATGATGCCACCATCTGAACACACCACCGCTCGGAGTGTATCCACCCCCCCCTCCCACCCCCCCACGGCGGACCCCGCTCCCCCCCCAGCCACCTCCCCACTCCCACCCACGAGTCTCTCACACCTGACACAACAACTCTCACCCACAACATGCCACCATCTGAACACACCGCCATCCGGAGTTTATCCAACCCCCCCTCCCATCCCCCCCACAGCGGTCACCTCTCCCTCCTCAGCTCCCTCCCCACTCCCACCCACGACACTCTCACCCTCCCATCAAAAGATACAGAACATACCGTCTCCTTTACCTTAGCATCCCCCCCTCTCCCTCCTCCTATTCTCAGCCCGCACTACCCTCCAGTCTCCCCCATTGTCTCCAGCCTCCACTCACTCTTCTATTCACCGGCACCGTCTCCCACTGACTTCACTACCTATGCCTCCCACCCACCGCCTACTTCATCTACTTCACCCACACCACTCGCCCACAAAAACGCCCACACTATGAAGGACATCCCACTCATTAGCACCGCAGAACCTTCCAACAACACTAGTATATCCCCTCCTTCGATACCCTGCCCGCTTTCCAGCTCACTACACAACCATTCACCAATGGCTCTCACCACCAACGCCATCCCCAACGCACCTCCTGACCTGACTTTATCCACCCTCCAACAAATCAAAGAGGATATTCGACAAATCAAAAAAGATGTCCACGCAATCAACGACCTTCTCTCATCACAGCCCAGACTACCTCCCATCATCCCTCTGCCCTACAAACGACGCTCTACACACCCTCGCCTCCAACGACACCAGCGCTGGCCGACTATCCCGGTTCGCAATAACTCCCAACGCCCCCGTCGTGTCCTCAACACATTGTCGGACCGCGACCTATGCTCTCTCCTACGCTCTTATGGCCCAGGCCCGGTAAAACTCATATCCAACTCACACATCCCCATACCCACAATTCTTACAAACCCTCTGAGGCTCCCAACTCTCAACAACAGAGGTTCCGTCCCTAACAACCTCAGAAAAGTTCCCCTCACTCTAGAAAGCTCGACCACCCTTCTCTCTCCCAAACTCAAATGCATCCTACTCAACTGCAGATCGGCCCAGAGACACTCCTCCGACATCGCTGATCTCGTCTCAGCGAGGGATCTGGACCTAGCCATTCTAACAGAAACTTGGCTTACTGAAGCCTCTACCCCGATTATGGACATACTAGTCCCCCCCCAACTATCACATCATTAGGCTAGACAGGTCTTCAGACAAGACGGGCGGGGGAATTGCATGCATTTTTAGGAGCAACCTCTCCGTTACTAAAGTCACCTCCCCCTCCCTCTCCTCTTGTGAACTCCTCTGCCTCGACATCACCAGCGAGGGCAAACAAGTTTGTACTTTACATCTCATCTATCACCCGCCTGGTGACAATCTCATATTCACCCAACAACTCATAGACATGATCACTTCCAATGCCGGCCGGCAGACCACCCAAGTCTACCTGGGTGACTTCAATCTCCACTGGAACGATCAGAAAGACACAGTGGTGAATAGTCTCAAAACTTTCCTTAATGCGCTTGACCTCACCCAATTATGCGACAGCCCAACACACGACAAAGGCTCGATACTTGATCTCATCATTGCCAAAGAGAATTCTACACAACTGGAGGCGATTCTACCCTGCGACTGGTCAGATCACCACATTATCACCTTCTTTATCAATGAAAAAGTTAAACCTAACGCGGCTCAACCAATCAAATCCAAAACATGGAAAAGGGGCATGAAGAATCTTAACCCTTCTACCCTGCCTCCCCATCTCGGCAATCTCCTCCTTCCCCCTTCTGGTGCCCCGGATGTTCAATCACTGACTGACCATTACCTTGAATCTATGAATACAATAGTCAATGAAGTCGCCCCACTGCAACTGAAGAGAGTCTCCACCAAAACTTCTAACCCCTGGTATGATGATAGACTCAATGACGACAGGCGTACTATGCGATTGGCAGAGCGCATCTGGAGATCGGACCCTTCAGCACTTCACCTCAAAAGGCTTAAAAACAAGAGAAATGCCTACTTCAGGAAAATAAAACGCACAAAGATGGACTTCTTCAGCCGCCAGTTGGGCCAAGCAAAAAACAGGCAAAGAAAACTGTTCGAACTAATCAAGACCCAAACAAAGACACAACCCTTACAATCAAACAGCACAACAAGCGACACCCCACACTGTGAAGCCTTCTCTGCTTTCTTTAAGCTAAAGACAGACAACATAAGAAATGACCTCATCATGGATGTAAGCCGATTCCCCAACCACACCAGAATGGCTAACACTCAACCTAAAAACAAGGCATCTTGGCTGTACTTCGATACATACTCGGAAGAAACAATACACAAACTGCTCTGCACCTTGAAGCCCTCTAATCACCTCACAGACCCTCTACCTGCTAATGCTGTAAAAGACTTCATCCCCTTGCTCCTCCCTCTCTGGACCAAAATTGTCAACCGCTCCCTGCAACAAGGCCTCATTCCAGACTCCCTCAAGGTGGGGCAAGTCACACCTATACTCAAGAAACCTACAGCAGATCCGTCTGACCTAAACAATTACCGGCCCATCACCAATATCCCCACCCTGGCCAAACTGCTGGAGAAATGTGTCCAACTCCAACTAACAAAACACATTGACCAATTTGACCTCCTCAACTCTCATCAATCAGGCCTCCGAGCGAAACATAGCACGGAATCAGCTATGACACACATAATTGATGACGCCCTCCAAATTCTTGATCGCAATGAGTCCTGCCTCCTCATCCTTCTTGACCTCTCGTCAGCATTTGACACGGTCAAACATGAGAACTTGCTGGAGTTGCTAAGCACTAGAATGGGTCTATCGGGAACTGTTCTCAAATGGTTTTCGTCCTTCCTTCACAATCGGTCTCAGAAGTTCAAGATCGACAATGTGCTATCTTCACCTGTGCCTGCAGATCTAGGTGTTCCACAAGGATCCTCCCTCTCCCCCACATTGTTCAACCTCGTCATGGAACCGCTCGCCACCTTGCTCCAAGCTTCCAATGTTCAATTCCATATGTACGCCGACGACACACAACTGTACCTAAAGCTTCAATCCCCGGAAGATATCAAACATCTGAATTCCACGCTTATTAACACTCAATCTTGGCTAGCCGATAACCACCTCAAACTAAATGCTCTGAAAACTGAGTTCCTACTCATCTCACCCCCGTGGAAAATTTCCACCACCCAAACATGGCTCAACAACCTAACAGCACTCAATGTCCAACCCAACATCGTGGACTCAGCGAAATCCCTAGGCATCACACTGGACGCCAAGCTCAACATGCAGCAGCACGTCAGCAAAGCCACAAAAGCAGCTAATTTCCAAATCAACACACTGAGGAAAATTAAACCCTTCCTCCCTGCTGAAGACTTCCAAACTGCTGTACAAGCGTTAGTCATCCCTCGAATAGAACTACGGAATTGTGGCCCTCAGCGGACTCCCGCTATCCACAACAGCACCCTTAAGAGCCTCCCTGAACGCTGCCGCGAGACTCATTACTGGCTCAAGAAAACATTCGCATATATCCCCAGACTTAAAGTCCCTAAAATGGCTGCCTATTGAAGCCAGAATACAGCTAAAAATTGCAGTTATGACACACGCGGCCGTGCACCACAATGCACCCAACTACCTCGCTCAAAAGTTGTCTATATCAGGAGGTTCGAGATCCAATAGAAGCTCAAAAAATCTACTCCTGAAACCTCGTAGATTCCGGAAAGAGAAAACTTACAAGCGCTCCTTCTCCGGAATGGCACCCAGGATCTGGAATGCGCTCCCTCCTGAAACAGGCGTATCTCCTCCACGGCACTCTTCAAGAAAGAGGTGAAAACCATCCTACTGGCCAAGATCTCCTGTACCTTATAGGTGCTGGATCAGAGACCCTGCATTGCATTGTGTCAATGCACACCTTGTCTTTGGCATTATACCTCTACTTGATGGGGACACTACTACGATACTTTCATACTACCGACCAATATATGATACACGTTGGGTCACTGATTCACTCTCCCGATGCCCCCACTCAGCGCTCCCTCTATACTAAAACATTGGTATAAACTTTCCAGACACCCAAGGTGTACCTGAACACCTCTGTAGTGGGGTCAATGACTTGTGCTGTCTTATATTACTTCTTTACCTGATTGTATATTGATATGTTGTATGTATGCTATTGTTATCCTGTCATGTTAGTGACTACTACGTTGCTCCCATTACCGCTGTTCATTCCTACTGCCCCTACCCTGTCTTTGTGAAGCGCTCTGATATCTGTAAGGATCTTGTTTGCGCTATATAAAACTTTGAATAAATAAATAAATAAATAAATCTTTGGGTATGAATTTAGTGTTAGTGCGCAAGACCTCCCTATCCTTATGTACCCGAATGCATGATCCTTGATTTGTAAGAACTTGAAGTTTACTAACATGTCTGAGGGAAGTGACTACTATTAGTAATGCCACTTTCCATAATAGGTATTGTACAACTTAAGTGACAGGGTTCAAAGGTTGCCCCATGAGCCGAGCAAGTACAATACTTCAGTTTTATGTGAGCGCAGGGACTGTTTTTGGATGGGTAATCTTCTTACGCCCTTCTATGAATCCTTTAACAATAGGACACGAAAAGTATACTGCAATTGCAGTGATATACAAGTGTAATGAAGTATATGATATTTCTGTACTTGAAAGTTCGAGAAGATATGTAATTTCTTGTACTGAAACTGCAAATGGTTCCATTTGTTTTGACAAAAAGTATGACATCGAAATTTTCCACTTAGGAGCTTAGCATGAACAAGTAGTGGGTTTCCTAGTTTTGTGCAAAATAACCATTCATTTTTGCGGGATATTAAGGTACTCAAACGCTAAGTACTCAGCTGCTAAATCAGCAGATTTAGTTGTTTGGGGGTCTGGGTGGCATAGCTGACCCTGGTATTGTCTGAGATGGTCCAGGAGTACTGAAGCTTCTTTTAAGAGCTGACTGACATTTGTAAAAGAACTGAGAACCATGGTTGCCTTGCTCATGTTGGTGAAACTAGGATTAGGGTAATTGAGGCCTACTGCATCTTCCTGGCGGCACATGGATCTGAGAGTAGAGGTGGAAAAGTGGAAGCAAATATGGCAGATTAGTTGATCCATAGTGCATTGCCCTTGGACTGAGGATGTGGGTACCTGGTGATGAATTTTTTGGCATTTTACATTTTCAGGAGTGGTGAACAGATCTATTGTGGGAGTTCTAAAACATGAAAGTACTTGTGAAGCACTGGTGAGTGGAGGTTCTACTTTTGAACCACTTAATGTGCCCTGCTGAGGATGGCCACAAAGCTGTTGTCCACTCCTGGAAGATGCTCTTCCAAGTGGTGAATGTGTGATCGACTGCCCCATACCAAATTTCCAAATGTGAGAGCTGGTGGGATGGGAGGAATGCATCTCCTGATGCTTTGAAAGTAAAACATTGTCATCATGTTGTCAGTTTGCATGAGTATAGTGTTCTGAAGCATTTGGAGAAAACCTTTGAGGGCTAACTTGATAGCTAGTAGCAGGTAGTTGATGTTGACCCTGGTACTGTAAATGCCAAATGCCCTGGATTATCAAGTGATGAAGGTGGGCTCCTCACATGATTGAGAGCTGTCCATGGTGATGGTCTCGTGCTGAAGGTTATTTAGAAATATGAGGTTGTTGGTGTTTCACTAGTGGAGAAAATGTTGGGCCCTTGTCATTACCAACAAGAGATTCTCCCAATGGCTTTCTACTTGTGCCTACTGTTTTGCCAAATAATTCTGTAAGTGTAGCCTGCCATAGGGTACTATTGCTATGCAGGCAGCCATCATACCCAAATGTTTCACTACAGTTCTTACAGTAAAGGGACTTTGTGTCTGAAAGAGCGGCAGCAGCTGCCGGAATGCCATTATCCTCGGTGAGGTTGCGCATGCCTTGCCTGTTTATGCATTTCGGAAGAAGTGTTGAATTTGCTGCAGTGGAAACTTTTTCCCACTGATCATAAAATCGAGTTTGTTCAGTAACAACACTTCTTGCTCACTGCATGTTAGGCACTGTTCTACACTGCTGCTTCTTAGCCAATTGTCCAGAAATGGAAGAATGTGGATGGCATATCTGTACAGGTGAGCTGCAATGACTGCCAAACACTTGGTAAAAACCCTTGGGACGGTTACCCTGAAAGGGGGAAATTTGAATTTGTGTTTTCCTCTTACTATGAAACAGACGGTAACAATGGTGTGCTTGATGCACAAATATGTGAAAGTAGGCGTCCTTGATATCTAAAGCAGACATGAAGTCGGCTTTCTGTAGCAATGGGATAATGTCTTGCAAAGGTAAGCATTTAATAATTTTTTTTTTGATTGAATGAACTTTTTTTAATGGCTACATCTCCAGGATGGGCCGTAGTGGGGGGAGAAGACCCTTTGCCCTTGTTGGTGTGCAGGTATGAGTTCTATGGCGCCTTTTAATAGAAGTGCTTGTACCAATTCCTCCGGAAGTTGCATATGGTCTGAATGAGCTTCCACTCCACATTAGAGCCTTCTCCTCCTTTCTTGACTTCCGCAACAAGTTGAAGACCTGGCTATTCAAGTAACT
The DNA here is from genome assembly GCF_964261635.1 of Lissotriton helveticus. Taxonomy (NCBI): domain Eukaryota; kingdom Metazoa; phylum Chordata; class Amphibia; order Caudata; family Salamandridae; genus Lissotriton; species Lissotriton helveticus. The sequence goes on from NC_136065.1 coordinate 1,346,405,808, forward strand.
GCCCCACCCCTCCCAAGGCCAGCCTAACATCTGCCAAAAAGCCACCTTGATACCATCATGGTTGATAGTGCACTAACAATGCACGTAACATAACAGGAGGCCTGTGTGGGCCCAACTCTACCTTTTCTTTACTGTGGCCTCTGCAGGCCCCCCGGTGGAAATGTTTGTCCTGCTAGCCCGCTTGTTTCTTACCACCTCTAGTGTATGGTCAGGAAAAGTAGGTTTTACCCAAGGGAGAAAGCCCTTTGTCCTTGTTGGTGTGCGGCACAAGTTCTATGGCACCCTTTAATAGAAGCGTTTGTAGCAATTTCTCCATAATTTGCATATGGTCTAAATGACCTACCACTCCATGTTATAAGATAGCCATCAACTTTATGATAGTATCTTTTGTTACTGTTTCCAACATCTGGTCAATCTAATGACCAAATGGTACTTCGCATACAAATTGTACATTTAAAAAGCGGTGCTTTGCCTCTGGACGAAACCTTGACATTCTAAGCCAACCATGCCGAGCAGCATATTAATTCTCCTGTCTGCTGTGTTGACTGCATCTAAGACACACCTAGGCTGATGTTTCTGATTATCTTGTTTTCAGCAACAAGTTCTCATCTTTTACTGTGTTTTTCTGAGAAGTACTTAAGAAGCTCCCCCACAGTCTGCCAGTGACACCCATCGTATCTTGACAGGACACAAACTGAATTGGCAAAGCGCCAATAAGGAGCTGCTTGAAAGCACCACTTTTGCCAATTGCTCCTGTATGTTTTGATTATTTATCTATAGAAGCAGTATCTCCAGTAGGTTTGGTGGCAGGCCCCCTACGTGCTTAATCCGGTACGAGTCCTCTAATGTAGGGTGGATCCTGAAGGGCTACTTGGTATTTTTTTTTCTCTATTTGGGGTGCTACCTCTGACCTTAACTGTCTCTTTAAAGGTATTGGTTGTGGTTTTAACATACACTCCAGAACAGGAAGGTAAGTTACAGACCTTTATTTTCTGGAGACGGTTCCTAGGAGGAAATCTACTCATCCTCACAAATGTCCATGTATACCTGGTGGTGAGAGGCTGCCCGCTGTATGACAACATGATATAAAGTTCCCCCCACCCCACCCCAGGATTACAGCTCTTCTGTGTCCTCAGCATAATAAGGGCTCGCCTGGTATCAGTCAGTCTCTTGAGGATCTGGTAGTAGCGAATGGTGGAAGGAAGGAAAGGAGGTGGTGAAGGAATTGTTTGGGAGTGATGGGAAGCAAGGGGGTCTACTGACTATGTGCCTAACCCTTTTAGGGCTTGGTGGTAGTAGATGAGGAGGTGAGTGGTGGCTCTTCCTTGACAGTCAAATGTATTTTCTTCTGTATTGGAAGGAGGCCTGAAGCTGGAGGCTATGCAATTATCCTCCTCATGTCCGAATCAATACATCAAACCTACAAAAGCACAATTCTTTAGTAACGGCCCACTCTGTGACTAGTTTGGTGTAATTCTGTTCAGCCATATTTTTCTATATGAGAAAGTGAAGAACTCCATGGGAATGAAAATGGAAAATTGCACTTTGGGAACACCATCTTTTTCTTTGCTCTCACCTGCTGGATCTGCTCGAAACTTGCCATGGATGACTCAGTTTATGAGCATGTCTTTTTTTAACGTTTTGTGCACATTTTTAAAAAGAAGCCAAAGTTATCAAGAAAACAAAATATGCCTTTCAGACGGAAACTTGGACTGGCACTATTGCCACTGCGTTTATTTATCTAGCTAGCTATGCAACTATACACACTTACAAATGTCTATTTGAGTGTACTGAAAGGAAAGGCATGGGAGCATTTGGTGCCGTCAAAAAACCTAAGTAGTAGTCGTAGTAGTAAATACTGGTATCAACGTCCTTGCACATACATCCATTTTCTCATTTTTCACCCAGAGAGCCTGTTCCCAATCTTAGTGGGTAACTTTGCATCCCTGTTGCAGAATAAGGTTTTTTGTAACTATTGTCTTCTGCTGGTAGGATTTGGAAATGTATCACACAAAATGAGGGGAGACCCAGAAGCTAATTAAGGTCCAGTGTCCATGCTCCTTATAACTACATTTGAACTAACAAAAGGACACTGTTCCTATAGCAGAGGGCAACATGTCACCCATGCATTCAAGAGAAAACAAGAGAGGAGAAAAAAAGAATCCTACGTAAGATGGACCCATATGTGAGGTGAGAATTCACTCATTGTCCTCTGATGCCCTGACACACCCCAGGGCGTGGCATGCTTCATCATCGGGCAGTTGCTCTTTGTAGGGCCGGCGCTGCAATTCGGAAATGTCCATCTACATTATGAGCAAACGTGGTGATGAAGTCAATTTATTAGATTTGACTTTTGTAGGCAAATGGTTTTACAACAGGATTTCTTTTTTTGGTTAAGCACATAAACGCTGTATATAGGATCCAACAGCACATTAAAGGATAACGTATTTTTTGTGAAACACAAACATTCTGTGGGAAACAATACAAATCGCTGGATTTATGTTTACCAACTATAGAGTGGAGCAAAGCTATTTTGCATATATTCTAATTTTTTTAACAGATGGCGATACGTGGGTTTGTGAGGCGTTCAAGATCACACTGTTTCAGATCAGACAGGCTGGCTTTAAGGGTCAATTAAAAGGCTGCGAATTAAGGCATGTCAGACAATATGGTGAGACCAGCATTGGTAAAGCCAGTAGGTCTGCCCTAAAAACGCTGGCCCTTTTTTAATGTATTTTCCCCCAAACACAGACAATATGCAAAATATATAAGTCCAGGTATTCCACTGCAAACAGCTTTATCAGTGAAGTATAGTACTTGCTGATGATGTTTGGTGTGTTTGAGAGGTGGAAGAAGATTCATTTTAGGACATTTCGGTTAGTTTTAAGGTAATCTAGTCTGTTTTGAAGGGAGTGGTGGACACTGTCAAAGGCAGTTGAGAGGCTCAACATTAGTAGTGAGGCAACTACATTTTGGTCCACTGTAGTCTTCAAATCATCCCAAAGGGAAATCAAGACAGATATAGTGAATCTCCAGGAACCTAGGTAGATGGGCTGAAAGTAGGTTGGTTTGTTTCTGGAAGTTCCCGATCTAAATGAAGCAGCTTTTTGAAGAATTCTTTTAAGAACAGGCCATTGGAGATCGGTATGCCAGCTGGTAGGGTCTGTTGGGTTTGATTCTTCTTAACAATTGGCCTGGATATCGAAGGGATTGGTGACAATAGTTGAGATTATGGTCTCCTTAAAAGTTTAGGTTAACCAGCTCCTTTAATTGGGAGACAGAGTAGTCTGAAAGACGGCAGGTCCTGATATGGGTCAGTGGGTGCATCAAAATCGAACACATTCATTCCTGGAGCAGATATGCTCTAAGATCGAACAAATGAGACTACGGAATGAGAAAGTAAAATTCTTTCATTGTGCGTACTAAGCCTCTTATGAGACCAACAGGGGAAGAATTTGTAGACAATGCAGGTACAAACTGTACTTCTAATGTGGACCTTGCAATGGGGAAGTGCATTGTGGGTGGAGGAACCTTTGGCACAGGACAGGAGAGCCTAGGCTATGGGAGTAAATTGCAACAAAAAGTCTGGATATATTCCTTGGTAGTACTGAGCTCCAGATAACTAACTCCACATCAAATGTGTCAAAGAATGCTTAAAAGTTGCTCCCCTCTTTATGACTCCTTGTCATAGTTAATCACCTACTTTTCACTCCTTCAGCCTGCTCACTGGAAATTATCTTCAAAGCTCCTCAGAGTCAGTGGCGGTGCTTGATCCCCAGCACATCCTTGCCCTTCACATTCCTTCAAAGTTCCATTCTTTCCACTTCAGCCATCATCAACAACTCCCTCATTACTGACCACTTCCTACATCAAACCAATCTTTAAGAAACAAGATGTTGACCCATCAAGCTTCAGCCCAATGTCCAATGGTCCCTTCCTAGACAAACTTATCAAAAAGATCAGCTTTCTTACAACTTTTAATGTTAGGTGAAAAAATAAAAAGAACAATGCACTCCCACAATCAGAGAGGATTCATTCCTCAGTGCAGTACTGAATCTTCATTAGCTGTCTCTCGGACAACCATCTATCACATTAGTGTGATCTCCTTCCCTCCTATGTGCCGTTCCTCTGCTTTGACAAAGTACACTACCTTTGCACAGTACAGAGGGTAAACAATACAAGAGTACTGGTTGGGAGGAGGAGCTACGCGCACATCCGAGATGGCCGCGTGAGCTCAGGGCTCCCGAGGACCCTCGCTGCCTCCCGCATTTATCCTGGATGATATCCTGATTTGATGGAAAGTCATTAAGGACACAACCCGGCTGATGTACCAGCAGGTTTTTGGGTCGGAATCGGACGCAGGGTCCCCGAGTTCTGCCGTCTTGAAATTTGTGGCCTTCTCCATGGAACAGCCTGGACCTTGAGTTGTAGCAGTGCCCAGGTCGTAATTTAACAACAACGGCTTCAGAGGATCAGACCACAGCCTCACTTCACTTTCGGTTTCGTTTCTCTAGCGCACTGTCTCCTATCTGCAGTATATCTGTTGATCGGACGAGCTCTCCGACTTCAGCTCATTGAGCTTCGAGCTAGCGACTGTTTGGCTGTGGACTCCACTTGGCCCGACTTCGCCTCCTGTATTCTTGTGTGTGAATTTTCAGGAGCCATTTGGACCAGATCCCAAGCCTCCCTCCGGGGCACCCGGCTCGCCATGACGGGCAAGGCCGAAGGTGAAAAACGGAAAGTCAAGACCGCTATCCGTGGAGGTTCAACCCAGACGAATGTCATGGATCGTTACACGCTTTCTAAAGGATCCCCTGGTGGCGCGCCTAAGGCCTGGGAGGAGGCTGTCGACGATCCTGCTGTATTGGCGGAATTAACGCTATAGGACATGATGGGCGCCATTGCTGGTATTCAGTCTTCTATTGGCCAACAGTATGAAGCCCTGGCTCTGAAGTTGGACACGGTGGCTATTGATGTCAACCTCATTCGAACTGATTTGGCAAAGACGAACGAGAAGGTGAAGTCATTGGACCTAAAGACATCCAGCCTTACCACGGATGTGTCCGACTTGCAAACAGAAGTGCGCAACCTTAGATCTGCTAATGGCTTTTTTGCTCGTCACTTGGAAGATTTTGAAGGCCGTGCACGGCGCAACAACGTGCGTATTATTGGGGTCCCGGAAAATTCTAGTTCACTCGCCACTGATCTTCGAGTGGAGGACCTCATTCTTAACCATCTTGCACCCAAGGGCCTGAGCAAATTCTTTGCCATCGAACGTGCGCACAGAGTGCCAGAGGGACAGGCGAAGCCCGGTCTTCCCCCCCGTCCGATTATTGCACGGATCTTCAACTTCAGAGATCGCGACGCCATTCTGCAGGCGGCACGGACAAGCGGCCCTACGCAGTTCGAGAACGCTGCTGTGAACTTTTATCCGGACTTTTCTCAATCGGTCCAGAAACAACGAATGGGATTTTAAGGGGTGAAACGGCGACTAAGAGACATGGAACTAAAATACGCTAGGTTATTCCCGGCCCGACTGCGTGTTGAATATGACAATCGAACATTCTTCTTTGTCAGGCCTGAGGAAGCGAGTGATTGGTTGGACACTTTGCCGGCTCGCCGTGCTGGCCAGGAACATGCTGGTGGTGCTGAGGGGGGACAAATGGACAAAAAATGATTATGGTGCCTGTGTCCGGAACACTGTTCAACGGGTCCAGCTGAGGCTCATTGACTTCCTTGATCTTTCCATTCGTATCTTGGGAGGTAGCGGGGATGGCGGGACCCCTTCCTCCTCTGGGGTTTTCTTTGTGTAGATTAGTTCTTTGTTTGTAATTGTTAGGGCGACAGGCACACTGCAAATTGGGGTGGCTTTTGAGTCGGTGCAGGGGTGCAGGGTGGGGGGGAGTTATGTTGGGAACCTTGAGGGGAGGGAGGGCCACGTTTTGGGATTGTTTGTTTTTTCTTTTTCAAGGCAAGGTACTTTCAAATTCAAAGTCTTTATTTCGATATTTTTCAATCATAAAAGACAATACTTAAAACATTTTTTTTAAAAAGAAAAGAAAAATTTAACAATTCTAAAGAAAAGAGAAAATACATCATTTGTAACTAGAAGAATCCACAGTTCATCCCTATATAATTGATATTGGCCAGCTAGGAATCATAAAATCCATACATTACAATCAATAAATAAATTACAGTAAAAAGTTTAAGACATCAATGATTGTAAAATTTTATCAAAAATGAAATGAAAGGAATTCATACCAAGAAACATTAATCGCTAAATGCATTATAACAATTTAAAATTTTGTTTTAAACAAAATTACTGTAGGCTTATTAAGCGGGCCCGAATTATCCACATCCATTGGAGAAATTTTGCTATGGCTATCACTACTGCTTGGAAATTGTCAGAACATAAAATCCTTACTGCCTCAGTACCCGTTTTAAGTCCTAGCTGAAGACAGATAGGTTTTAACCAGGATCTCCTGGGAACCTTGTACTCAGGGCAGGCAAAGAGGACATGCCCAATACCTTCTCGTTGCTCCGGGCAAAAGGGACAGGCAGATCCCTGACCCCCTCGCCATTTAGTGGTAAAGGCATTTAAAGGCAATGTCCCCACCCTAAACTGATGGTACCTCTTCCTATCCCCTGGGATGGTAATCCAATCCCAATATGCCTCAAAGGCCGGAGAGTGCTTGAAAACTAGAAAATCTGCCGTAAGTGACGGTTCGGTACAGCGGGCAAATCTCGTTGTTTCAAGCATACTCCAGTACAGATCTTGGAAAGTTTTTTTTGGTGGGAAAGGATTGCCTGCAGGGTCATCCCACAACGGTGATAACCCCATGGCCTTGTAGATGGCCTTAACCTCCCTCATCCATATTATTTTTCGGGCTTTGTCAAGGTCTCTTACCTCGATGAAGGCCCGCGCATACTGGGAGAGTTCTGGTGTGACCCATAATCTCCTCCAGTAGGCGACCGATCTATATCTGGCCATATCCTCGAGGCTGTGAGACCCTAAGTCATAATGGAGAGGGATTAGTGGAGTGGAGGCCGGTAGGCCTGTGATATTACGAATACATTTATTTTTTGCCCCCGTCAATTTTCTCAAATTGCTAAATCCCCTGAGTTCTGCCCCATAGAGAACTGATGCTCCTACTTTGGCGTCATATATCTTTAGAACCGGGGTAATTGGCCTAGTATGAGATAAGTAAAATTCCTTGGTAAGATCTCCTGTCAATTGTGCATGTTTTGTGAGAAGCTGGTTGGTATGCAAGGTACTTTCATTATCTTTGACATTGGTGTGATGTTCGTTTTGCGATGGGAGTTCATTGTGGACCTGGATGGGGGGTAGAGGGTTGAGGGTATTATGCTGGAATGTGAATGGGTTGGGTGATCGGATAAAGAGAGGGGTGGTTATGCAGCAGTTGCGGCGCCTTTCGCCTGATGTCGTTTTGCTACAAGAGACACACTTGATAGGAAATACTTGTCACACTCTTAATAGACGGGTTATCGTCTTGCTGCCCATTCTGGATTTACATCTAGTTCTAGAGGTGTGGGTATTTTGCTTAGGGTTTCCCTCCCCCTCGAGGTTGACGAGATGATCCTTGATGCCAGGGGTCGATATGTTGCACTTGTTGGGCGGTGGGAGGGAAAACCAATTTCATTGGTGTCGGTGTATGTCCCTCCGGGCTTACAATCCACGTCATTTACGGATCTGGGGCGGATGGTTCTGGGTCTCCCGGAGGGTGTTTTGATACTGGGTGGTGATTTTAACTCCGTCATTTCTGGCAGAATAGACCGCTATCCGCCCCAAGACCTTCCTGCTGCGCAATCCTGGTTGGGTGATTTCCTGGAAACATTGGGACTCCTAGATTGTTGGAGACTAATGCATCCAGAGCAAACACAGTTTACTTTCCATTCGGGAGCTCATGGTAGTCTTTCTAGATTGGATTATATCCTGATACCGGCTGCCCTGTCCCCTTCGATTAGAGAGATTAGACACTTGGCCCGGGGTATATCCGACCATTCCCCTATTTGGTTTCATTTTAATCTTAACATCGGCGCCGAAGGGAGGGTGGCCCCGATTAACCCCTGGTATCTTCTTAACCCTAAGACTCGCACTGAATTGATTAAATCATTTGATCTGTATTTTACTGAGAATGCTGGTTCTGTATCCTCGCCTGTTTCGTTATGGGAAGCTTTTAAGACTGTGATCAGGGGACAGGGATTGTCTTTGGTGGGGTATGCTAAGAAATGTAAGAATGAGGCAATTGTTCAGCTCGAGACTGAAATCACGGACCTGGAGACTGCATTAGAACGAGAGGTGTCTCGAGAAGCATTACATGTCCTCCGCCTTAAACAATTAGAATATAAAACTTTGGTTACTGATGCGGCAAAATGATGAGTAGGGAACAGCAGGGACGGCTATATGATGTGGGTGATAAAGCAGGAAAATTGATTGCCTGGCTGGACAGAAGGGAGAGAGCGAGTCGAGTGGTTCCGGTGGTTGAAACATGTGGTGGTGTGCGTGTAACGGACCCTGTTGAAATTGTTGAATGCTTTGCTGATTATTTTCGTGAGGTCTATACCTCGGTGTCCGACCAGCCTGAGGCGGATTCGCAATTGTTGCTTCGAGATATAGCACTCCCATGTTTGTCGGAATCGGATAGGGACTGTTTGGATGCCACGCCCTCGGTGGATGAGGTGGCTCTCGCGCTACGCTCCATTTGCTCCGGCAAGGCTCTGGGTCCCAATGGCCTTCCTGTTGAACTGTATAAATTACGCCCTGATGCTCTAGCTCCCTATCTCCGTGATATGTATCTGGCTGCGCGATACAGTGGCTCCCTCCCCAGAGATCAGCGTCTTGCTACTATTGTGGTGATCCATAAGGAGGGTAAACCACGGGATCGCTGCTCGTCTTATAGACCCATTTCGCTCTTAATTGCAGAGCCTAAGATCCTCGCCAAATTGCTTGCTAATCGTCTGATTACGGTAATTAGCGACCTGATTCATTCGGATCAATCGGGTTTTATCCCGCACCGTAACACGGCATTAAATTTGCGACGTTTGCATGGCATTCTCGCGAGGGCCCCGACGCTGCGTGAACCGGCCATCTTGGCGTCCTTGGACGCCACGATGGCCTTTGATACAATCGAGTGGTCTTATCTCTAGGCAGTACTCGCCAAATTTGGATCCGGCGCTGGTTTTATTGGTTGGGTCAAACTCCTGTATGAAACGCCCCTGGCACAGGTGGTGGTTAATGGCCGTGTCTCCGTGCCTTTTACTCTTGGGAGGGGCACGCGGCAGGGTTGTCCGTTGTCCCCGCTCCGCTTTGCTTTGGCGTTGGAGCCACTCGCCGCTTGGCTACGGTGGGAACCTTCGATGAAGGGTATACGCTGGACGCCGGAATTTGAAGATCGCATTTCCTTATACGCGGATGATATTTTATTGTACCTTACATCTCCCCAAAAATCGCTCAACGTATTGTTTGACGTACTTAACTCCTTCGGGAAGAACTCGGGCCTTGTCATTAATTGGTCAAAATCCTACATTTATGGGCTTGCGGGTGATGTCCCTCGTTTGCCGCGGGGCTGTCCCATCCAGTTGTCGCAATCTGGCTTTAAGTACTTGGGTGTGTTTATCTCGTTGGATCCGGCGGTTCGCTACGAGCGCAATTTACTTCCCCCCACTCCAAAGGCTGCGCTCCTATGTAGCGAGTTGGCGTAAATTACCGTTATCTCCCCTAGGGCGTGCGGCCCTTTTTAAAATGATGTCCTTACCGCGGTTCCTATACGCACTTCAGAATAGTTTTGATGTCATCCCGTCGAAATATTTTCGGGAAGTAGAATTGTGTCAGAGGCAATTAATATGGGACGGACGTTCACGCATCGCTCTTCCAAAATTGACACTTCCCTGGTATGATGGCGGTATAGCGCTCCCGGATATTCGTAGGTATTACTGGGCCTCCCATCTTGCTGCCATCAACCACGGGATGTATGGCCCGGCGTTGAATCCAGCATTTGAAATGGATAAGTGGCTGCTCCCGGGTGGTGATTACTATAGGACGCTTTATTTGGGACCCTCGCGTTCACAACTCTCGGGACCTACCGCTATAGCCGTGCGGGTATGGCATAGCGCAACGGCGGCTATGGGCTGGAGTGATAAACTAACTGGCGCAACTCCGCTCTATGCCTCTGCGAAGTTGGGTGGCTTATGGAAGACGAAGGGATTTGATAAATGGGACACGATCGGTATTAGTAAAGTGCGTGATCTCTGGGTTAAAGGAGAGGTGAAGACCTTTTCGGATCTGCAAGTAGAGTATAAGCTGAGTGACAGGGAAAAATGTTGTTATGTCCAGGTACGCCGTGCTCTGAACTCTGTGTTGCCAGGGGGTAGTGATATTCCGGACTCCTCTCCCCTCGAAGATCGTATACTAGACGGTTATGTGCCAGACAGTACTATCTCATTGTTCTATAAGAAAATGATCAATGACCGGTCGAGTTTGCTTCATTGCCTTCGTGAAGCTTGGATTGCTGATGGTATTGAACTGGATAATGAGGACTGGCAATCCGCGATCTCCTCTCCCAGGGAGGTGGCGATTCCGGCCAGCCTCCGTCTGGTCCAACTCAAGATCCTCCACAGAATCTATGTCACCAGTCCCCGTCTGATCCATATGGGCTACTCCACGGATGGCAGGTGTAGGCATGGTCTCCTTGGCACTTATCTCCATATCATATGGGAATGCCCTGAGGTGATGCGATTTTGGAAAAGTATACATGAGGTGATGGATGAAGTAACGGGTGTTGTGATGATGCCGGAAGCCCGACAATGGTTATTGAATGTGTGGGGTCCGAATGATTATGATGTGTCGCAGCTTCGGTGGGTGACTCTTGCCAATATGGTTGCGAAGAGGGATATTGCACAGTTGTGGGTGTCCCCGAGGCCGCCTACAGTGACTGCTTGGAAAGAGAGTCTGGACTGGTGCATGTTCAGAGAGAAGACAGTGTATATGGCAAGAGGCAGACCCAAAAAATGGGGGAGGATTTGGAACCAGTGGAACTCATACCGTGGAGATATCTGTACCCCCACTCACTGATATTCCTAGTCCTTCCCAGTCGCCCTGACCTCCATTCCTTCTAGCTGGTGTATATTGTGCTGTTCATATGCAATTCTATCTTTGGCACCCTCCCCTCATCTATATTCAGAACATCTTTTCTCCTGTTGTCATATATCTCCTGTCCACCTTGAGCGCAGACCTAATGGCTGTATTATTGCTGTATTGCCTTGATTGTATGTTTGATGTGTTGTTTCCTTTTGTTTTATATAATAAAAAGTTACAAAAAAAAAAAAAAAAAAAAAAAAGAGTACTGGCTGATTCTCCCAATCCTGTTCTCCTGTTCATTTCCTTGCATTCTACTTACACGCTTACATCAGCCAGCATTGAACCCCTGCAATTCAACGGTTACCACAGAACACCATCAAATGCTTCAGCATCATCTTCTAATGGCAACTAGATCATCCTCAAAGTGGACAGTTATTCAGATTTGAACTTCTGTGCTTCGACAGCTGACCCTTTGCAGTGGTCCCATGCACTACCAGTTTACACTGTAGCTCCCAGTTAAAGGAACTACCCCAACAACTACCAGCAAAATGTGGTGCCTCGAGGAGATCAAAGACTTCAAAAGACTGAGGCCACTATCACATTGGGTGTGTGTCGGATTACTTATTTTTGTATCCTTCGACGTTCACTTTTATTTGCATGTATAATACACATGGAGAAGTGCTCTTGTCACCCTGGTCGACCGTGTCGAATGTGCGGGCATTCAGGGTACTGCCACCTGTTGGCTTTCCTCTTTTTTAGATGATAGGTCTCAGGCGGTCCGCCAAGGGCCCTTCCTGGCTCCCTCTCATAAAATCACATGTGGAGTTCCTCAGGGTTCAGGACTGTCCCCTCATTTATTTAATATTTATATTTCCCCTCTGATCCAATCCTTGAAGGAAAGAAACGTGACACTTTTCAATTATGCAGACGACCTACAGCTGGTCTTTAAGATAGATGGCTCTGATAGCTCTGTTGTGGACTTCCAGGCCACAATGCTATACATACAACAGTGGATGGACCATAATCACCTTAAACTGAACCCGGGTAAGAGAGAGCTTGTTCTGACGGGGGACAGCTATAAGTTCTGGGGCCCACACTACTGGCCTGCTGAGCTGGGTCAACCACCTTCCCCTTCCAGCTCGGCCAAAACATTGGGAGTCTCCCTTAATAATGAACTCACATTGAAGTCCCAGGTAGGCACAGTGATTTCTTCCAGATGCGCAAGATTGGGAAGATCTATCGTTTTTTCACCCACGATGCTCTGATCCGGATTATAACTACCACCGTTATATCCCATCTGGATTATGCTAACTCTGTGTACCTGGGAATGCCACTCTATCTGTTTAAGCGACTGCAGCTGGCTCAAAACCAGGCAGCTCGACTGGTCTGCCGGCAAACAAGATGACAACCAGTCACACCCGTGCTCAGAAAACTATATTGGCTACCCATTTTTCAGCACTGTGCTTTCAAAACAGGCTGCCTTGTGTTCAAAGCCTTACATGGCAAATGTCCTGCATTTATTAACAGCCTGATATTTAGATATGCTCCAACTCAAAGCCTCCGCTCTGCTCATCTCTCATTTCTTACTATTCCTACCTTCAAGCGAGTTCGTCAAGGGGGCTGCAGATTTGCGGTCCTTGCTCCTAAACTTTGGAACTCCTTTTCTCTGGAAATTCGGTCTATTACTGATATCATGCAATTTAGGAAACTCCTTAAGACCTGGTTGTTTCTGCAAGCATACAATGTGGTATAGCGGCGAGCAATGCTGTCTTCTTAGGTCACTTTTGTAGCATATCATGTTTCGGTCAGCGCCATGAAGCCATCCGGTGTAAGTGCGCTCTATAAATATTCATTAACATTAACATTAAGAATGAACCAGATACAATTGTGAGCATTTGCTTTTTTGCTATAGTGCACATTGGTCCAAGTATACATACTTGATTGTTTGCATTTGTTATAGGTTAGACATGCTGGACATCATGCCCACCAATGTAGCACGCTAAGTGTTAAAAGGAATAGAATTATTTTTAAGGTTGGATTGAAATTCGAGTGCTCCACTGATTTATATATTGTGAAAAAAAGACAAGTATTTTCGATCTAGGCACACAGGACCTTGAAAACATTCCATATTCATCTGGACCGCCCAAACGCTGCTCCAATTTAAGAGTTGAAGACTCACTTCTTGAAAAACACCACTACATTACAATGCATTATCCGTCCACAACTCTGCTTTAGCTCATATTACTATTTGACTTTAAAATTGCCTTTAAATTTGTTCAGCTCTCCACTGACTAATGGCTTGGTTCGTGAAATATCACATACATACATGTATACATAGGAGGGATGTTCCTTGTGGTACAGAAGCCCGAGCCCAGCAACACCATTTAATCCACATAATCCAGAATCTGACAGCGACAGTTTCTTTGGTAGCTGGTTGTCATAGAACCGTGGCACGGGAGAAGGAAATGTACTTGTGAATGACTGGCTACCTCCAAAGGTTTGGAGCCAATTTGAGTAACTAGTAGGTTGAAGCACAAATGCTATTGAATACTGATATAGGCTGATGCATCCAATGTTTAACTTTTACTTGAAGAAGCAAGCCTGGAAATGCAGGCAGAAATGTTGACGGTCTCTCCTTAAGGAGCAGCGAATATACCCTGGAAAGAGACTAATGTGCTCTGCAGCCTAGGGAGAAAAAGCAACATCGCTTGTGGGATGGGAATTTGCTGTTTCTTCGATAAGAGCCAGAGTTAGGTGACAGCATTACAGCAAGGGGTTCTAATCCTTCTATGTGTGACTGCAACCTCATCTTAAAGGCTTATATGCTACTGCACTCACTGCTGCACCTCTGATCTCTTCTAGCAAGCCCAGGCATGAGGGTCAATGAGCCTCTTTAAATTCGAATGTTTTTTAAAGGCTCCAAGAAGCTCCCTTTAATTTGTTCAGTTTCCAAAAGGGTTCATAAACAAATATGAATTGTAATATGTACCCTTGTCTATTACCCCTGGTCTGGGCAATTGTATAGCAAATTTAGCAGTGATCTAAGTGTATTCAGACCGACCAACAGGACACCGCAGAAAACAACCTTTACAACGCCATGATTACACCACAGTATGTTTACATCGCGGTCATTACAATGCAAGTCATTAGAACGACTTGCGCAGGATGGTGCTCTAAACTAAGGAATAGTATGATTTACTATTCCAACATCTTCCCTACTGTTACGTAGGCTGGAGTTGGAATAGTAAATCATACCATTCCTAAGTCCAGCGCAAGTTGTTGTAACAACTTGTGTTGTAACGAACGCGATGTAAAATAACGCGTTGTGAATGTATGCACCTTAACGTTCGGGTACCACATATACAGAAGTTGAAATGCTTCACAAGCACTACCTCTTCAAATGTGTAAACAATTTTATCTAAAGAGTGAAGTATTAATCTTGTCCACTATCTATAAAAATTGCAGGTGCTATAGACAATTAAATACCATAAACTTCTCATCAGCATACGTTATTCAATTTCCCTGTGCCTCTTAGCATACTTTTTTTAATTTCCTGTGCCTCTCCCATTACTCCATTTCAGAAATCTGCTTTACATTCCTCCACCCGCCAAGTTGTCAAACGACAGAGGGAACTGAAGAGACTGCTGCGGGGATTGACAGTGCCCGGGTAATGTGGTCCTCCTACAAGATGCAGTGGAAGCAGAGTTGTGAACATGCTCCACCCAAGGAAGTGTGTATTGTGTCTGCAGTAATCGAACACTGTCCTCTAGCTTTAATATTTAGACTCACCTTTGCATCTGTAGCCTTGCTCTAAATGTTCCAGAGTCTTGAAGGAGAATGTTATTGAGTAACTGTGCTACTTACCTGAATAGTGGTTTAAGTTACAAAACTTTTTGAAGTTACTAAGCATATTTCCTTAATTTAAATAATGAATAACACTACTTAGATATTGCATTTATGGTCTGTCCCTCCTGTACTACCTGAGCTATGCGTTCCACACCACAGCACCCTCCAAAAGTAAGCATTGATTGTTCAACCTCGGCACACCCTCAATGTGAAAGCCTAGGAAGTATTCAGCAATTCATTAAGCTCACTATGTGCCAAGCTCCTGTGGTTCAAAGAACTTCTGCAATATCTGTAACAAGGACTGCCTAATTGCACCTTTCCCTCAGACAGCACATAAGCAAAAAGAAAGGTGCAAGAGCACAGTCACAGAACAGGCCTGGCCTACCCTGAGGCGATTCTGGGCCTTTTGAATGGCTGTATCTGTTGCACGGGGCATTGAATTAGCCTTCAGGATTTTGGGGCCCATATTCCAGATTAATATTCTGCTCATGGTCTCCCTTTCTCTGCCAACCACGAACTGCCTTTAGCTGCAGGAGAATGAGAGAGGCACGGCGAGCACCGTACCTTGATCAAATATCTTTAGTACAGTAAACCAGTAACAAAAAGAAGGTGATTTCCAATTTTTTTAATAATGATTAAACATAAGGTCTGCAGGGGTAAAAGCATGTGAATCAACACGACATAATTCAGAAACCAAGTGTACCGCTAATTAAAACAAAGACCATACTTGTCGCTGGAATTCAACTGTGTCAACACACTTGCAAAATACATTTCACTCCAACTGACTGTAAGCAAGTCGTATAAGCACAGTTTCTGTTCCTGGGAACACCCTTAAAAAGCCAGGCAGTCAGCCATTGCCCATGGGCACATCCATGTATTTGAGTGTCTGCCTAACCGTAGCAAGCATGTAGCAACAGCAGATTGAGCGAACATCTAAACTGCTATGGTGGTGTCTTTCTCAAATTACAACAATTAATGTAGGAAAGATGTAAATAATACTGTGGCATTACATATCTTCTCAAAGTACTACATATTTTTAAGACTTGCAGCAATTTACAGTGTAACCTGAACTTCTAACTTTCACAATATACAATATCTCAACTCAAGATTGTTACTTGGAACTATTATTCAGTGCAGGTTTTACTGCTGGTAACTCAAAACAAATAAAATGCTCAATACTTACTTGCTGCAACGTTTGCTAATTCCAATTTGCGGCGACAAGACTAGCAACTTAAAACTTTTATGACTTGATATTATTGTGATTTCTTATTCTGCAGGTTAAAATAATCACTTTATATGACAAGCAACTAACACATTTTAAAACTAGTCCATTTTACTCTGGTAAACGTTTTCTAGAAGCAATGTTACGAACCCATAACTTAAAATGTCAAGCAATATTGTACATCACACACACTCAAAAGTATAATGCACTAATTTATTTAAACCACTAAGCAAAAGAAGTTCTGACCCCATATTGTTGAGAATCTCAAATACCTCCCAGAGGATTGATTACTAAGGTTGTGGTGCTAAAACACATGTCAAATGTTGCTCTACATGTCCTAGCATTCAGTGGCAAGTGCTTTACAAGTGGCAGGAAGTGGGAGGCTCGGATAGTGAATTTATAAAGATCAGAAAGAGAAAAAAAGCTCTGTAAGCTCTTAGAAGCCAGGAACCATCCTGAGGGTTTTCTTCATAATTTTGCTCACCTCCTCACACTGATAGCTGCAAAGGTCTAGTAGCAGCTGCCAGTCCCCAAATATATGCTGCCTGACATAGGAAAACGGGTGGAATATGAGACCATGAATGGTGATCAATGTAAAAAAAAAAAAAACAGGGAATGTGCATATTTTTCAAAGATGTCCAGCAACGGAGCGCGTTCTGGAGAAGTAATTTCTTAGGAGTTATAAAACAGCCGTTGAACTGAGTCTGAGTATTCCTCCTCGGCTCGGCAGCATATTCATGATTGTTTCGAAAATACCTTTCGCGCTAGTCTTGGTTTGCTTACATCCTAGTGAAATCTACAAGTGGTACTGAGTGCTGGCAAGGCTCTTGTTCTCGTCCAACATTTCCGATGCCCTTTGCCCTCCCTATATGGAACTGAGAAGGGAAGACAAATAGCCCAGCAGGACTGTTGTAATCCATTACTGCGGCTAAGAGTATGTTGGCGAATAATATAATGATAGGGTTTTAGATGGGGGAAATCTCCCTGTCCGATGGCGGCCGGTGGGCCAATGCCAGGCTTGTTCTCGTCTCTTCTTCAGTTTCTTTTATTGTGTGCTGTGCTTTTGGGATTGCTTTAGGGAATGGTGCAAAGTAACAATATTAGGGACTTGGTCGCCCAGTTCTTAGTTTATTCCACAACAGGCACTTCATGTTCTTGAGGTTTTGGGGGGGGGGGTGGAATTGGGGATACTGTAGTTTTACTGGTTTCCTTTTTCTGCACCTCCACCAAACAACACAAGCAGTTCAAATTGGGCCTGGTTTGTCTCTCCTGGTAAGTCCCCAGAATAACCTCAACATGTCTCGTGACATAATCAGTTACCAATGAGACGCAGGGCATGGTCTGCCTTTTGACATGAAAAGTCAATATTAGGCTCTGTTATGCGAGGGCGGTGCTGAAACAGGGCAAATGATACGGTGCAGATGTGCTCCTCCTACAAGAAACCCACTTGGTGGGCATTCCATTCTTTGCTCACCTGGGAATATGCAGGTTTATCGTGCTGGGTTTGCTCAAATGTCACAGAGGACCCCCCCCTCTTCCTCCCCCATTGCTTACACAAGAATTTTTGGTAACTCTGGGAGCCATTGTGATGCAGTTTCCCATGACTTTAATAGGGTAGTGGAATGGGAGTTGGACAGGACATCGAGAGCTGGGGGTGCTGGCCGTGGGTCATCTTTCTTTGCATGGTTCCTCAAGTCCATTGGCATGGTGGATGAGTGCGCTACACCCATGGGACCAGAGATATACTTTCTATTCTGGAGCCCACAAAGTCTGGTCGAGGACCAACGACTTTCTTCTCCCTGCCTCAGACTCTCATTTGGTCAGACGCACACATACATGCTTGCGGTCTCTCCAACCACTCTCCATTGGAAGTACGACTGCCCATTGGCATTCACAGATGGGTTAGCGCCTTAAAGCGTGGTAGTTACAGGAAGCTGAAATCAAGACTCATGTACACACTGCCATACAGGAATACCTAGCGACAAATGACAGCACATCGAATCCCCGGTGATGCTCTGGAAAGCACTCTGCCCCACGTGCTATATCAGTTGCACAACTACTAATTCCAAATACCATCCTCTTTCTTTAAGAAAATGGACTCATTACTACAGAACTTCCTGTGGAGCTACCATACACTGCAGATTATCCTCACCAAAAGTTACAAATCCATGTATGACGTGTCATTGCCACCACAAAATTCTTTCACACTACAGGGCATTCCACCTCCTTGTAATAAATGAATGGTGGTGAGCAATACAAGGGACCTGCTCTACCATACAGAGAGATGGGCAATGCATGTGATTCTCCTCCTACACTTGCTATCTCTGGAACCCTCCTTAGGATCTCTTGTCCACAACGAAAGTAACCCTTCAGCTATGGAAAAAGACACATGGTGCCCTTGCGTGGGCGGGACGTTTGACGAAAGACACCCCACTGTGAAATGGAACATGGGTGCCGCAAGTCGCAGTTGTGAAGGGCTTCAAATTGTGAGACACCATAGGTATTTCGACACTGGGAGATATTATGTTAGGCACTACACTAAAATCCTTTCTGGAGCTGCAAGCAAACTACAACTTGCACCGCTCACAGTGTCTCCCGGTATCTGTAGCACCGGCATGCCCTTACCCAGTATGTCGAAGGGCTCGCCGATCTGCCAGATCACCCTGAAAGACTAAAATACTTAGGGGTGACTTGCGAGCCACAAAATCTCCAAGGTATACCACTCAATGGTGATCAACACTCCTGAGTTTTTTAATAGTCTACGAAGGGTGTTGAAGGGAGACCCCAGATCCCTCACCGATCATGACTGGAGGGAGGTTTGTCCATTCCCCGCAAAACATCCATTGCCTCAAAGTTTCGTATCACAGTAGAATATTTCCACAGGCGCTATTACACAAAGGAGAAGCTGTGGAAAATGGGGGTGGTGGCTTCTCAGGCGTGCCTACGCTGCCTGATGCAACAGGGGACCTAGGCTCACACTGTTTGGTCCTATGAACTGGTGACCCCATTCTGGGAGTGGGTACTGTCATACATGGACCGAGTGCTGGGGTGGGCTTCGACCCAGGGATCGTAAGTTGGTTATTCTTCATGTCTCAGAGGACACAGATATGGGCATATACTCCACTGCGCTGCTGTGGTTGGTCTTAGTGTGGGCAAAAAAGGGACATTGCTAGGGCTTGGAAAGACTGTAATCCTCCAACCTTGGAGCGATGGAAGAATGGTCTGTACCGCTGCATGAGCCTGCAAATGTCTATTTGCTTAATATGTTGAAAGACTTATATCAAAGGCTCAGTTGACCGAGAGATTTCTGTGCTGCATGTCCAGATCTGTATTTGTCGAGTGCTTACACCTTGTTTAAAATTAATAACAAGCATTTACAATGCAATGGTTTTGCCTTTGTTAAAGTTAGAGCTATTGGCATTGCTCTTGACATTTTTATTTATGTTTTTTTTAACATAAATAAATGGCATTGTCATTTACAATAGCAGGGAAAGGCCCAGGGGAGGGGGGGCGAGGAGAGACGAAGGAGAGCTGCGGGCTCAGGGAAGGGGGGGCGAGGAGAGACGAAGGAGAGCTGCGGGCTCAGGGAAGGGGGGGCGAGGAGAGACGAAGGAGAGCTGCGGGCTCAGGGAAGGGGGGGCGAGGAGAGACGAAGGAGAGCTGCGGGTTCTTGTTGTAATGCTTGCATGGATGAGTTGGTGGATGCATGGATGGGTGCATGCATGGATGGGTGTATGGATGGGTGTATGGATGGGTGTATGGATGGGTGTATGGATAAATGCATGGATGGGTGGATGGATGGATAGATGCATATATACAGCCAATCCCTCAACAATTTATGCAATCCACCAACCCATCCAACCAACAACCCATCCATGCATCCACCCATGCATCATGCATACATCCATCCATCATGCATCCATCTACCCACTGCGTCCCACTCCGACCCCTCTAAATGCAACTCATTTTTTCTGTATATAGAGATGACTGTATTCACTAGTATGTGCAGTAGACCTTTCTACTCTAACATTCCTATGTGACTCTTGCAGTACATCTATTCATATCCCTTCCATATGTATATAGAAATATAACGAGAAACAACAGTCTCTTCTTTGTGTGACTACATCTAGTACATTTCAATTGTTTTCCTGTTTGTATCTTTTACTTAACGCATGTAAATCAAAGTCCTTAGGTTTGGCAACTGGTTCTTATGTAAAGCGCTCTGACACCTTTGGGTAAAGTTCGCGCTACATAAAATCACATTAAATAAAACTTTACCCCACAAATCCAACCATCCATTTGTGCCTAGGCTTACATTTTACGGCCTCGAAGCACACAGAGAAGGGACAGTTTACTAAGTCGAGGCTTTGTAGGGTGCATGGCAGGGGACAGTTTTAGGCACCAAGGGAGGGTAGGGAGCAGAGTCAGAGTACTTCACGGTGCTAGGGGGCACTTTTTTCTGGTTCAGGGCAGGGGGCTACGGTACTTTTTGGAGCATGGCCTTATTTTAAAGGGCTCAGTTCAGGTGGAGGAACGGCACAAAACACCAGGCAGACAGAGGGCAGAAGGACACAAAAAATAGGGGAAACAATTATAACTGAGGGCAGATTGGCACAAAAAACCAGGCAGACAGAGAAGAAGGACACAAAAACGAGGGGGGGGATTCTAACGGAGGGCAGAACGGCACAAATCCCGAGGCAGACAGACGGAAGGAGGACACAAAAACGAGGGGGGGGATGATTCTAACGGAGGGCAGAACGGCACAAAACACCAGGCAGACAGAGGGAAGGAGGACACAAAAACGAGGGGTGGGGGTGATTCTAACGGAGGGCAGAACGGCACAAATCACGAGGCAGACAGAGGGCAGAAGGACACAAAAACGAGGGGGGGGTGATTCTAAGAGTGGGCAGAACGGCACAAAACACTAGGCAGACAGAGGGCAGAAGGACACAAAAACGAGGGGGGATGATTCTAACGGAGGGCAGAACGGCACAAATCACGAGGCGGGCAGAAGGACACAACAAGAGGAAGGGCTAGAGAAAAGGGGGGGGGGGGGGGGGGGAGACAAGAAAGCACGCAAATCAAACCTAGAGTGCTGGGTAAGAATAGGAAGATTGGCTAAGAAACCATTCGAGTCAAACAGAAAAAAACCCAACTATTTTACGCGTTAGTACTATTGGTCAGAAAGATGAGCTGCTTGGGAGAATCACATTCCTGGACTGGAATTACTCTGAATGCAACAATAGAGGTGTCAACGTGTAACACGGTGCACGCTTAGTAACAGCTGGCATGCTAACACATGGATAGCCTCGGACTTCAGTGAATAGGGGACTTGTGGAAAACATGCGCATCTTACTGCACAAGCTAGGGCCGACGGGAAATTATTTACACCGGAGTAAGACTTACTCCCTGCAACAGATAGCTTACCACACACCTTTCTCGTACAATTCACCTTTCCAATGAAAGACAGGTTCGTCGTCAAATTGTTTGTCCCTTATGTGGTGGTTAGAATGCAGTGCATGTTTACAGGCCTTTCTGAATCACTGAGGATCCCTTAACACTAGATTGCATGGTCACTGTCAGGGCCCACTGCCCAAACCTGCAACTGCAGTACTCTCGATCGATGTCCGCATTTGACATGCTAGAAGTAAAATAATCCATTTGCCCCTCACAAGCGTAACACATATGAAATCAGGTGACCTGCATTTAACTGCCAAAATGTAAACAAGCCTAAGATGTGCTTGCAGCTTTCCAATATAGAAACCAAATGATACTTTATTCGCAAAATATATATATATATATACACACTACAATTGGACTCCTTGGGTTCACTCACATGCAAACGTCAAGTGACTCCAACTACTAAATCTACATTCACACCCAAAAAAAAAATACTTGACACAAAACCGACCAATAGGCATGCCAAAACCATGCTCAAAACAGGCCAGAAAGTTAGTCTCGTTTTGGCAACCAGGAATAATGAATTTACAATAAACATGGCCATTGAAAATGTATTCTTAAACGTCGAAAAGTCTATCCTTCACACAATACCACCTGTGAAGGTAAACATTAGTATACTACCCACACGAATGCCTGACTTTCTGGCTGACGTTTAAAAGTGCATTGTAGCATAGAAAATACTGTAAATAACCAACTGTGTGTGTTGGAAATTCCAACTGACATCTACACCCAAATTCTACAAATGTAGCCCGGCATTTATCAATACCAAACAAATTGTACTTAAAGAGAACGGAAATTACCATGTGAAGCAACACTGAGGTGGCGTGAGCATAACTATCACCTGCAATTATGGTTGCAATGAATCTTAAGCATCCAAATGTGTGTTCAACATGAAGATGAATTGCGGACAATCCAACTCATCCAAGATTTGACAGATTAGTTTACTGAAGACACTTTTACATACAGTTTAACCAAACTAAAGAAAACTGATCTGAGGTACCCAAATGTTTGGAGGCGTATTCAGATCGCAGAACCTGTATGCTAACATTTTCCTCTTAATTTCTCTGATAGCTGACAGACCGTTAGGACACCAGGTTGGCGCTGTAAAACATGAGCAGCTTCACCAAAATGATGCAATACAAGGGGTGCGGAGACTCCACATGCAGTAGTTGGAACAGTGTGGCTCGAGGGCTGCATCTACCAAGCAGTTTGAAAGCATGCATCAGGAATCTCTGCAAGGAACAGCATTTCTGACAAGCGAAAATGGCAAGACACGCCAAAGCAAGCAATACGCGTCATAGTAACACACAAAAATGTCCAAGTACATTAGCCTGAGGAATCCATGTATGAATTTCGATCAGCTAAGTCAGCCAAGCTGATTTTCATCTTTAGCTATGCTTTAAAGGGTTTGAGTCATGCTGCAATGTAGTACCTTTTTATTTCTGAAGCCATATTGCAGTTTATTAGGTTAACTATATTTTAATTTGTCCCTATGAATAGTGCTGTTATTACTATTACAAATTACATTTGGCAACACGTAAAATCGTTACCTACTGCACGGGCTGTTTAGATTTAAAGTCAGACTCACCATGGTCAGTAAAGGTTCCATCAATAGAGGGGTTGGGTTGGGGCGGGGACTTTTGTGTAACCCTCACTGCAATGTGAGCTCCAAGCTGCGATCCCGACCCCAGGTTACTGGTATCTCATACCTGACCAAGGCGGCCTCCCTATCCCGCGAGCGGGCCTATCTATATAGGGGCCGTGAAGGCACATGGTGGATACCCACAGGCTTGTTTGGGCGGTTCGGGCACTGCACGCTGCCAAAACATCCTTACAACGAAAGTAAAGGAAGTGTCCATGTATGTGTGGCAGGGTGATCATTTCCTGCAGCAGACCGCTGCCACTCCAGTTAGCTGCTCTACAGCATGCTTTGCCTCAAATATGGCCACGCCCCTTTCCCGGGTATGGCAGTTCTATCTTAATAAATTACGTTTAGGATAACATGGATAGGATAATGTGTTGAGAGTAACAGGTAGGGGCGAGACTGCATGCGGACAGGCTGCTTCAGCATGATAGTAAGGACAATCATTAAACAGTTTCCTAAGATGATTATTTACTAACACAACATGTTGAATTAGACACTTTCGTTAAAATTCATGAATTAACACTGTCCGTAGTATTTAAGTAAATAATTGTATTTATAGCCATAATAATCTAATGAATGCTCGGAATTTGGTTAACACTTGTACAATATGCAAGCCTACTTAGTCGTTCCTTGCACATGCTCCCCAACTGTACCCAAACAAACAAATCAGACACTTTCCCCACTGCTCCCCAACTGTCTCAACCCAAAGGCAGAACTAAAAGCGCTGTAACCGTCAGTGTTTCTTTCCTCCTGGTCAGAACTACAACTATAATCATATCAGCTTGCTTTGTAATTAACGAAGCAAACTTGTCAAGCTCTATGAGAAAGGTCGATATGAAAAGGAAATAGCTCTTTGATGCACATTCAGCTTGTTGAATTAAAACCCAAGATGCTATTAAAAACAAGAAGGCAAGAAACAAAAAAAAAAAGAGCACTCACCTGGACATCTTCCAGCAGATCTCTTGCTTCCTAAATCTCCACTCCTCCTCCCGATGACGCGGCGGAGGCTCGGCCGGCTGGGCCAATCCCAGCGCGGCCCTGCCTGGAGACGGACGGCTGCTTCCTTCGGCTGGGGAACTCGGCTTCGGGGGCCGCGGCGGGGAAACAAAGGGACAATGCCGGGTGGGCACCGGCTTTAGAGGTCAGCAAAAGCGCTCCACGCGCTCTAAGTGAGGCTCCTTCTCACGGCCCGAGCAGGAAGGCGGGTGCCGGCAATGCCGGACCAGATTCGGGGGCGTTCCCGAGAATTGGCTTTCGGCTGACGTAGCGTGACGTAGCCAAAAGGGAAAAATTCTCGGGAACGCCCCCGAATCTGGTCCGAGATTGACGGACAGAGCCTTCTCCCAATGGCTAGCCTCCATTTATGGAGCTAGCCAATGGGAGGAGGGGGCGGATACCCGACCCCACAGAGAAATTACATAAGATTTTGCTAGCGCATGCGTACTTCGCACGCATTGCCGAGGCAAAACCTAAAAAGGTGTTATACAAACAAAGGGTTGTAGCTTCTACACAAAGCGCCTGAAAATAAAACAAGCATTTACAATGCAATAGGTCTCGCAGCATTAAAGTTTGAGTTACTGGCATTGTAATTGACAATGCTTTGCATTAATTTATTTTTTTTACTTTGCAATTGGTACATAAGCATTGTTTGTGAATGGTTAGTTGTTGCTTATGCTAAGCAAAGTTGGCAGTAATATAGACTCCTAGTCTTGCTTGTTATAAGCATGCGGATTTAAAGCGCTCTGATACCTGCGGGTAAAGTTTGCGCTATATAAAAGTGAAAAATAATAAATAAATAAAAGCCTACCTGTACCACGTCCGTTCTTATTCTGCGATGTCACATATCTTTGGGTCCCTGTACTTATTAAGTGCGGGAAGTGTGGGAAACCTCCATGGCAGGAACAACGTGTTGCGGGGTAGACACGGACAATGTAGCCACTGTCCTGTGCCTGCACCGCGGGGTAACAGTGTAGGGGCAGGAAGGCAGGCTGTTGGTAGTGCTGTGCCATAGCAGTGTAGTTCTCTGTGTATGCTGGCCATAGGGGTTGCTATTGGCTGACAAAAAGTGGTGAGGAGGTGCCGGTTCGGTGTGCCTGCTTCCTGATCTTGGGCAGGCGACAGGTAAAAAAACAAGCATTAAAGGGCTGGAGGAAATCGGAGCTGGGTTGATGGGTTTGTACAGAAAAGTCGGGGACTGCCTGTGTTAAAATTTGTGTATGTCATTCCATGGGCATCAATGCCCCCCTTGTGAACAATAACACCTTCTTCAGCCAGATAGTTTCTCAGATGGTTATATTCAAACACACCTGTTTAGCCTACCAATGCCTTCACAAAAAAGCACCTCTTAATCTTATCAAGCAAATTTACATACAATAGGTAGCACTAAGAATAGTATTCTGTCCTGAACTTACATCTGATCTAAAAGAAACTAGATATTTTTGACATAGGTCCCCTAATGCACAGTTCTGCTACACATGTCTTATTTGACCGTAGATGCTCTTTTCCAATACCTTCAAGTGCCAATCAACCAAAAGCTGTCAGGTCCTTGTGGTGCCGTAGAACACATTGTGCTGGATCTCCGGGGAGTGTTCGTGGAGGACAAAGAAATTCATGGTGGAATTATATTGTTGTGTTCCTTTCCCCACACGTGGGCCAAGGTTTTCCATGTGGTCAGCAATTTTGTGGCTTAAGTCACATGCTGCACTACACTAGTAGTGTCTCTGAATCTGCTAAACACAGACAACTTAAAAACAGGCAGGTATTTTTTTACACCAAATATTCTTTAATGTTGTAAGCCAAACACATTTTTGGTGGAGGGAAATACTGGGACCCAATTTCAATTCAATTACCCATATACCTACTATTATACAGCTTGGATACCATTGACATGAACAGAACACTTGTTTGAAGACGAGTGGCGGCCTGGTTACTGGACTGCCAGTAAGATGTAAACTACACAGGTAATTGTACAAAACGTTGTGCCACCTTCCCCTAATTCGAAAACAGAAATACGAAATACTTTAAGCTGTGCTTACATTACCCCTGCCACTGTACTACTGTTCTTGAGGGCAGCTAAAACACTGGAATTCGGAGTGGTAAGAGAAGGATTTTAAAGCTTGTGATAGAATTTTTGTGGCTTTAAATTGGGCTTTGCCTGCAGCATTGAGCAGGAACTGAAAAGTCTGTATTGGGCCAGTTTTCAACCAAGGAGAGTGCGAGCTGGGCAGCAACGCCCATGCTCCTCTGAATACCAGTTTCAGGTTAACTGATTGGGCTTGGGCCCAGAGTAACCTGACCAGGCTTTCCTCCTCCGCTCCCTCCTAGCACAGCTCCATTTGGGAAAGGAATCCCAAGAAAGCCATCTCCATTAGGTGCCCCCCACCTTCTGTGTGCCTTGAGCAGCCCAGGGGAAAGCTGGTAAGGGCAGGCGGCTTTTGCTCTGAAATTTCACATTTGAATCTGTGCTTGGTGTGCAGCCCTGTATTTCTTCCTTTTTGTCCAAACTGTACTAAAGTGACAAAAGACAGTTTTTTCCCTGCCAAAAAAGGGAAAGCATTTGCAATGCAATAGGTCTTGCATTACTAAAAGTTTGAGCTATTGGCGTTGCGAATAATAATCCAATACCAATAGCTCAAATCTCGTACAACACCATCTGTGAAAGTTTATCACCATGAACATGCACTCACCTTAAATGTGCAGCTCCGTCT
Source organism: Lissotriton helveticus (assembly GCF_964261635.1). Lineage (NCBI taxonomy): Eukaryota > Metazoa > Chordata > Amphibia > Caudata > Salamandridae > Lissotriton > Lissotriton helveticus. The sequence continues at coordinate 1,346,432,786 of NC_136065.1, forward strand.
GAAAATGTCTATCACCATGAATGTGCACTTATGTGTAGCATCATTAGTGTAAGTCTCTCACCATGAATGTGCACTTGTGCAGCACCATCTGTGAAAGTTTTTCACCATGAACATGCACTCGTCTTAAATGTGCAGCTCCGTCTGTGACAAGTCTATCCCATGAATGTGCACCCCATTTCTGAATGTCTAACATGTTAACTGCGTCTGTGAAAGACTAACAATAACAAGTTGCACAGCATCCACCACGGGTGACTAAAGTTAAACACAAAAAAGCATTTGATGCCCACACCACGCATGCGTACCTAGAATATGTTAAAGGCACTTTTTTCTTTTTACCTTCTAATCCGAGTTGAATTGGTAACTAAAAAGAAAAGAAAACGAGCAAAAGCATGTCTTTAAGACACAGGGAGCGGAAGCATCATTATGGAAGGTGGTGGGAACATCAGACCAACATGGGAGACATTACTGGACAAACGGCAAAGTAACACGGGGGCTTGAGGGAGAGGACGAGAAACATTCAAATTGTACATATTAGGGGTTAAAAGCGCGTTACTGTTAAGCGGATGTTAAGAAAAAACTTCCCAATGCAAAATAAAACCAGCCATAACCACATTACAGAATGTCTCATTTTCCTTCTCCTGTGGCACTATCCCGAGACTTTGGGTCTGTTTTTTGTTCCGTCTCTCACATGTAAAAACAAGGCTTAAGAAAAACAATCCATTTACACTATCCAAAGAAGAAACTAGCAATCTGCAGGAACCAGCCACAAACCTGAAAACTCGTCTTTTCCCTGCTGATTAGTGCCCGGTTACCAGGGCAGTGTGGACTGACAAGGGGCTGCAGGCTGCTGCGCGAGAGAGAGAGAGTGAACCCGATTTAAGGTATTTTTTAAATCATGTTCTGCCTCGTCATGCCGTCTTTAACGCCTGGCATCTATAAAACGCCCAAGACCAGTCCACCCTACGATCACTGCCACCCACCCGTGCGCTGCGATGCTGCAAGTGTCAGGACAGGCGGCTCAGGAGCAGAACAGCAAGGAAAGCTCTGATAGTGGATCGATGCTGCGGAGTCAATGAACGGCAATAAGAAGAGGTTAGCACCGACGGGCTGGCGCGCAGCGTTCCAGAGCATGGAAACCACAACAAACAAGCATTGCAAGCAGCCGCAGCAGTTTAAATGGCAGCACTGGTGGAGGTCCGGGTGACTGTTAAAATGCGCTCTGGAGTAAGAAGTGTGAATATTTGGCACAACGCCTTCTTACCATAGTATGTGTTTTCCATGAAGCCCCCCACGCATGCACACAGCTTCCCCAGTAAGGCGGGATTCAGTGTCGGGAGCCGCTCCTTGGCGCCCCGGTACCCGGCTGGCATCTAGTATTTTGCAGGGGGTACTGAAGTGCACCTGAAGTGGGCAGAGCGCTGCTTCCCCGCAGGCAGAGTGCCATCCGAGTGAGGGGCAGGCCTCTTTTGTGTCCCTTCAGGCAGGCAGGCGTCAGCAGACAAAGGCCTCCCTCCATCAGAAAGTCAGCCGGAACCCGATGACGAGCCGTCGAGCCCTTGAGCCGCCAGATGGGCAGCGCCTGCCGGGGGAGGAGGGCTGCGGAGGGGAGGCTTCCGGGGTAGAGCGTGAGGCTAGAGGGGGACACAAGTCCTCTGGCAAGGAGGCCACGCGCAGTCTCATCTGTGACTATGGGAGGCGCAAGAACGTCCCTTAGCGCGCGAAACTGAAAGCGCGGTGAGAGCGAGACGACGGGGCGTGCACATCGGCTGTCCCGGCGCTGAGGATCGACGGAGAAGACACGCGTTTACCTGCCCTGAGGCTCCAAGTCTGAATTGGAGATTGAACTGTCCTTGAGCCTGGCCCGCTCCTAAAACAGCACGGACAGCGTGACGGCGGCCGCCTGGGCTGAACGACGGTAAGGAATGCGGGGAGAGAGTAGCTGTTGGCAGATGGCGCATGGCTGGCTGACACCGGAGGGGGTGCAAGGAGAGCTGGGGATTCAGAATAAAACTGAAACCTAAGGAAACTGAAAGCTGGAAATAAAAAAAAAACTAACGTTAAAAGTTCAGTGTCTGTGTAAGCGCGCATTGTAAGGGAATTGTGGCCTGCTCAATAGAGCGCGCGTTCACGTGCTCGTGGCCCGCTCCGATCCGATTCTTCACGATGCGCGTGGCCAGCTCTTGTCTCCTGGAAAGCTGAGTCGCTGACAATAGGTCTCTAGCGAGACAGCGCTTCGCGCTGTACACGCCACGAGACCTAAAAAAGCTCAAGTCAAGCAACTTATTCAGGATGCTTGTTTTAAAGGGGAGCCTTCCTGCTGCATTAAACAAAGCTTTAATGGATGTAAGACATTTCATGGGTGATCACATGGTGTATTCTAGTTTTAGCTTTTCTAATCTCTTCAAGCAAAGCTATTATGATTGACAGTAAAGGGTAAACTGAAGCTTAACTAAATGTGGACCCTAAACGTCCAAAGTGAAACTCAAATCATAACATTTTCAATATATTATGTGAGGAAATGTACACTTTTTTTGTTTTACCTCGAAGCAATCTTTGTGAAGTACTCGTATGCATTGTCCATGTCTGGCTTCAAATCCAGTATCATGTCCTGGAAGTGACCTTCATAGCGTGTGTTGATGTCATCTCCAATGACGGCCAGTTGCCTGCCAACATCGATAGTACTGCAGAAAGGGGATGATGGAGTCAAAGTAGGCAAAGTCAGGCATTTAAATTAGAGTCCAACCACATTTTCTACATTACCCTCAGGCAACAGACCATATAGTGATATATATATATATATATATATATATATGACATATATAATAATACTTAACCAACTCTGATCATTTCCAAGTGTAGTTTTGCTTGGAAATCAAGTTATTACATAGGGTTTCAAAGAAACAGGATCATTTTGCCTTGAGCCTAATGTTCCTCACTGAAACTTGAGGAATTCCCAAATTTGGAAGCAAGAGTGACGCGCATGTTAACATAGACACTAGCATTCATCAACTCAGTAACTAACAACTAATGCAATGCCTATAATTCAAACGATGAAATAATCATTTCACAGAAGAAATAGGTGAAATCCCCATTCCTGAAGAGGAGAGATGTGGTACACTATCTATGTAAGCAGATCACTTTCCCAAGGTATACCAAGTTACCTGACTAAGTGGAGGGCACTAAGCCAATCATCTAGACCAGTGGCTCTTACCCTTGGGTCTGGGGACCCATGGGGGTCCACAATGCCTTCGGGGGGAGGGGGAGGGGGGGGGGGGTATGGCGCAGCGGCTTGTAGGAAAATGCAATATTTTTAACAGTTTGAAAAAGTGTTTATAACTAAACAAGCAACATTTTAAAATGTTCTGTATGTGTGAAGGGATTTGAAAATCAAAGGTACAAATTAAGTTGGTATCTTCAGATTGATTCATGGAAGCAGTGCATGTGCATCCAAAAGAATATAGTGCAGACGATAGGTAGCCTAAATTGAATTTAGAAAAAAACTCCAACCTTCACATTAAAATTACCATTTTGGATATTTTTTCTATATTTATTTGTGAATTACATGAAATATTTCATCAATTTGTGTATTTGTTGGTGAATGCTCGTTTCTCTATTTTTGTGTACTGTTTTGCTGTTCAAATCATCTACATTTTTTAGGCTGCGGTCTCTCTTCCAGTAATGACTCAGTTGGGGTATCTGGATTCCGGTAATAATTAAGTGGGCGTCCACAAAAGTCAAAAGGTTAAGAACCAATTAACCAGTCAAATAATTCTAATATGTTAGCCTAGTCTGGGTGAATTTAAGGCCACCATGTAAATGAATACAATAAACATCCAGAAATACAGATAATGGTAATACAAAATGACAACTTTGTCCCCAGTATAAACTCATCAAAAGTTACAGGCTTCCCAGATGGAACTCCACTCGCTACTTTTGGAAGTCTGCATCATCTACACAAACCGTTGCAACAAGCAACCCTGACTATCTGACCGACAAGTTTACCATCTCCAGTGGCTCCATCTACACCTGCAGGCAGGACACCATCGGGCTGCAGATGAAGAAAGGCAAAAAGAAAAAACAAGGCAACACGTCTTCTCCAGCTATGTACCCAGGATCTGGAACGACATTCCTATATTCACCAGGACAGTCTGAAACGTGCTTCATTTTAGGAAACAGTTGAAGACACACCTCTTCAAAGAACACCTTCAGACTTAGAAACCAACTACCCCTTTAATCATATGGTGGCTTTCTCTTTCCTTTGAACCTTGTAATGCGCTCAGTGGGTTTTTGGCTAGGTAAGAACCACATCCATACTTGTATTCAATGTGATGTTGATTCGGATTTTTTTTTTGCACACAATGCATCTAAAAAACATTTTGATTGTCAGGAGATCGCAAACCACAGGTATATGTAAGGTATTAAAATAAACCGTTAAAGAACTTTCTTTTCTGCTTCATCATGGTGCAGGGATAGCATTTTATAATCTGGCTTCCCGTTTAACAAATGTTCTACCCCTTTAACCTTTAGATTCTTTGTATGGTAAGCCCGACTCTGGTAATAAATGTAATGTTATAACTGGTACCAGGTTTGGCCTGAGGGACCAACCTTGAGCTCAGTTTCATGTTTTGAACGGAGCGAAGGAACAGCCTTTATTCCAACTCGTGCTTTTTGATACCCTACTTCTGGCTAGTTATACAAACAGTAATTTTGGTATGGAGCATGCATGTATTCTCGGTGGATCCCTTTTACATAATTAGTATCAATGTTTGTAGCAGGTGGATGCAAATACCATACAATTATTATAAAGTATTTGTCAAAGTACGTCTATTTATTTTGGTTATAAAATGCTTATACACTGAACATAAACAATTGATACAAATGGAAAATAATGTCTTGAATTCAATTTGCAGTAAATCAGAACTTACTTTTTTGGGTTGTACAGCCAACACGCGATTTGGGCCCTGAACGTGCGTGTGCCTGGGGATTTTTCAAGGCTCTTGTAATCTGGATGCCCCTTCTGTTTAGGGAATGTGGTTGTTTCCTCAGTTTGCAGAGGATGGACTATAGGCTGCTAATTATTTATTTCATGTTCAACTTAAATTTCCAGGCATTCAGAAGGAAGCATCTTATTAGTCTAGGACAATCTTCGTCGTCCAGTCAGTAGTAAAACGAAGGAGCACAAGTGAAAATCCAGTCAAATGACCATGCAGATTAATGCAAATCTGTTTCTCAGGGACGATGCTAGGTCTCAAGGCTGGTCTTGAACCCCAAAAACGGAAATTCTGATTTACTGTGAATTGAAATACATTTTTTTCATTTGCTTCTGTGTTCTCAAGTGTATATATTCAGGGTCTATATGGGAGGGCTTTCTCCTACACCGCAGCCATAAGGGCGGGGGGGGCTTTCTCCTACACCGCAGCCATAAGGGCGGGAGGGCTTTCTCCTACACTGTAGCCATAACATGGAACACTCTCTTGGTAGACATCAGACGCTCTTCAACCCTGCACACCTTCAGACGGGCTCTCAAAACCAGGCTCTTCGACTGACCGGAGCAGCTTTTCCCTCCCCCCAGCACCTTGAGACCCTCGCGGGCGAGTAGAGCGCTTTACCAACCCTTGATTGATTATAACTATGTTGACAATTAATGTCTAATAATTTTAAAGTATGAGCATCCACTTGCTACAAACAGGTTTTGCTTTGAACCTGTGAGGATGAACAAGCGCCATGCTTGCACCCCCCATTACATGATTGCAAGGCCTACTGTGGTGGCTGAATGTTAGACTTTTTTGCAACTATGGACTGTGTAATTGGGTAATCCTGTATGCAATCACTGGACTATTCCTCTCTGGAGTACCCTCTTAGATGTAAACAAAAAGGGCAGGATATTGTTTGACCCGCCAATCTGATAATTACATAACTTGATCACCGCAAACCACTATTTAATAGACAGCTAAATGGTCAAAGTAATCATCAAAGTCAGCCATTTGCTGATTACCTAAGCAGCACACAGCCCAGCTCAAGCTATGAGATAGGGAAAAAAGGAGAGAGCCTACCCCTTGGTTTTCACAACTAGTGCTCTCTTCACAGGACTTTCTTGTTCTTTGTTTTTCCCAGAGTGTCAAGCCCTTCTTCCTCAACAACATTTAGCATAGTAACACTCAGGTCTAAAACCCACATCTGTTATTTAATAAGGGATAGTAGGTCAACATTAATTTTCATCTGTAACGCCACGGACCTCCTCTAGCTGCCTCTCCAACTGATTCCTGTAACACTGCCATCTTCACCATTCCATGCTGCTTCCAAATACCCACCTTCAACTACTTTACAGTTCTCCTCTAAAACCCGTCTAGAGAGTTTGGTACAAGCCAGCTCATGTGCCAGCTCATGTGCCATACCTTACCTTCACCCAAATTAATAAAGTTGAAAATATGTCAACCACTTTCCTAATTTCAGGATAAGTTGCCACATCCTTAGGTACAGTTATAAATGTCTTCCCACTCGTGCACCAAGATCACAGGATGCCAAACTGCTTTACTTTTATGACAAATTTTGTATCTGTTTTGGGTTCATGAACTTGCTTCTAACCTCATCTGTCCTCCACACTACTGTCTTAGAATGTCTAATCAAACCTGGAATAACTTCAGAGCTGGAGACCCTGCTTCTTCAAGTACACAAAGCCTTGAGGTCCACAACACTTTCATCAGCGCTTCATTTCAACTAGGCCCTTCCTTTTATAACTATTCAATCACTCAACAAGGAAACTGTCACTAGTATGATCTAGAGAGGTTTGCTTATGCTTAATTTCCAATTCTCTAAAGTACCCCTTCATGTACTGTGACTGGCATTTCTCCACCTCTTGATTTGTTAACTAATCTTGGACTGTACATCCTGTGGGTGATATGTCATTGGCAGTTCACCAGATCAGAAACCTGTTGCCTTTTGGGGGAAACACTTCTTTACATCCATTAGAATCTACATGCTTGCTTGTAACTAATGAATTCGGAGCCAACCTTCCAAATTCATAGAGCCCGGGTTGACATGTGAGTTTCCTTGTTACACTGTCATCCCCAGACAGGCTGTACTAAAATCTTCATCTGTTCTGAGTTTCTGTGTTTCTGTCATGCCTATCTTGGGCCTAACAGGATCTTTTCAAGTGTAAATCTTAATGCTCCTATTATAATGCAGGTCAGTCTCGTGGCGAGGGTTCACTGAGGTAACCCCGAGACGTAACAATCTCTTTGCCCTACTTGGACTATAAGAGTCTAAATCCAGGAACAGTCTGACAAAAGTGTCTTACAGGACTGGTTTGTACTTCTTCCATTCTAGCACTAACGGGTCTATTTCTTCTTGGTTTTGAAAACACTTTGTTTACTTCATTACACATGCCAGCATGAGGCAGGCAGTTTTTTCACAGCATAAATGTTTGTTTCCCTCAATCTTCCATTAATTTCTGCTGACTTTGAAATTACATCATTCAAGCATTTTGATTGTCAGGCAGTGAAAAAAACACAAGGGCATTTAATAATTCATTCTCTGTCGTCCCTGTCGGTACCGTCCGTCGTTTCATGCTCATTATGATTTCTTACACTATTATAGCATCACCCTTAAAATCTCAAATGCTTACAAGCACATTGTCTTTAAGGTCAAAGAATATATTTAACCTCATATTTGGGATTGCTTCCCCGTGCTTATCATATAATACCGGTAATTGATTTGAGGAGGATTAAAATTGCTTATCAAAGCAACAGCAATTCAAACAACCTATTGGTGCGTTGATTATTTATACGGCAGTAAAAGGCAGGACTGCTATCCATTTCTCATAAGTGTGATTTTTTGGCATTTTTTTAATCAAATTATCATCATCAGTTATCACGTAAATAATATCTTTGGTATTTAATACTGGTTGGAACACTGGCTATATATGCAAGTTGCTTTTGTTTACATTACTGTTATTATAAGGAGCCAGGGGTATAACGACAACATGAAGAATAGTTTATTACCCATCTGAATTGGATTGATTTGATTGAATTTTGTTTCCACACTGAAAGAAGAAATTACTGATGAAATGTGTTGAATATTTTCTTAAGTTGCAGGTGATTCACTTTAAATCCCCTGTCCTAGGGCTTATTCTGCGCTCGAAATACATCAGGGGTTGCGGGAAACGGTGTCTAATAAGGTAAATGCACATCTGGGCTCATTTTTTCGCCCTTCTATTAGGGGATATGGGGTGCATACATGAGCGCCAGTTTCTTGCTACATTGAAGGGAGGAAGGGAGGTTTGTCTGGAGCATGATCCTGTTTGGCTTTGGAGGAAGGGAAGTGTTGGGTCTGTCAGTAAGGGAGGCGGGGGTTCTGCACCCAGCGTCGGATTGGTAACGCGGGCACTCGGGGCATTGCCCGAGCTGCCGGTATCAGGGTCCAGTTGTGGGCTGCTTTTTCGGGCAGCCTCGCGGTGGAGAAGGGGGGGGGGGGAATTTGGTGGTTTCTGCGTTGTTTGATGCCGCCAGCGTCCCAGTGGGTGCCTGAGTGGCCTTTCTGGAGGTAGATGGGCACCCGTTACCTCCCTTTTATCAACGGGCAGAGGTGTCACTCCCTTTCTCTCGCTGGGCCGGCCCATTAATGTATGCATATTGAGCAGGGCAGGGGGCCTTAGCAAAAGTGGCCTCACTTGTTTTCAGGTGTGTTTCACCACTGTAAACTAATCTGTGCATCTTTTTTTAATGCCCCCACCCTAATTTTTTTTTTATAAAACTTCGCCCAAGTAGTGTTTTGCGGAAATGCAAATGTGGGCCACTTTTTTTTTTTTAGCGGGCCCGAGCTGATTTTTAATCCCAATCCAACCCTGTCTGCACCCATGTTCCGATGCTGCAGTTACCCTACTGAGGGGAGCCTCTTCTGTTGGAGCGAAGTGTCACATGGTTCTGCTCCACAGCGCACAGACTAGGCTTTTTAAACACACACTTTGTTAATCTGCAGATGCTTTGATGGACTTTTGGATAAAAGAGTGTGTAATACATACATGCTCTGGGCCGCTGGAAGTTCCACCATCTCTGGGTCAACGGGGACATTGGCCACGTACTCGGCCTGCTCCTGCTCGTGCTGGTAGCGGTAGAAGGCGTAGCTCCGGAACACATCCGCTGTCTGCTGAGCCACCTGCTCTGCTAAAAGGAGAAGAGAGGACGTGTTAGGGGAAAAAACGAGTAAGATGCTTTTCTGGTTGTTAGGAGATGGCTAGATCAGGGCAGTGAAAGAAGGAAAAGCATGCACCAAGATGACACTGGCCACGAGACCCAGCCTAGGACAAACCAGTCACTGTTAGGAAAGAAAGGGCTCAAATCTTCAAACCTACAGGATGCAGGAGGAGAGACCAAAAATGCTGATGGGACCGTGGGCCTTCGGTGTTGTCGAAACCGTGTCACTGATATTCTGCATAGATCGTGATCTTTAGTCTTTGAGCCCTTAGGTCTTCGAGTGTCAGCGAATATTCAATTCACTACATTATATGCAGATGACAAACTAAAACAAATATACGCTATCAAACAAAAAAGCACTTTTAAATTTGCTCCCATAAACTCCGAATACGTCTTGCTGTATATAGGCAATTGTGTGCCAGATCCTTCGGGACTATTGAGAAGCACACCCCTGTACTGATCTTTTCAAGCTGCTTTTTCAAAAGAATTCAACAGCGCCAGATAAGACAGGCCCAGCAATTACATATCCGGCATTTCAAGTTTGTTTCTGCAGTTAACCCCTTCCCTGCTCTCATCCTGCATGTAGACGGGTCATTAAATGCATCGGAATGCATAGATACCAGGCAGTTTTTTATTTTATTCTACACAATTAAATTATTTTTAGGCATGAATACAATTAGTAGTGTAGATATTTCAGTTGGTACAGGAAGATTTGCAATAGGATACATGGGGGTGGCGGTGGAAGTGCTCCAACACCCAGGTGAGAACCAGGTGCCCCGGGGCGGATATTAACCTGTGACGTCCGTTGCACTGTCTGGGGTGAGAGGAGAAAGACGACGGGTAGGGAAGGAGGGGGGTGGTGTGGTTGAAGCGCTCCAACTCTTGGGGAGACTAAGGTGCCGCGTTGATTAATCCCGGTCTTCCATTGCGCTGCTGTGGGCGAGAGGAGAGAGCTGGACGCATCCATGTGGGGGGCAGTCCCGCTAAATAGTGTCCCAAGCTGTGGCATGCTCCTGGGAGTGGAGCCCTCTACTCGCCCGCCTGCGCAAGTTTACACCCTGAGTTTCGCCCACCTGAGAACCTCTGCTCGTCAGTGTCCGATGTTCGGACCCATGGGGGGTATTCCCGGAGACACGCGGAGCCCCCCCAGGATCTTGTCCCTGTCTTCATCTGTACGTAGGGTAGTGATGTTCCGCCCGCCTCCCCCACTGCCCCCCCCACCAGAGTTCAGTGGTCCTATACGTGTATCTTAGCTTGTTGTACCACCGCATTATTGAGGGGTTCACTGCCCTGCTTTTTTTCCGTGATCGTGCACATAAGTTGCAATGCTGCATGTACCAGTAACAAGCATTGGCAAAGACAATAGGTCTTGCCTTTGGAACCTTATGAGTGTTTACCCAGAGCTGTTGGCTTAACTAATGTGTTTAAGCTCTGTTCCCTTTGTTTTTGGGGGATTTAGTTATTGTTATAATGTTACATAAAATGAGAACTCAGAATAAGAAAAATAGCGAATGTACTAATAGTTTCGTATCCTTAGAGCACAAATGCAATTTTCCTTTCCTCATTACGTGCTTTGTTCCTACGCCGCCCAGCCTCTGGGATGTGGGCCGTACTTGGCTGTGTATTATCCTTGCAACAGCAGGTTATCATCCCTTACGTATAAGCGGTCTCGATGACCATGTACCTTGTGCCTACTTTATGCTTTCGCAATAAAAATATATTAAAAAAAAAAAAAAGCTCTGTTCCAGAGTAGTGTGGTGTGTGTGCAGCACATTGCAAAGTTATAAGAAAAAATGTGTTATAAGCATGTTTGTTGCCCTCTCTATAGTTAAGATGAGATGATGTCTAAGTGAACAACCTTATTAAAAAAAAAAATTCATATTAAAAAATGTTTCGTTTTTTTTTGTTGAGTATTAGCAACTTTTGCCTGCCTGCTCGAATGGTTGTTATAGTTTGTTGTTGTTTTGGATGGGGAGGATATAAACAATAGGACGGTAGAGGTTAGGAAATAGGATGTGAATTATAATTTGAGTAAAGGACGGATATTAGGGGAGAATTAACAGATGTCAGATTTTGAGGGAACTATGGAGCTACAGCAAGAGGCAGCAGTTACTTGCGCTACGAGGCCATAACAGGTCCAGAAGTGCGTTATGCAAAAACTGAGTAACATAGCAAGCAGTGCAATTTTACCTCTTCTTTACTCTTTTATAGACCCCACCCTCTTATTTGTATTCCACTTAGAGCGCTATCATCACCATTGAACACAAAGAGGGAAAATAAAGAGCAGGGCAAAGAAAGAAGGAGAAAACTCTAAGATTAATAAGAACAGAGGATAAGAAAAGAAAAAAAGAAGAAACTGACAAGAGCCAGTAATGGCAGGACCATGGAAAGGAGATTAAAAGAGTTCAAGTGGAAGAATAAATAAATAAGAAAGGTGGGCAGAAGAGAAGAGAAAGGCGGAAATAAAAAGTTTAAGATGAAAGGAAACAGTGAATACAGACCAAAGGGAACACAGAGAAACAGAGTGGAAAGAATGCAAGGAGAAGACTAGGAAGGTAGGATCAGCGAGCACCACGTGGGTGAAGGGGTGCTTGTAGTGAAGTAAATGATGATCAGGCCCACGTGGGTTCTTGTAATAAAAGGTATTTATTGAGTAAGATGGTACAAGGTGGTAATTCATAAATATTAAGATAAGTCAAGTAAAATCCCACCAGGAGCTGTCACCTTTCAGCTCAGTCCCAAACTCCCAACTGACTAGAGCTAAGGACCCAACATTTTACTAAGTTATCCTGAATGATCACATTCCAAACGATGACCACAGTGAATAAGCTGGGAAGCCAACACCACACATCTTCCCTTTTTATACATGTTTTAAAATGAATAACAACGAACATAAGGAGGAGAAGTGGAAACGGGTTAAGTAAAAATATGAAGAGGGCATAATTATAAGAACAGATGAACACAAAAAGTGATACGTAAAGAAATAATTAACTGAGAAAATTCAAGAGAAGTAATGAAGGAAGGTAATTAAGAGGAAGAATTACATTGAAAGACAAAAAAAGCAAATAAAGGAGTAGAGAGAAGAAGACAAAATTAAGAAAGAGAACACATCCTCTCTTTAAAAGACAAAGAGAAAAAGATTAAAAAGATAATACAAAAGTGGACACCGAACCTAAACGTTGAAAGTATCGCAAAATACACCAATTGGCCAGACTGGAGAGATTGCGAATCAACAAACGAAGAAGTAAAAGGTAGAACCACATAAAGGAAATATAAGAACAAGGAAGTGCTCCACAGGAGAAAACAATTAGAAACTCTGGTAATATTAAGAAGAAAGGAGAAAATTAATACCTAAAAGGAGCACAAACAGAGGAGAACCTCAGTAGCCAGTATGAATAATTATGAATCAAACCTTTAAAGGCGGTAAAAATCTGGCAAAATAATCAATTAAAAGCGTTAAATACACAGAACATTTAAAACTTTTGAGTAATAAATTTGATAATTAAATTTCATGTAACGTACATCTATGCACAAGAAAATGTTTAGGATAATAAAACTTTTGCGCAAAAGGAAAAAAGAATAACAATAATAGAGCTCTTGAATAATAGGTAAGCAGTACTTAACCTTAAAGGGTGAAGTCAGCATATAATATTCAAAACCGGTAAATGTATAAAATGTACGTACATAAATATGAAATAATTTATTAACTTCTATAGCAGAACTGCGAAATATATAATAAAATTGATATTAGATACAACGTTTAACATAAATTTTTTTACATAACTAAAGAAGTGGTAATAATTTATACCTACTGCATATATCAATCCTATTAAATGTAAAAACAGCTAGGACCACAAAATAGGGCATTGAATCATAAAAATGAAAATATAATCAAGCATTAAACCTTGAACAATTAACGTAATTAAATAACTAGTAGTTATACCTGCTACAACCTAAAATCATATTGCATATAAAATTATAAAAGGCATAACATATCGTGCACTTCATAAACATTAGTTCAAATAACAGCATACCATACATCAAATATACCTGAAACATAAATTGGTGAGTGAATTCTCACCTAATATGTAATAATTCATGGTAAAAACAAACTAAAATAAGTAAAGTGGCCACCGTTGTCAATTGTTAGAAGAAAACAATAAGGTAAATAAAGTTGTCATCGTTGTCAATGTTAGAAAAAAACAATAAAATAAAATAACAAAAGTGGTCATCGTTGTCAACCAGCGAAGAAATAAAGAAAGAGAGCAATAAGGGTCTGTGTTCACAGAATAAAGGAAAAGTTTCATGGTGTGGTTGTTCAAGTACTGTTCAAATACAAAGTGTAGATACAGGAAAACTCTACCTGCGTTGAAATAGGAAGATCAACTGAGGCACTCCCTTAATTTTATTTACTTTTTGAAGAAAATCGGGAACTCCAAAGACCATTAAATGAATCCAAATTACGGAGAAAAGGCGCTGAAATTGATGAGGGCGCGTCAGATAGGTGTGCACGGAAGGCCTCTAAATAAAACCCCTGGTTTTCTTTTATATGACGACTGGTTGGTATGTCGTGAAGTATGGAGAAGACTTGAAGAAATGTGCCAAACTAAAGATGGTGGCACTCTTTTGACGTTGTGCAGGGTGGTTAGCGGCAGGAAAATGCACCAAGAAGCCAAAGCACAAGTTTACTGACTTTGAACGAGCATCACAGGAGAAGAAGAAACAACGAAGAAACGTCGGGCTTATGTGAGGCTGCACGTGCTGGATGAACGCGCAGTGTGTCAGCACGAGCCAATTTTGAATCAACTGATGGCAGTTCAACTACCGTAAAGGTAAGGTAGATAAAAGAAATGAAAATAACATGGAAAAGTCGCCATAAATCCATTTCATATGAAAACTAAGTCAGAATCCTAAATGCTTGAATGAAACGAATTCTGTTGAAGCAGGGTCAATAATGCTGATAAGGGTTGAAGCTCTCCAGAGCAACGCCGCATATAGGAAACAGGGAATCAGAACGTTGAAGAACAGATGAAACGAAAATAAAACTTGTTCCATGGCAGGAGAATGGAAGACAGCAGGCATGTAGGAAGTAAAATGATGCAGGCAAGGAAATCAATTGCTGCTGTAAAATTGAAGTAGGACTTGGATAGCAGTAAGTGCAGCAGGGACTGGCAGGTCAGGATGAGGACGACCAGAAGTGTGGAATGGTCACTGGTGAGGTTTTTTAGCACGCCAGTATGTTTAAGAATATGTAGAATAATCAGAGAAGGTTCTTTACCTTGAAGTTCAAAAGTCCATTGGTGTAGTAAACTGAAGTGCCCAAATAATCGTCAAATCTGTAGTGAAGTAAATGATGATCAGGTCCACGTAGGTTTTTGTAATGAAAGGTATTTGTTGAGTAAGATGGTACAAGCTCCCAACTGACTACAGCTCAGAACCCAACATTCTAATATGCCATCATGAATGATCACACTCCAAGTGATGACAGCAGTGAATAAGCTGGGAAGCCAACACTACAGTGCTGCTCATGGTAAGTATCAGGGGTGTAATCTGCAGGTCACTGGTTCCCACTCTTGCACAAAGACACAGATGGTCAATATAGTGACACGTGTAGCCTGCTGGTCACTGGTTCTAAAGCCAGCCATACAACTAGGTGGGTAAGTGCACCTACTGCAGAAATCAAGCGACTCCTGCAGGACACAGATTAAAATACCAGAAAGCTCAGTGGATTAATGCAGCTGACGTTAGTGTGGAACATACTGGTCAACAGTTCCATTGATTGTGAGTCAGCTAGCTCACGGCAGTACACTAGCTATGAAGGAACTACAGCAGTAGAGTCCAACGAATCTGATGCACCGCCACTGCTTGGCAACTTCTACACCCTGTCGATCCTACCTACAATACCTTTCCTTAAATCTGGCACTGCTTGACTGTGGTGATCCAGAGTCTGGCGCTTAGAAGCAGGATGCATGATTTGAGAAGAGCTTTTAACGAGGACTGAATGGGCATAGATTCTTTATTGCCCAATATCCCTTACAAGGTGACTTTGGATGTTGTCCAAGGACAGAGAAGGCATGGTATTATAATCACTTGCCACGCACTGCAAGCCTATGGTCGAATCAGCAGATACACCCCGTAAGAGGCTAAAAACTACAGTGACAGCAAATTAAATTTCCCCTGCATTGCCCTGATTGCAGGAGGCTTGAGGCTAGGTTTCAATCAGCATTATGGCTAAAGTGGAGATGAAAGAAGGAAAGATGTGAGAATTGGGAAGAGAAAGGAAAGAAGAAAAACATAGCAAAACAGGAAGGGCTTATTATATACGTCACGGGCTGGCTTCAGACAAAAACAAATGCCGCTAGTTGTTGTAATCCTTCGTATTGTGTACATGATGGATGGCTCTCGGCAATCTAAAGCATCAAAGATGCTGCTTCCCCGCTGCTCTTTATCAACACAGCAGAAGTCTTGGCGGTAGCTGAACAAAAAGAATACTAATGATGTTGAGCGAGAGAGGGGGCTTGGGGAGAAGCCGATATGGCACTCCTGGTCATATTTTTGATCCTCTGTGTGATGGCGTGTTGTTAAAAAGCAAGGGGGCTGCAAATAAAAATAATTGCCCCAACTCCGAAAGCACACACCTAACCTCTCTCCAAAACTAAAACTAAATTGCAGTAATCTTACCAGCGATTCTATTGAACGTCAGGGGTTCTGAAAACCGTAGTGAGCTTGGTGCAGTGCAAAATTTAAAGCAGCAGCACCCCACGTATTACTACACATTTTTGAAAGTATCGGAATAGGGGGAAAGAGTTAACAGACCTGCACATGCCGCCAAATCAACAGAGGCTGACAACGGGTGGGTGCTGGTGGTAGGGGGTATCCGCAGTGTGAGGCTTTGGCATCGGCTTTCTGCAGTATACTGAGAAACCCACAGCTGATCTTGTGTTCGGAGGGTGGGGGGGCTCCAAACGTGAGGAGGGAGGGGAAAAGCCAAAATCATAAAGAGGCAGCGACGGAAGAGAAATTTAAGATGAACGTGATATAAATGCCATCCAAAACATGAAGCACAGCATCTGTGAAGCAGTGGCAGGAACGAACATATATTGAAGAAAAAAAAAAAAAAAAAAAAGAATATCACCACAAGTAACAGGGGCAGTTGTCTGGGAGTGTCCAAAACGCCCAAAGGTGGGACTAATTTAGCATATCCACCAGACAAAAGCAGCCATTTAAGAAGAGCACTAACAGAAGGCGGTAGAAAGGATGGGACGTTCTTGAACCACATATACCAGACACAGCACGTCTCACAGGGCAGCACAACCTAAAAAGTGGTGGGCTGAGAGATCGAACGTTTCCAACAAGACCAGAAGGTCTTTCAATGTGTTCTTGTGAAGAGCCCTCAAAGTGAGGATTCCAGCACCCCTCCAGTCCTGCAACATGTGCCAATCAGTGAGGGAATTCAATTACATCACGGCTTTCAACAGCAAGTTGCAACATCCCAACACAACATATCCCTCTTCATTATATTAAACAGCATTTAAATAAACACTACACACCAGTAACAGCATAAATGATAAACAGACCTACATAACATTTTAAAATCACAATAGAGATTAAAAAATAATAATTATATAACATGCCCATATATCAAATACATAGGTCATTAATTACACAAGCCAAAGAGTTTGATCTTTAACTAGTGGCAAACTCATCAAATCTACTAGGCAAGCGCCACGCATCAGGTGAACATTTTGGATTGACATAATCACATTCCTTATCATTAACATCATGCAAGCGTTTGCGTAACACATCAACTTTGTTGTCTGTAATTTTTATAAGTCAGTCTTTGTTTCAAACACAACCATCACTAGTACATACTCAATGAGGCCACATGTGCACTGGAGGAAAATGCTTTGATTCACCCTTGGACACATGACCTGGTTTCTTTATCTGCACCCAACAACCCTCTCTTACTTGCACCACATTGTTGGTAATACCACAATATCTATCCATGACCTTTTTTCTGACATCTATTACCCTCCCTAATTTAGAGTCAATTTTGATATGCCCCTTCCATTCACTATTCAACTTTGACCCTGGAACACGTCCTCTAAGTAAAATAAAAGGAGAGACACCAGTGGTCTCATTGGGTGTGAAACGTATATGCCATGAAATTAAACTCATGGCATGTTTCCAATTCAACTTTCTGACCAATGCTAACTTTAATTGATCGGTCAGTGTACGTTTAAACAGTTACACTAATATGTTGCTTCTGAGATGATACAAAAAGTACCTTATGGGTGTGAAATATGTCATACTCACCCAACCATTCATCTGAAACCAGTTGGGTCCCATTATCTGTAAATAATTTAGTCAGATATTCTTCCCTACTGAAAACATTTTACAAAAAGTCAATAATGGTGCGGGTTTCAATGTCGTGTACAAATGTAACCTCAGGCCACCTGGACGCATAATCAAGGATTGCCACAGCATATTGAGGACCTTCACCAGGAACTTTAAAAAGGACAGGAACTGTCCACACCCGACTTGGACCATGGAGACATGGCCATCTCTGTTGCAACAAATGGGGAAAAGTTTGGTAGAATGATTCGTCACTCACTACACAACTCTCATAATGACGCACATATTTTTCCACTATTTTATCAATCCCAGAACACCACATTTTTTCTCTAATCCTACGTTTCTTTGCACATATACCCAAATGCCCCATCTGGGCTAACTCAAGTCCCGGTTTCTCAAATTGGCTGGCACCACTACCTGCTCAATTTCTCATACAAACCCTTTGTCACTTGTCAATTCTGATGCAATATGTACATGAGGAAAATATTAAGTTCTCAAACATTTAATGTTAGGCCAACCCTTCTCAATACAGTGTCGGATGTGGGGCAAAACAGTATCTTGATCCATGGCATCACTCCACACTTGTTCTGAAACTGCACAACTGGATAATACTAAACACTTTATATGTAGTGCACACTACAAACTCATGATTGGCAACTTCATGTCCAGGTTGGACATGAAGTCAGCAACTAGATTTTTTCTCCTGGAACATACTCTATATTGTAGTGAAATTCCTGTAACGGATATTGCCATTTGGGAATTCTGGATGTGGGGCTACCCACACCCTTTGTACCGAATCAGTCTACCAACAGTTGGAAAACAATAGGAATGCCCTACACGGATGTTATAAAGTGCTACGTACCCCACCACAGAGCAGTCGACTTCTCCGCTACAGTAGAATATGTCAATTCTGACACTTGCAAAGCTGTAGAAGCAAATGCAATTGTTTCTTTACTCCCATCTTTCATTCTCTGAAGTAAAAGAGCTCCTAAACCATCATTACAGGCATTGGTTATAATAATGCTAGTACCATTAGTATCAAAAGGTTTCAAAGGTAGAGGCTCACTATATCTGATCTGATTCCTTTCACATCTTGTTGACACTGGACACTCCACGCTAATGCACACCCTTTATTCAACAACTCTCTTAACGGTGCAGTTTTTTGTGCACAATGTGGAACATATTTTGACTCATACTCTACCAAACTTAGATATACTTTCAAATGCTCCTTGTAGGAAATGGTGAATCTTCAATTTCCCCTGGTTTTAGTGTCCACAGCACTTCGTTAATATTGGAAAAAAGTTTGCGATCCACCCAGATGTTAGGATTTAAATCATGCAAACCCATATATAATCTTAATGCATGGTCTGATTGACGGGCTACTAAAATTGTTGCCAACCACTCCAAGCTTTCAATGGGCTCAATATTATCAAACTCACACAATTGGGTTAATTCTTTCTTAAGATCATCCCGTACTTTGCAAACTTTGTGAACCACATGTGCTGCACTGGATTTTAATACAATCTGGTGAGGAAAATACTTAATTTACTCAATATACCACTGAACACAATGGAAAAACTCTTAGAAGCACTGTATGTTAGATGTTACATTCATGCAACACTCACATCTTCTATCCAAAAACTGAGTTTTAGATATAACCCGTGATTCGGATGGTTTGGATCTATAATTTGTAGATCTGATCCAGACATAGTGACATAAACAACAGCATCTGCAGCTTTGTTCCCAAACTCTAGTTCACAATCTAATTCCCCTTCAACTTTAAAATGTGTTCTTCCCATAAGCAAACAACTTTTCATTTGAAGGTATAAATTTAAGGGGTGTATGTTTTTTAAGACCGTCAAACCCACAATGGTAAAAGCAGAATCAAATATGTTATCACTTGGATTACAACACCATTAAGATGAATGTCACAATTAGGAGGTTTCCTCCTTATGTTAGAAATAAAATTCTTGCAAGACCCATCTTCAAATACTTAGTTTCTCATGATCTGTCACACTAAGGAAAGCATCACTATCATCCCCACCCAGAGCACTTCCTTCATAAATACTAGCTATCGGGGAATTTCGTGACATGCGATAGACCCTTGAATAATGACCTTTTTTGTGCAACCAAAATATATCTGCGTAGACCTGCGTAATGCTCGAGATATGGAGCAGAGAGCATACTTTCTATAGATGGCTTGGTCCTACCCGATAGTCAATGTCTACTGGATCAATGTTGGGGCGAAGATACAAGGAGTGACGGGAATCTGTTATTGAGCCTCTTTAATCGACCACAAAAGGAAAGAAATTGTCATAAAGTTTCTTACATTTGGCCTCATTGTGGGCTAAAAGGTATGTTGCCATTGGCTGGCTGAGTAAACAACACCCCTGTGTCACACTATGGGTGAGGGATCATTAGAATGGGTTTTGGGTGAAGAAATACATCTTAAAATGTATCGATGGACAACAGAGTGGTGGATGACCAGGCAGCCTGTGGGCATATAAGACACAAATTTGCTGAGGTGGTCAACAGTGAAGAAAAAGCGGCTTCCAAGAACTGCCCTGATTATGTGATGGAGAAATTTCAAAACTGTGTGCGCTTAAGATATGCTGTTAGAACACAGACCCTAGCGCTGTCGCAGGGTAATAGTGATAAAGAGAGAAAGCGGGGATGACAAAAAGAATTATGCAATGATAAGGTAAAATGTCAAGAAGTGTAGAGTAAAGGTAAAACAAGAATTTGCAAACCAATCGGTCTTGCATAAGTGAAAGTTAGAGCCATTGGAGTTGCAAATGACAATTGTTCTAAATTATGTTTTTTGTTTGCAGAGGAGTGATCATTTGACCTATCTTAAGAGATAAAGAGGAAAGAGAATGGAGAGGAAACAGTGGAAAGTATGGGGGTATGAGTAGTGCTTTAAAAGAAAGGAAAGGCGAAACAGTAGCATAAGCAATAAAAGAAAATCCACGTAGCAAGGAAAGGGTGCAGTAGCACAGAGTGTTACTAGGTGTCCCTTTAAAGTTCTAAAGTGACCTCTATTAGCCACATATGTAATGCACCCTTAGTGTAGCCTATTAAAGGATGTTGTTCCGGTATTGTGTTCTTTGAGATGCAGGATCAGAGGCGCAATGCTTTACTGTCTACATGAAACAGCAGCTTTAACGCAAGTGTAGAAGATATCAGTGAAGTGTATTTTACAATGCTGCAGAACTTTCTCCCGTTTGTGCATTTTTACACAGTACTGCGCAGCTGAGGCAATGAAGGTGCCCGTGACACATCACACATTTAAAAAACACAGATTTGCCAAAGTGACATGCACTTTATTGGAGCCACACACATTATCTCCCTTGTTATGAGTCTGTTGTGGTCTGTTACACGCTGATCAGTACAGCAGCCTCAACCCTCTGAGTTATCTGAGACTGGAGCCTGTAACCTGCAAATCGCAGTGTTTAATTTCCCCTCCTATTCCCGACCCACCTTCATCCGAATAGGCGCACAATATATTTCCCTCTTTCAGAGAGATATTTTCTCTTACCGCCTATCTCTGGTTATAGCTGCAGCTTTGAAATGTTGCCAGACTTACGGAGTCTGGGTTGAGCTGTGCTAACACGTGGGCAAGAACCCTCTAGAGTAGAACAGCAAAAGGAGGTAGACAGCACTACAGAGGTGCAGGCACACTACCAGTGAGCGCCACTTAAAGGCTGTCATCATGGTAAAGGTAAAGCTAGTCAGCCGTCTTTGCTGAGAACTCAGCAGAAAACAAGTGCAGGACTGAAGATGTGGGCAATCTGACTCAGTGGAACTCCTGGAAAGCGGACACCTGCTTCCAGTTTTGGTGGGAGCGTGAAATGCATTCGCCCGCAGCCTAGAGCTTAATGAAGACAACTGTCTCCCACCGTAGGTAAAAGCTAGCTACTGAGTGCAAAGAGACCCTCTGGCTTCTCTGTGAGGTCTCTGCTGGTTAGGTCAGACAATGGACTTCACCTCACCGGACTGTGCTAAAGCAACTGCATTACAACATCCTTGTCTCGCTCCTGTTCGGCTTCTAAACGCCTTGAAAGTGAGGTTACACTGCCCTCTTAGGCACAGGGCGACCAAAGCAGGCTGACTACACGGAGCGGTGTAGAATTCAGATGCGCATACTGCAATGTACTATTTACTAGGGGTTCCCAAACTGTGTGCGCATCTGTTCGTGGTGCCCTTTGCTATTTATGCTCAACTTGAGTGGAGAAGTAGTAGGGAGGGGGGAAAGGATGTGGCACTATGGGCAGAGCAGCCGACTTCGGAACAAAGGGATTGAGTCTCAGCGCCACTTCACCATCCTGTGATTCTGAGCAGTATCACAACCTCCTAGCATTAAAAAACAAGCCGTAAATAATAAAAGCAGTCGATGTCTGCGCTGCGTGGAGCGGGAGAGAACCGAGAAAGTGGGTGGGGTGTGTGTAATGAAGAAGAAGAGCAGGGACTAAAGAGTAAAGAAAGGGTAGTATAGGAGAAGAGAATGACTGCTCAACATGAAACGAGTCTACAGACACGGTAAAGCACAGCGGCAGTCGCACTGTTTATAATAAAAAATGTACTCCTTAGAAAATAGAAGTTCGGCGTCCCTGAAACGGGCGCTGTGCTGATACACACGTAGAATTTCCATCTTTTGTGGGAACAACCACAGATCCTTAAAATCTGAAGAACTGAAATCTGTTCTTACCAGTAGCCTGGTAAGAACAGGCAGATTTGCAAAGCAGTTTTCAATATATGTAAGTGCTGGTATCTGTAGAGAGCAAACCTCGCAAAAGGTAAGTTGGGTCTTGTTGTTATAGAACATCTTGAAGATAAGAGCTGGAAGTGGGAGAAGCATAGACATTTTAACATAGGGGTGATCATGAGGTCTACTTTCTTTGAGCTCTCTATAAGCAGTGCCACTGCTTATAGGATACCTATCACAGTTGCTAGTGTTTTATGGCGTTTTAGGATCCGAGTGAATTTTCCAGATTCAAGCCCTTATATAGGTACAATTCACACTGCCCTAATATAGGAATAGAAATCATTCCCTTATTTAGACATAGCCCATGCAGACCAAATACAGGCATGGCTACTTCCACCCGTATCAAAACGTTACAACGATTTCTCAGAAAATCGGCTTAAGCAGTCAGGGACCTTCCCGTGCTTGAATATTGATTTGTCCAAGAACTCATGTACTTTACAAAGAACTACTATTCCCTTGCGGTTCTTTCCTGATGTTATTATGCCTGACTTTATGTCAAACTGGACACCTTCAAGGTATAAATATGCCTTCACTTGCTCTAGCAAGACACGGTGGTTCGGAGCAGTTCGACTATCTACTTGCCCAACGCAGCTCGCTACAGAAAGTGCCGAAGGAAGCCGACCCTCCAGCTGACGCACTGATCGAGAGGCTACGTTTCTCTCGGCGAGAATCCAGCTCCAGTAATTCCAAGCTCCCCTTGCGGGGTGTTGGGAAATCGAGTCCCGAGACTGAGATACCAGACCTCCTTCATTCTAAACGAAAGGTATGGAGCTGATTAGAACCAAGAGAAACCTTGGATAGATTCTTGGCAAAGAAAAACTAAACCTATGCTACACCACACTTTCTCCTTCCCGCGTACTAGGCTACGGTTAGGTACATTGGGCTAGGCGTATTTTAGAAGCACCAGTTGAGTACTTTTAGCCCTTGTTATTTATGTATGTATTTATATATGGTTTAGAAACCATACAATGCTCTTACAGTATTATTTTATAATATTGTTCTCGCTGTACGCATTATACTTTGCAGTCTGCATAACGATTGTAGCAGTTCACTACTCTTGTATGAGAAAGAAGACAGTTCAGTAAACCTTTGTATTGAAAACGCCCTTCTCTCTATTTCTCTACAAGCTCTGTTGAAACGAAGCATGCACGATTGACTAATTGAAATACTTATCTATTGTTGCCGCAACTCTAGAGATACGTTTTTTATTGTTGGGAAACAAAATGGTCATGTTTATGCGGTTGTCAGAAACTAATCCCTTCTTGTGAATTCGAGAATGTTTCTAGTGACCTCTGAGCCAGCTGGCATTCACTATTATGTTTAATATATTCGTTAGAGTCCTAGTCGACCTCAGTCCTACGTCTAATCTATAGGATATATTATTCCAATGCACAGAGCCTATTGTAAATATAGGAACTACACTACACTACACTACACTAGGGTGATTTTGGGGAGACAACTGAGCAGGGTATTCATTACCTCTCTCCAGATAGGAGATGGCTAAGGCTGGTACAGTTGTTTCTGAATTCTCAGCTGGAATAAATGGTTTAATTTTCTTCAAGAGGGATAGTTGAAATCAAGATTTCTTGGTCTTTCTTGCAGTGACTTGCTTAAATAAGTGATCTGTGTCACAGGTGAATCCCATAGATTGTGCATGGTGTGTCAGCTTGGGGATTTGTGGGTGTTTTGGGTTGATCCTGGTAAGTTGTAGAGCCAGGTTTGATTCTGGGGTTGTTTGGGACTATTGACCAACAGGATTAATTCAGGCTTGTGGGGTTTCATTTCAGGAAATCAGTTGACATCCAGGGTTGAAGGAGATGAGGGGCAATTTGAGAGACTATGCCATTGAGGTAGGATATTGTTAGGCAGAGTTGGGTATCATCTGAGTATTGCTAGATCATGATGTTGCTGTCTGCAAGAATGGATCCAATAGATTCTGAGTAGAGGTTAAACATGATTGGAGAAAGTATGAAGACCTAGGCTACTCCACAGGAAACTGGAAGTCAGCGATATTGAAGAACTTAGGTGGGATGTGAACAGTTTCAAAATAATATGTGAAAATCCTTGCATGTTATCAGGGTGTTGATCAGAGCTTGGTCAGCTATGCCTGAAGCTGGTAAAGTAGTACCAGCACATTGGGGTCGATGAGGAGGAAGCATTCATCAACTGCTTAAAGGGTGGCAGTCTCAGTGCCAAGAAAGTAGTAGTTCCAACTTATTTTCTTGAATTTGCATTGTGTAGGAAAGTAGGATCTGCTTCTATAGTTAGCCCCACTTTTTGCCTGGTGCTAAGCTGCATTTGTCTAGTCTGACTGGGATCCTGCTAATCAGGACCCCAGTCTATCTGCTTTCTCCCTTAAATTGTTGTGGTCAGTACTTGGGTACATCCCAGATTGGATACTGTGGTACCCTTATCAGTCCCTAGTATATGGTACAAAGGTACCCAGGGCATAGGTACCTCAGAGGTCCCCATGGGTTGAAGCATGCATTATGCCACCCATAGGAGATCATTCAAAATGCAACTACAGGCCTGCCATTGCATCCTGTGTAAGCTGCAGCTAGCACCACTTACGAAAGATATAGGTTTCCTTTAACGAGGGTCAATGCACTTAAAACCTATAAGTCACTCCTATAGAAGGCCTTATCAATCCTGAAGGCAGGGTGCTCGGTTCTAAGTGTGAGGGTGCCCCTGTATGAGCAGGACAACCCTACAGATTACGCAGTCCATTCTCCCGGATTGTAAGTGATTCAGCCACATACCATATAGAGGGAAACCGAGTAATTACGCAATGACCACCTCGAAATCAGCTGCAACAAATCCTATCATGTTTGGTATCAAACATGTTGGAATCATACCCCCACACTGTAAACGGATGTGGGGGTAGGATTCCAAGCATTGGAACAGACCTCCGTTAGGCTCTCAGTGCTTCCGGTACCAGTTTGCTAGACCCGGACAGCACAACATGGCTGCTGCCGACCAGAGAGACGATTCTGCGCTCCTACTGCTGAGCCAAGCTCATGCAGGGGAAGGCAGAACAATAGGCATCCTGTCACAGGGAGGTGTGACCACCTCCCAGACAGGATTTAGTGTATTGGGGTGGGTGCACTTGCAATCGCCACTCAGCCTGCACGAGGGGCACATTTGGTGTCCCTGTGCATAGTCCTGTTCAAACCAGCCCTGGGAGCTGCTGGGCCCTGTTCTGGCTCGAAACTGGACAAAGGACATGGGAATAACCTCCCCTTATCCAGAGCCTCCCATGGGAGGGTCCCCTGAATCTAACCCTTACCCCAGGGTACTTAAGGGGTTACCTGGGTGTAGGTCCCTAGATTCATCGTGGGATAACATTCAGATCAGACACCACTTCTTCTACCGTCTGGGCACTCTGGAATTAGTTTGGGCCGGACTTGGTCTGCTGCATCATGTTTGAATGAATGAATGAAGGAGCATTTATAGAGCGCATAGCTACCCTTAGGAATCACAGCGCTGGAAATAACTGAAGCTTAAGAGAATCACTTAGGGAAGAGCCATGTTTTCAGCATCTTGCGGAAGGCCAGGTGATTGGGTTCATTTCGTAGCTGAAGAGGAAGGGAGTTTCAAAGCTTGGCAGCATTATATGAAAATAGCCGACCACCATTTCTAACTCTCTTAATTCTGGGGATGACTGCCAGGTGTTGCTCAACCGAGCGTAGTCGCCGGTTAGCTCAATAGGGCTTGACCATTGAATAGATAATCTCTGGTCCTTTCCCTCCTAGCAGCTTATGCGTAATGCATAAGGCCTTAAGCTGGACTCTCTCCCGGACGGGGAGACAATGGAGAGCTTTAATGGCATGTTTTGCAGACTGTAGATTCTGAGTCCCCATGAGGATCCTTGCGGTGCAGTTCTGTACTGTTTGAAGTTTGGCAAAGACCGAACTCGGGGCTCCAAGGTATAAGGTGTTGCCATAGTCCAGGTGTGAAAGAATAAGCGCCTGCGCCATAAGCTTTCTTGCATGAGAGGGGAGAAGAGGAAGCACTTTACAAAGCATCCTTATGAAGCCAAAGCAATGTGCCTGTGCATCATACAGAAACCTTCCAAGGCCTGTGAAGCATCAAAGACACTTGAAGGATTCTCCCTTGGAGTGAAGGAGTCACTCATCTGCATTCGCAGACACTGCAACTAAGTCAACCGGTCTGCTGATCTTGAGCCCCACCGGACTCCAAAGGCTCTGCAACATAGGTGGTAGTTTTTCATAGCTCCAGAGGACTGCCTACCCTCTTAAGTTTGAGGCCAGTATCCCTCATGGGGGTTGCAATAACCGAACCCCTGTGCACAGGGTCAACTTGCAGTTGCAAAGGCTTGTTGACTTTTTTTCGAAGAAGATCTTCGGGCTCCAAGTAGCCCAAACCTCGAGCACCTCTAGTGACTAGAATCTTCATTTTTGAGGTTATCAAATGCAAAAACAGGATTTTCACAGAGTTTCTAAGCAAAAAAAGGTTTTCGCAAAAAATGGACACTTGTAACAAATCTAAACCATTGGATAGAAAATTTGTGGTATTCTCAAAAACGCAATGTGTAAGATGTTATTGCGGTGTATATTTTCGTCCGCCCCTACATTGCAGTTGCGGCAGTTATCATCGAATACCACAAAGTGTAAGGTGCCTGCCTCATCCAGAGGCTCCTCTGGTCTAGGTTCGCAGTATCCAGAGATCCGTAAGTGAGGTAAAACGTAAAAAAGTGGAAACCCCAACAAAAAATGGATTCTATTAAAAATTAGATCCACTCCGAAAACTTTAATGGTGGTGAGGATCTACAAAATGTAAAAAGATGGGTACTTTTACTAGATCGAGTAACTAGATCTAGAAGTGTAATATTGTGATGTTAAAAAGAGGTGTCGACATGTTTCAGCCCCCTATGGCTCAACGGAGTCTGTAGGGCTTTCGTCAGGACCTGGTCCAGGGGCAGAGTCAGCACATGCGGCAGCAATCTCCTTCCTCGCGGCTCTGTGGTAACTTATGGCCGGTATCCCCTGACGGAGCCTCGCGTAATTTTACATGAGGTTAAAAGAGAATGGTTGGCAACTGATTAAGTTGAACCAGTAAGCCATCGCAGTGACTACACAAATGGTGTAAGTAACTACATGTGTTTTGTTTGTTTGTTTAGTCCTGACGAAAGCCCTACAGACTCCGTTGAGCCATAGGGGGCTGAAACATGTCGACACCTCTTTTTAACATCACAATATTACACTTATAGATCTAGTTACTCGATCTAGTAAAAGTACCCATCTTTTTACATTTTGTAGATCCTCACCACCATTAAAGTTTTCGGAGTGGATCTAATTTTTAATAGAATCCATTTTTTGTTGGGGTTTCCACTTTTTTACGTTTTACCTCACTTACGGATCTCTGGATACTGCGAACCTAGACCAGAGGAGCCTCTGGATGAGGCAGGCACCTTACACTTTGTGGTATTCGATGATAACTGCCGCAACTGCAATGTAGGGGCGGACGAAAATATACACCGCAATAACATCTTACACATTGCGTTTTTGAGAATACCACAAATTTTCTATCCAATGGTTTAGATTTGTTACAAGTGTCCATTTTTTGCGAAAACCTTTTTTTGCTTAGAAACTGTGAAAATCCTGTTTTTGCATTTGATAACCTCAATACGTACCCAGGGGAAGCAAATGGACACTCATTCCTCCTCCCTATCTCTTTGATTACTTATGACTAGAATCTTCAGCCACACCACACTGTGGCCTGCATTTTTTGGTGAGCTGCTTGAGCTCCTCTTGCGATTCCAGTGCCGTCGGCCTGTGGCTCCATTTGAGGGTCACCATTGTTTCTTTTGGGCTCCCCTGATTGCTCAGGGCCTGCCCCGATTACCCTGCTTGTGGTGAGTCCCCTGACCTTGCTGGTACGGACGTTGCTCCTTCTTCAAATCCTTTGTGGGTTGCATTTGCCAAGGCTTGTTGGTGCTCCCACCAGACACCGACCCCTCAGCACTTGACATCCTTCGTGGGACAGCTCGTGCACAGCTCATGGTCCTCCTCAGCGTTGCCTGATCCTCACAGCTGCTGAGTCGAGGTCATCATCACCCATCCTGCAACACCCGACATCGGAAGGCATCCGTCTTCCAAGTCTCCTGGTCACTCCTGAGTGACATAGACTCGGTCTCCTCTGCTTGCAGGTACCGCTCATCTAGAATCCACCTTTGGATTCCACCAGACATTTTCTCCTTCTTCAGCAGTGGCACTTTCCTGAAGTCCTCCATTGGGTCAGACGCAGTTTCCGACACCACTTCACACGTATGCACCCGGCTTCCCTGGTGTAAGTAACGTGGGACTAGCGTATCCACGAGTAGGGTGGCTCTCAACCATTCTGTCTTCCACTGGGTTTCTTCAGGGTCGACTGGGAAGGGTCCTTAATTTTTAAAAATCCACCCGCAACTTACACGTAGAGTTGTAAGGAGCACGCAGTCGTGTTCTCACACTGCACACGATCTCCGTGGGGTCCCTATCCACTTACCCTGGGTGGTTACTTGGGTCCCCAGCACTTCTACGTCCTCTCGACATTGTCTTGACCCGAGTCATGGCTCTTATACCACTTTCTTGGTTTGGTCCTTCCCCAACCCCCTTCTCCCCCCCCCACTGTGTATTACGTGCTATTTACTGTGTTTCTTTGCAAGTATTGTGTGCATTGTGTTTATCTCCGCATAGGAGATAGTCGAACATACTAGAGAGTATTATATAATAAATACATATTTTTATAAATACTTGGTGTGGCTGTTTTCACTTAATCTATATTAGAATATTGCATTCTGGTAAAACAAGCTGCTTTAAACTCCTTCTGGACTGAGCCTGAAGGCTGCTCTCCACAGCTACCACTGAGAGAGCTTCCTAAGGTTGTCTATGACATCTTAAATCACCATAAGGGTTGTCTGGACTGGTGCAAGGTGCCCACTTACATAAGAGGACATCATATACCAGGCCAGCTTCTCACACATAGTATGTTTAGGTTTGTTAAGCTCCTGAGTGTACCAGGGTGCGGATTGTTTCGGCTGGCCAGTTGGGCTTTCAGTGGAGCACAACATTCAACACGATTTCTCATAATAGTGTTTATATATATTGAACAGAGTATTGACATCTCTGGCAGGTCGTAAGTATTCTGGCAGGTTGTTCAGGTCTTCTTGGATTTTTTTTCCAGATGAATACCTTTGATGGAGCAGAAGATTACTTTTTCCTCTTTTCTGTTGTTCTTGATGATGAGATGTATTATATGTGATGCTTAAGAGGATGGTGAGTTGGTTGGTCCAGTCTAGGGTCATAGGTGTCTGCAAGTGAACATTACTGAATGCTGACCCGATGAGGCCCAGTCTATTGCCTTTGTAGTGAGCGGAGGTACGGACAAGTTGTTTCATTTCCAGTGTGTAAATAAGGGCGCATAAGGCTTTCTTTATGCATTTCATGATGGATTGCCCAGGAGGTTACGGTATGAAAGATGTGTTGGTTGAAGGCGGAGGCGGGGAAGCCTGAGATTTCTGCTCGAAAGGGCTTGTTTGGTTCAGTTGATATGATCAAAGGCCGATGTTTTGGAGGCTGAGAGAGGAGCTTGAAAGACGTGGGTGTGACAGATTTGCTGATAATGCAGGTTCAGGATGTCCTCTGTACGATTACAAGTGCCCCTCATGTTTTGATTGTGCTGTCCTTGTGCTGGATTATATAACCTTCAGGAATGAGGACTTTGAGGATGTGTTTGTTGAAGGGTGTGAGTTAGGTTTCGTTGATGAAGAAAACATCTAAGTTGTGTTGGGTGATGACGTTAGTACGGTCAGGAGCATGTATGACTGCAAAGTGTTCATTGCGTAAGTGGGATTTTGCAGGTGGACAGACTGGATGCTATGAGCCCTTGAAATCGTTAATAATAATTACAGAGAGTAGCATAGATATGAGATCACCGGAGTGGAAGGGCAAAAACAAGTACAAGTGGCCCAGAATCTATTCAGTGTACACAGCTCGTATAAACACAACCTCTGTCGGAGAACTGGCTACTTTCTTCTGTTACCCAATGTGATGAGTAATTGAAGGCTGTGGTCGATTAATGGTGGTCTATCCTTTCATCGGCAGATGCACTCCTGATTTTTGTACCTAAAGCTTTCCTCCTTCATGTGGTTCCTAGTCACTGTTGCTAGCTAGTTGGTTTGATGCCTCTACTGTTCGATAGATGTTAAATAATTATTTGCACAGGGTCGTCTGTCTTGTGATCAACATTTGGTGATGTCACAGGAGATAAAGAAGAAACAGAAAACCTAGGCATCAAGAAGACTTTATAAAGAAAGCAAACTGATGTTTAGATAAGGGATACATGAGTCAATTGATTAACTGTAGCATCGATAAAGCAGCTAAGGTATTTAGCAAAAGTATAACCACAGCAAACTGCTTGCAACAGGGATACAGGTTGTAACCAGACTGGCCTTTCAGGTACATGACTAACTGACAGGACACAATGGCAGTTGCTCTAAGACTTTTGAGTCTGTGATATAGATTGTGATATAACCAGTGAGTAATCAGTTGCAATTTCCAAATAAAAAACAAGCTCATCTTTAAATAATGCCAGTTGGTTTTTAATTAGTTAGAAAACGTTCCATTACATTATACCAATTTCAGAGCCAGGTGCCATTGAAATATTGCTCAGAGCAGCAAGAATACACACGTTAAATATTTTTGAACAAATGGGAGAATGCTCTTCCCGTTTTTACTGAACCTGCAGTGAGAAGTTACCTCCTTCAGTTGATATCTAGCTCCCACATCAAATACAGTATTGGGGAAATCTCAAAGGAAATACGCTAGGTGTATAATGTACTCAATTTTGAAAAACTTGTGTTTCAGTAGTTACAATTATAAAAACACCACAACATAATTATTTATAAAATCCATTAATAACATTTTAAAACATCACAGTGGACAGCCCATACAAGCAAAACTCCACATAGTAGTTAATTGAACAAGTTTGGTGATGCTTTTTCTAGTGGATACTCTACCAGCAGATTACCCACCTTTAGAATACTTCCAAGGTGCCACACTGGACCCAGCTAATTTTTCCAGCAATGCTTCTCATGCCAGTAGGTGGCAACCTGCAACTTTGTGCTGAAACCATAAAGCTCCAGAGGTGACGTAGAAGAGTTGCATACAAACGTCACCCTGGCACACTTAAGTCAGTTTGTCTTTTCCCTTTTCGTGCCCTCAGATATGGAGAGTAAAAACAACTGTAAGTAACAGTGTGCTAAACTCTAACTGAAGACTTTAGTAGATGTTAAATAGGGACCGCTCCACAGAACTCAGGAATCTTCAGTTAGAGTATCCACAAGAAAGAGCATTACCAAAGATAAACCACTTGTTCTTCTGATATATTCTTCTAACCATCAATTCCTTATCTTTAGCATAAATACCAAAGCAGTGTCTCCCAAAGGTGGAAAGTCTGGAATGGAGGTATCTGGCTGTAAAGGCAGTAGTGCTTTGTGAACATATGTACTGACATCCATGTCGCACTCTGGCAGATATCAAGGTTAGGCACACCTTGCCCAACACAGTCGTAACAGCCTTAGCCCTAGTGAAATGGGTCGCAGGGTCTGTTTCTTGGCTTGGCTAGAGCCTAGCACATCCTGATAGAGAGGACTATCCACCTCAAAATGGTCTTTCTCAACAAAGCCTTCCTTTTCTTCACTCCAAAGAACCCCATCCCCCCCTAGAGACCAACATCCATTCAATGAGCCTTATTGCAATCAATATAAAAACTCAGACATTATTTGTGTTCCAACCGATAGAGCCTCTCCGTTTTCAAGGGGTGAGGGAAAGCAAAGAACACTGGTAGAGTGATTGACTGCCAAAGGTGCAATGGAGTTACAAGCGAAAGCAAAAATGCCATCTGGGTCTGTAGTACCAGTTTGCCTGAGAAGGTGTGATAGGACAGTTGCAGTGAAAGATCCTGCAGTTTGCTCACCTGACAAGCTGACAAATTGTAATGAGAAACAGTTTTCAGAGTCAAGAGACGCAGTGAGCAACTATGCATAGGCTCAAAGGATGTACACAAAGAATATGAAGTCCAAATTAAAGTCTGGCTAGGGAATCACAAGTGATGTGGGAGGGGAACATGTACATCAAACCTTTAATAAACACCATCGCAACTGGTGATTTAAACAAGGGTAATATGGCAAACATAAGAAAGGCCAACAAATACCCTTTTACCTTGCCCACTGCAAGTTTGCTGAGCTGAAAACGAAACAAATAAAAGAACTATAAACAACTTCATTTGTAAGGGGTCAGTGTCCCGGGCTCCAAACCAGGCTACGAACTTGTACCTGCACCTAGCAAAGATGGATTTCTTGGAAGGGTGTCTAGCAGCGAGGATGGCATTTCCCACCTCAGGCAGCAAGTCAAATGCAGTCAACTGTCACCACTCAATATGTACGCATTAAGGTGAATGGTGCAGAGTTTCTTAAAAAGGACCCTGCCCTGTTGCTGAGACAGGAGATTCTTAAGAAATGGTAGCCTTATCAGAGGAAAAATAATAGTGAATTTCGGGCACTACACTCTTTTGGCCCAATCCGGTACAACCAGTACGTCTTCGGCCCATAGTTCTTGATCTTCAGAACACTGGGAAGCAGATGCAGTAAGTAGCTGGAATGCACACAGGAGTCCTTTTGTCCATTCCAGCCAAATGTGTCTCCCAACGCATGCTCTGGCAGAAACTCACACATGCAAAACCCTTCATACTGCACAATCTTGACGGTGGCATATAGATGGAGCCAGGACTATTCCAAATAATAAAATACACCCTGCACCACCTCTAAATGCAGACACCGCGTGTGATCTGTTAGAAACGGGTAGCGTGGTGCAGAGCGGGCGGGCCAAACTCCGGAGGAAATGTGTAAAGCATCCGTGCAGCACACACAAGGCACACTACAAAAAGAGACTCCACACCAGGTTGCATGAAAATAACTGGTGTATTATAAAAACACATTAGAATGCAGAACAAGGGCATATCTTCTGTGCCAGCCGGCACCGGGTAGCAACTCACAGGGGACTATTTACAAGGCAGGACCAATCAGGCCGCTGCCAGAACCATCACAAGTTATAATCAGTAAATGTAGAGTCCATCAATAAATGCGCAACAGCCAGCAACTACTGGCAAGACCATGCCCTGAGCAACATCAAATTGGCATAAACCAAGTAAGCATGAACATGTAGCCTCATAACATTAGCATGGTAGAAATCAGGTTGGCCTCAAGTCCCTTCGGCTAACCCTGTGAGCACAAGGAAAGGACATTATGCAACAGTAGCATAATGGCACTAGGCATCTCGCTCCCTGAGTCCTCAGCGCCAAGACGCCTTCGGGCATTCGTTGCGCTTTATAAATCTAACCATCAAATCAAATCAATGCGTAACATCAGGCATAACATATATGAGCCTGGAGGCATAACCTTAGGCAAGAGTACATTTGCATAAATCACATTAACAGGAGGCCTGGAATGAAAACCTTAGCTTAGGAATAGCCATAAACATGAATGCAACATTAGGCATGAAAGCATTAGGCATATGTTAGCAGAACTGTACTCATCACATTAGCCTAAGTCCGAGTAGGCATACGCATGTTATGCAAAACACCAACACGGTAAGCCTTAGGGGAAAAACATTGTTATTAGCATGGAAGCACTAGGCCTAACTCTTAGATGTAGAACACAGTAGGCCTTCTATCTGCATACGTCACAGAGTGCATGAACACCTGAGCATGAGGCATAAACATGTGAACCCAGGGCACCCTCTTTAGCCTCCAAGCCTGAGCAGCACATAAGGCAGTAAATCATCAGCATAGATGCATTAGGCACAACAATGGAAATAGGAGCCGGAAGTGTAGGCACCTTATTAGCACAAGACCCATTGCATAAACAATACTGCAGGCATAACTGTAGGCATGACAACCTCATCAGCCTAAACTAGATTATACTTGTACAAAGGCCCTTCCCAGAACGTTGGCAGGGCACCTTCTGTAAATACACCTGGGCATGAAATCATTAGTAAGCATGAGCGCAAAATCCGCTCCGATCGCGGATTTTGCGGATTTTCGGTAAATCCGCGATCCGCGAACTCTCGCGGATTTACCGAGAATACGCAATCCGCGATCGGAGCGGATTTTGCGGTCAAAAGTTCAAGCCTGCATAATTTACGATGGCGCCGGCAAGCTGCCAGCGCCATCCTCAAATGGTTACTTAATTAGCTTCGACAGGAAGCTCTAACAGATAAGATAAAGCAGGGGCTCGAGCGCCTGCTTTATTTTATCAGTTGGAGCTTCCTGTTGAAGCTAATTAAGTAACTTTTGCAGGATGGCGCTGGCAGCTTGCCGGCGCCATCGTAAATTATTTACATGGTGTCTGAAGGGCAGGGTTCATTCTGGCACGACGCATGTGCCCTAGTTGCAGCTTAATTTCAGTGACTCATTCATCAGCCAAAAAATAATCGTGAGCGTTGTGGAGGCTGGGCAGGTGTGCCTTGTGCGCTCGCATGGAAGCCCCGTCCGTTTGGCCCCGCCCACACACTCGAGGTGTGCACCGTCTTCCCGCCATTTACCCACTATGATGGACATTTCAATCAAGGGACCCCTGCGCACTTCGGCGCGATTGCATAGCAACACACACTTGGTCGCTGGAACTAGTTGAAGCGCAAATGCAGTGACTCATTCATCAGGCCAAAAAAAATCGTGATGCTGGCCAGAGGCATTTGCATCTTTGACTTTCACGAGCGCAATCCCCGTGCCTTTCCTGTGACCAGGGGCTTCTGTCTCTTAATCTGCTGCTCTGATCGGTCTCTGACCTTTTGTATACACAAGAGGCATGTGCGCTCGCATGGAAGCCCCGTCCGTTTGGCCCCGCCCACACACTCGAGGAAGCCCCGCCCCCAAATCCGCCGATCCGCAAAATCCGCGGATTTTGCGGATCCACGATCCGTGAATCCGCAAATTCGTGAATCGTGGATCCGCAAAATCCGCCCATGCTTAATCATTAGCATGAAGCAATCCACATGAAATCAGCAGGACACACCACGTGACCCCAACAATGCACAAACTGAAGCCCCCATTCCGGAGACTCTCATGCGGAGGAATGCCCAACCGTGGCAGCTGCCCACTGTCCTGCGGGGCAGTTGTGGAAAATAAATGCAGCGCTTTCCGTGGGATGCAGGACGCAGGACTATGAGTCCTGGGGGCTGGAAAACAGTTGTAGCACTTTACGAGGCGCTAAACAGCAAGCAGAGCACAGTCAATGCGAATATAGCACTCTGGCCGCACAGCGCTGCAGGCGTCAGCTCCTCACCTCCTTGAAGTACAGGCCACCAAATAAAGTGCTTTGACAGCACAGCGTTGTAGGCGTCACTCCTTCTCTGGCACCACAAAAATAGTGCCTTAAAGGCGCTAGGGAGCTGGTGAGAATCACGAGTCCCACACAAGACAGTAGTGCCCACGAGGCGCTAGGTCCCAGGAATGCAGTCAGGGTCCCACAGAATAAATCTGCAGCAACAATGCGGGGAATTGCATATATAGTGCTTTATCAGCACAGCGCTGTATTGACAATAACCAGCTCTCCCTGGCAGCACGCGCAGCAGGTCCCACCAAATAAAGCTGCAGACTCACAAGGCGCTAGGGGCTGGAGAGGATCCAGAATCCCACACAAGGAAGTAGTGCCCACACTTCTCACCTCCTTGGAATACAGGCAGTCAAAGTATAGCGCTCACGAGGCGCTAGGGCAGCAGAGCAGGCAGGCAAGCAAGGCTGGGCAAGATCAACAGACAGAGGGCACTCATCAGTACAGGACAGCAGGTCCTTGAACCAGTCATCTCCCATAAAGTGGCACTCCTCCTGACATAGCAGTCTTCACTCCAGCCAGGGCTCCCGCTGGCCCTGTGGACAGCAGAGAGGTACAGATGGCTCAGGGGCCAGCACATAGGCCCTTGCGGCGGTACCTCCTGGCAGAGTGTTCCTTCTCAGTCAAGTCCACCCTCAGTCTGAGCACATGGCATCTCTACTGCTCTACATATACACCCCTCCTCCCACCTACCAGAAAGGGCTGGAAGCTTCTAGCAGGTCCCTGGCAGTTCCAGCCTCAACTGTCACTGTGGGGGGAGTGTAGGGCACCTTGTCACTTCAAACACTAGACCGCCAACCCACCTCAGACAGGCGGCACAAGCAGACAGAAATGGCGTCCATCTTCAAAGTGACATTTTACAAAGGTGCATTTCCACAATGGTGGAAATAAAGGTGCGTACACCATTGCAAAACATTTATTATTTTCAGTTCAGACACACCATGTCAGTAAAAAGGCTAGGGGGAAAAGCGAAAAATTCCAAGAAAAAAGGCCAAGTCTAACAATCTGCCAAGAGAAGTCTGCTCAAGTAGTCTTCTCGAGCATGCAGGGATCCCATCAGGTGACTAAATACTAGAAGGATGTCCTGCTACTCCAGTCACCTCCAGAGACACAAAGCATCCTGACATCGGGCCCGGACTCTGAGCTTGTTTCAGTACCACGTGGTGGTGGTGTTAATGAGACCCGGCATAAAACTCCCCTTGATGGGATAGCAAGAAAGCCCTTAGGGCCAAACAAATGGCTTCCAGCTTCAGATGTTTGGTGTGGAGGTCACTCTATGCTGAAGACCAGAGGCCTCTGATTTACACCTTCCCTAAATGACCCACCAAACCAGTAGAGGTGAAACTATTACCTTTGGGTGGGGAAGGGTAGCAGTCTGCCACAGAACAATTTGATCAATCAGCCACCACTGCAGCTCTTGGGAAAGAGGGAGTCAGAGAGACATCCTAGATGCCGGGCCCACTGGTATTTTAGGTTCCATTACAGTAATCAGAAAGGCTACCTGGTGTTGCTGACATGGAGAATGCACAATGTTAAAAGGCCATAAAGCCTCAGAACTATCCTCACCGAGATCCAGTACTGAACCTGAATTCCCCTGAACTTTTTGTGGAGGCAAAAAATCCTTGGCCCTCACCCTATCCAGAATTGCACTAATGAATGCAAGCCTCCGTGAAGCAATCAGATGGGACATTCGTTAGTTTATGATGAAACGCAACAATGTTGAGTTCCTCAGTCATCTAGAGATGGTTTATGACAAACTGTTAATAACATTAGTAGCCAGTTGCCAAGATACAGGAATACAGGAGCTCATGACCTTGAGAGGTGGGCAGCAACCGCTGCCATTACTTTCTTGAAAACTCAAGGGACGAACGTGTGTGAAAAGGGGAGCTTGGCAAAGTCAGTATTTCTGACCTACCTTGAACAGCAGGTTACTCCTGTGGGACTGTAGGACAGTCAAATTAAATTATGCAGCCTGTAAGTCGAAGGACACCATCCAAATCTTCATGCCCCAGAGCACATAGAACGTGAGCTTATGTAAGTATTTTCAATTTATCCTTCTGGAGGAAGGGACTCAAGGGTTGACGTTCTAGGATAGGCCTGGAGCATGGAATTAGCATGAATAACAACCCTCTCCTCGAATCCGCTACTCATTCAATAGCATCTTTGAAGAGTAAGAGGTATACTGACGTAATCTTTGCATTTTTTATTTGTGCTGGTGTACCCCACCAATAGATAGATCCTTGTATACCTATACTCCTATCCTGAGTACACCTGCACTACAGGGGTGATTTATTGGTGTAGATGTATCACTGTTTGCTTTGGCGTGCCTCTGGAAACTGAGGTTCCCTGTCTCAGGATAGTTGTGCAATTAAGACTGTCTCAGCACCTGCCCGCACCGGCCTCTTTTGAAATAGAGTCCTGTAGCGCTGAAAAACTCTGGGTTCTAAACCTACTGCAGACGGGGCTACCACTGGCCCGCATGGTTTTCATGGGCTTCAGAGGGAGAAGCGCCATACTGAAATGGTAACTAGATAGGTCGATCTAGTAGCTTACATTGCATTAAAAAAAACGTTAGTAATTCATAGAAAACACAAAGGCTAAAGTATCGTTATAATAAGGTGAAACTATCAGGTTAAATGTACCATTTTAAACAAAAAACCTGTAGAATTCACCAGCTATAGTAAATTCAAGTAACTAAAATTCGCACCCTCACCATGTGCTGCTTTTTACATCATATAATTCATCAATTATTACACATTATATCATATTACTCGTCACCTTAATACAACACCTTACAGGTAGAACCCAGAGAATTCGCCTCCGCACGTCCCCTAGGAATCCAAGAATATCATCTGCAGCGTCCCTCAAGGTTCGTCCCACAGCCTTACCCTGATCAATACCTACATGACTCCCTTAGCCAACGTCGCAAGATCGCACGGACTGAACATCCTTACCTAAGCCAACGATACCCAAATCATCATCTCACTTTCAAAAGACCACCTCCAACACTCTGACTATCTTCCACAGGTGCATGACGGACATCGCCAACAGGATGATAAAAAAACTGCCTACAACTCAACACAGACATGACAGAGGTCCCTATGTTTGGAAACACCTCCCTAGGGAACGAAATCTGGTGGCCTCCCGAACTAGGACCATGACCCACTCCGACGACCATGCCTGCAACCATGGCAATATACTGGAAATCAAGGTCACCATGATAAAAAAGATCAATGCAGTCTCTTCTGTTTGCTTCCTCGCCCTCCCTGCAAGATCTTAAAGTGGCTCCCCACTGACACCAGACAAACCATCACTCAAGACCGAGTCTGCAGCCAGCTGGACTACGGCAACTCACTATGTTGGAATAACCTTGCACCTCCTGAAGAGGCTTCAGACCATACAGAATTCAGCGACCAGACTTATTCTTGACCTCCCTAAACAGACCAACATCACCCCCCCTACCTCAAGAGGCTCCATTGACTCCCCATTCAGAAGAGATGCAAGTCCAAGATGTTGATCCACATCTTCAAAGCTCTTCACAACCAGGGATCAGCTTACATCAACCACCAACTGAGTTTCCACCTTCCCTCCAGACCCTGAGTTCTGCATCCCTCTGCCTCACCCACAACCCCCCCGCAGAAACAGTGAACGCTCCTTCTCCTACCTCGCAGCGAAGTCCTGGAACATACTCTCTTCTCACCTACAGATCTCACCTGGAATTCAGAAAATGACTCAAAATCTGGATGCTCAACTGAGCCTCCTGCAGCAACACTCCCAGCACCTGGATAACCTTTTGGGTGATTAGCCGTGCTGTACAAATCCAGATATATTGATCGATTGACATGAAAGGATATCATTGGCGACAACACTGCCTTGCGGGATCTCGCTGGCCTGTCCCATAAGCTATGTGTATAGCTGCCTAACAGTTGAGCTTCATATATGGACCACAGTGTCAGGCTAGCAGAAGAAAAGATTTCTTAGCCAAGAGCACTAATCTTTTTGTATTCTCTAGCTGGAGGATTGATTGGAAATAAGGTAGGATTAAACTTCTGGTCAATGCCTGTACAGTGAGAACTTCCAGAGTAAGGTGCTGGGTGAGAAAATATGATCACCGGACACAGGCCTGGGTAGCCTGGCTGTTGTCAGTTAATGGGCAAACAAGAACATAGTTTCAACCAGGTAGCCATCAAGGCATCAGTGAAAATGTGACAAATTCAGCAAGAGCTTCTATATTGTTGGTCCACGTTGGAGAATATCAGTTAGAACATTTGTGTTAGTCTTAATGGAGGGCAGCTGCAAATCTAGTATCTAGGCTCCACAATTATATCATTGCAAATGAGGCACTTTATATTGTTGGTCACCAATGTGGCAAGTCAAGCTCTGTTTCAGGAGAAGTGTTAACCCCACTGCGTTTTTACGGAAAGATATAAGGCCTCATCAGTATAATGAGGGGGAAGCAATCTATCTTCCTTTCCATCATGAGCATTCTGGGATGCAACCTGCTCTAACACAGGAGCAGAGTCAAAACAAAAATGAGAATGGAGCTTGTGCTTATACTTGCATCTTAGTAAAGGCAATGGGTTAGTCATGTTGTGTAATAACCGGTTACACTTGTGATATTGTAGTGCAACATCGGCCGACTTCTCGCTGATGTCCGTTTGAAGTTCAACATGAGTCAGGAAGAGCTTTGGGCCATTGTGGCAATTTTACCCAGAGTCGGTACAGGCATGGTAACTCACCCGTCGGGGACAGACTGTGTCTGGCGGGAGGGGGGAAACAGCCCATTTACTGTAAGCAGAATGGAGACTGGTGGAACTCGAAGGTGCACCAGGGTGTTAAAAGGGTACTAAAGATTTGCAGAAAGGCCTCTATTTGCTGCTGGGTCAATGAATGCCCTTTAAATTCTGGGTGCGTTGGGGCTAGCTGAGATATCTATTTTGTGGCCAGTGACATCTAGGGAGTGCAGCGGAAATCTTGAAGCGACTGCGCCTTTTTTATTGTACCAGAGTGGCAGAATAGGATTGAGTCCTGCTTGCTTTCTTGTTCCTAGACTTAGAGTGAGAAATGGAGCAGTTGCAGGAAAGCCCTCTGGGCCGTGCCCATGACTTGCAGCAGTAGCTGTGTGAAGACTGCAATTTCTTATGCTTAGCATTATACAGTTCCCGGTCTCAAATCACCTTCAAGTGCATTAGGATGCATTGGCCAGATGACTTAAGTTGTGACCGGAGCCAGGCATCAAATGCACACCTTGTGTGGGTCCCTTACTGATATCTGCTTCCTATAGTCTGAGCACGGCTTCAGTCCTGTCATTTTCAGTGGGAACAGTATTCCTAAGCAACCTCCGAAGAGCTTTTGGAGTTGTCGGAAGACCACCAAAGTTGGGAACGGAGCTCTAGATCTTAGAGGGAGAGAAAAGAAAGGAGAAGAAATCCACGTACGGTTGTGGCGCATACATGGGGCTGTGCTCTGTCACATATGGGCCTCTATGGAGTAAATGTGGAGCTGCACAATACCCCCTAGATGTGTGCTGAGGCATTGCTAGAAAAATTCTAACGGAATAAGTGAGTTCATTAGCTGTAGTCTGCAGAAAACTGTTCAACAGGTTCTGTGAACAAGCGAAGGATGAAAGTAACATTTTAGTCAATGTGTTAAACTTATAGAAAAAAGCAAATGCATACAAGAGTAGAATTAAATAAGGTCACAAGGACAGGCCCACTTGTCTTGTAAGAGGTTATCCCCACTTGCAAAGGAGACACAATCTGTAACACATAGTAATAATTTTTATTGAAACTATCTATTTTATTACTTTTTAAAGGGACATGTAAAGCCCATCCATCACTGACTGCAGAGTCTTTATTTGCTGTGTACCTCATTTAGACAGTTGAGGTCCAACTAGTCAGAATCTGATTGGAACAGCCAAATCTATAAGTATTTCATAAATAAAGCAAGTGGCAAAGTGTAGGGCCGGCAATGAAGGATGTCCTACCTCCCCATTTGTTATGATTATGCTTAGGGATATCGAACGTAAGCTTGTTCAAGGGCCTTAAGGAGACAGCTGGAATGTTATTAAGATGTTTTCTGTATTAGGGACTGACTACACTCCTTATAATTCAGAACCCTTGAAAGTGAACCTCCTCTGGCATTGGGACTGATCTTTTCTATGACCCACCATTTTATGTTGTCCGGGGAATGGTTGTGTGTCACAAAGTGTTCGACCATGGGTGCACCCTGTACCTTGCATCTTATTCTACTCGTGTGCTGCAGAATTCTAGCTTTGGCTTTCTGGGTGGTTTGCCCAACATAAATTAGACCACAGTTGGTAGCTTGTATTTTAATTTTATTTAAATCATAAGAACATATAACAGAATGATCAATTTCTCTTTGTATTTCCATTATTTGGTTTTCAACAACTTTATCTTGCATGTCATACTATAAGCTCTAAAGAGCACATCTTAATAACCAGTTAAAGGTAATTCATCAGGGTTCAAGTGTTTATAGATTGGATGCTGTCCCTCTCCTATTTCTCCCCTTGAAGTATCTTGTCTCCCTTACAAGATGTAGCATAAGCCTTCATTACCATTCAAAGTGGCAATCCTGAACTGGTCTGTGAGACGTTAAACCCACCTTTGCCTACTTAGAATAAAATAAATAACTGCACTACAGTACATGTGTATATATCTTGGTTAGCGACAAGTCTCATTTCTGTCAAACAAATTCCCCCAAACTTCCTCAAATTGTAGGATGCAATCAATCAGCTTATAAATTATATTTTCATATGAAGCCATAGTATACATATCACCTAGCTATGTTTTTATATACTGTTATTTCTATAGTTTTCCAGTGACATGAGATTACCAATTTAACTACTGCCAAAGCAGTTGCAATCCATGTTCTCAGATGGGAAATCAGATAGATATTGTAGATGTTCCATTCTAGACGTCCATGCTACATTGGAATCCCATATTGAGCCCAATATCTCTTTAGGAGCATTAACTACCTTAAATGTGGACTATATTGCACTGCATGTGTTGAACAGCAGGAGGCTTGGCACATTTTTTATTGCTGCTATCTCGCCAGCAACCTATGGCAATT
The DNA here is from genome assembly GCF_964261635.1 of Lissotriton helveticus. Lineage (NCBI taxonomy): Eukaryota > Metazoa > Chordata > Amphibia > Caudata > Salamandridae > Lissotriton > Lissotriton helveticus. The sequence continues at coordinate 1,346,475,579 of NC_136065.1, forward strand.
ATGGTGACATTTGATGTAGCTAAATCTTAGCCGTGCTACTCCAATATTTTTACAATGCTCGGTCATTAATAAGTCCCAATCGTAGTCAAAACATTGTGTCGCCAGTAGTGGTTTCTGACTCAATATTTCTTTCAAGGTTGCATACTACTACGAGACTGTCCCTCTGTAATCCTTCCCTGTGGATAAGTATTGGTGAGGCAAGATTTTGCTCAAACTTTATAACGTGGTGGTCCTAGATCAGTGATATTCCAAGTAGGGCATGTATATGGCCCTCCTGACCTTTACAGGATGCTCCGTGGTCAACAGCGATACAAAAGGGGATGATGGACGGAGAGTTTGAACAAATCAAACACTCACCCCCATTCAACTGATCTGGGTTTAATCCATCACTATTCTTTAGTTCACTCAGCCACCCCAGTTCAGACATGGCTATATGCAAATCAGTCTGACCCTGTGCCTTATGGGAACAGTCCAGCCCGAACTGCCAAGCCATGTCTTCCCTGGACCGGAAACAAGCATCCTGGGACCGGTTTCGGATTCATAATCCTCATCAGCCAGGCTATCTTGAATCCAGTGGCCAAGTGAACAAGGGACTCACGTCTGAGCATACCCTGCCACACTTAGGGCGAACAAAGCGATACAAAAGGGGATGATGGACGGAGAGTTTGAACAAATCAAACACTCACCCCCAGTCAACTGATCTGGGTTTAATCCATCACCATTCTTTAGTTCACTCAGCCACCCCAGTTCAGACATGGCTATATGCAAATCAGTCTGACCCTGTGCCTTATGGGAACAGTCCAGCCCGAACTGCCAAGCCATGTCTTCCCTGGACCGGAAACAAGCATCCTGGGACCGGTTTCGGATTCATAATCCTCATCAGCCAGGCTATCTTGAATCCAGTGGCCAAGTGAACAAGGGACTCACGTCTGAGCATACCCTGCCACAATTAGGGCGAACAAAGCGATACAAAAGGGGATGATGGACGGAGAGTTTGAACAAATCAAACACTCACCCCAGTCAACTGATCTGAGTTTAATCCATCACCATTCTTTAGTTCACTCAGCCACCCCAGTTCAGACATGGCTATATGCAAATCAGTCTGACCCTGTGCCTTATGGGAACAGTCCAGCCCGAACTGCCAAGCCATGTCTTCCCTGGACCGGAAACAAGCATCCTGGGACCGGTTTCGGATTCATAATCCTCATCAGCCAGGCTATCTTGAATCCAGTGGCCAAGTGAACAAGGGACTCACGTCTGAGCATACCCTGCATCAACAGCAGCACAGGCCTGTTGTTAACTGGACTCAGCACCAACATTTAAATATGTTAAATAAATAGGCAATCGTTTATTTACAGGTTAATTTAAGTTAATGAAAGGAAGTAACGTGTTCTGCACGCTTAGCTTTAGGAACATTTTCATTGTTAGACATCTTGCAACTAACATGTAAAAATATAATAAAGTCTCTTCAAAATTCAAAAACTGTATTTCATTAACATGCAGAACTGCTTCACTTTAGTACATCAGATTATCCATTGAGAAGTATTTTTTTTAAAAAGTTTTCAAACATGAATTTAGAAACATTCATGCTTCCACCCATCCTGGCACCAATGGCAATAGTGAACTGAGAGGTCAGTCAGTTGTTATGTGCCCCCCTCCCCCCCTCCCTTGGATAGCTTTGGTTCCTATTATACATGGACAACATTATAGTTTATTAAATCAAATGCAGGAGAAGGTTTTAAACAGGGCACATCCTCAAGTTATGTACTTCAATGTCCTTTATTATGGGATAATGAAGAAAACGGAGGAACATTGAAATAAAACAGTTGCCCTCTGGAGAAGCCAGGAGTGATCCCGGGTTTTCTGGTTTCACATTGTGCAATTTCACTTTTACCCTACACCCACATACTCTCCCCTCCATGACCACCACCCTGCTGGCATCAATACAGTCCTCTGTAAAATCACAGACCAAACTTTTTGGCCCTTTGGTAAATTTGGTAAATGTTGGAGAGTACTCGTATCCTTGACTTCTTTTCAGACATCGGGACACTTGAATGAATTGCCAATATTGTGGTTGTCCAAGCCCACATTGCTGCTGTAGCACCCTAAACTCTTTGATATCAACTTCGGGTATCATGTCTTCTAAGAATCTTCTACCCTTCTTAATCAACAGCACAATTCAACTTTAACCCTGATCTATATTGCTCTGTTTTTTCAGAAGAGTACTTTCATATGTAGGGTTGGCTAATCATTTATACGCCTTCTAAAAACAAGTTGAGTAGCTTGTAATTTAGGATTATTTGCCTCTTGTTTGTGCATGATTCGCATAGAACACTGTTAAATGCACCACATGGAGTTCAAGATATATTTCAATCTGTACTCATATCGGTATTTACCTGTTTATCACAAGTAACCTGCTTAGGCTTATTGGTTAGCAATAAATATTGTTTCATATTTGAAACTCAAAGACCATCTGTATTCGTATCTGCCTGTAATTTCTGGTTGCATAATCTAGATTGTAGTCATCCCAATACAGATGTCTTGATCTGTTTGTCTATAGTTTGTATAAGGGCTCTAGGTAGTTTGTGCAGGAGCATACCAAATATATAATTGAATCTGGGCGCACTATTCATTTAAATGAGCTGTTCTTGGTCCCAGAGAGAACGTTGGAAATTGGATCACTATAGAAAGTCTATTTTCATTTTGTCAATTACTGGTTCTTTGTTATCCCTAAACATGTTATCCAGTCCCTTGTTTATGTATATTCATAAATATTTCAATTTAGAAGGGGTCCATTTGAAAGGTAAATTCCCATGAATGTCGTACACATGTTTACAGTCATTGGTCAACTTCACACTTAAGCCAATACATTTTGTATCCTTAGAATTTTGAGAAGGACTCAATCTCAGTTATCATTCATGGAATAGAATCTGATGGGCTAGAGAGAGTCACTAAAATATAATCGGCATAATACGAGACCTTGTTTTCATCTGCCATTGTGTGAAAGCACTTTATTCTGCTATCTGACCTTATGGCAGCAGCAGCTAATGGTTCTATGGCTAGAAGGAATAAAAGTGGTGACAGAGGGGCAGCCCTGTCTGGTTCCCCTTTTGAATGTTGAAGGACTCCAAAATATATCTGCTACAGTTTACTGTTGCTTTGTTATACTTGACCAATGCAATACATTTATCACACAATAAATTGATCACCCAGTACAATCTTAGCCATCAAGAGAGAAAGCTAGTTCAATTCCACACAATTCTTTCTTGGGATCCGGTAATATCATGACTTTTTCGGAAATCTCTTTTCTCATTTGCCAAAGAGGTAAAATAGTGTTGTTTGGTGATTGGTCCAAGACTGTCTAGCACAAAACTCACCTGGTTTGGATGGATTAGCCATGAAATTTACTTCTGAATGAGGTTGGCCAATGGTTTGCTTAAGATTTTCAAGTCTTTATTTATGAGCAAAATAGGAGTGTATTTGTCGTATTTTAGATGGTCTCTGCCCATTGTAGAGATCAAGGATATTTTGGCCCTATTATAATCGATGAGGAGCTTTCTTGGTTACAGTGCAGGTAAGAAGAATTTGTATAACAATGGGACAATAACAGGCTTACTGATCGTAAACAATTCTATGGGGAGGCAGCGGTCTACCCCTAGTGCTTTATTTGTAGTCATAGCAATGACCTTCACTATATCTTCTTCCAATATTTTGGTTTGAAAGGTACCCCTTTGTTCATCTGTGAGACATGGTAACTGTAGGTTTTGCTTTAAGAGATCGTAATCCATATCACTTAAGGAAATCTTAGAAGATTATAGCCTGAATTCCCCTCTAATATCTAGTGGGTTAATCAACAGACTATCTGCGGCAGCACATATAGAGGGTAGGTTCCTAAAGAATTCTCCCTCTGGGTTGAGCTGCCAAGTCGCTCCCAGCTTTCTCACCTTTTTCATAGTGCAGTTGCCTTAATATAAAATACACTGTTTCGGCCCTTGCTGTGTATATCATGTTTAGGTCGTATTTGGCTTTGGTAAGTGCTTAGAGTGCTGCCTGTGTGTGGTGCATGTTGTTGGGAGTTGTTGTACTAACCTGTGTAACCTATCTTTCTCTCTGTTAGCTTGGAGCTACTGAATTGCCTTTTTTTCCATTATGTCACCTCTAAGGTAGGCACTTCCAACTTCTTAAAAAGTGTTAATTATTTTCCAAATGTGTGTGCAAAAATAAGCAGTTTTTCTTTCTTCTGTTGGTCTCTAAAGTGTGCTATATTCATACGACATGGTCTTGATGGCACAGGTAGAAGATCAAGACCTAAATCAATGTCTATGAGATCAAGATCTAAAACAATGTCTATGAGATCGTGACCTGAGACTGGGCTATTTCAGAAGGAGGATGGCAGTGTTCAAGTAGTCACATCCAAAATGGAACACCACTAGGTCCAAAACCGATGGCACAGCAGTCTACTGCAATCAGCAGAGAAGGGTTAGTGAGTTAGTGGGGAGAAGACAAATGCATTAAAGGGAAGTTGCAGGACTGACATTGGTGGAGTAAGCGGGGATGATTTGAAGGGGTGCTATACATGCGGGTTATTGAAAAGTAAATACTTGTGGGTGAGCAATATGTAATGAGTGTGTTTGGAGTAAAAACGCAAGAGATATATACACACATAGTCCATGAGAAAAAATGACAGGAATAATGACAGCAATAAACGCAGAATAAACTGTGTATGATAAAATGGATGTTATATTAATACAGATGCATATTGTAATTTTCAGTTACCCCTGACGAAGAGCCGGATTGGCTTGAAATGCATTGGGTGTGAATAAACTGCCTTTTATGAACCTGGCTCTAATACGTGTTTTTGAAGAATGTTTGGAAGGCCCATCTTAAGCATAAGAAACCTGGAAAATGGCCTTTTCCTTGCGTGTGGCTTGGAACAGTGTAAATGTGCATAAAAAGGCGCAGAACTAAAGGATTAAAAAGAGTAAGAATGAATAAATGTTAATAGGTTAAGAAAATACAGACTGCTGAATGCAGTAGACGGCTGTGCCATCGGTTTGGCAAATAGTGGTGTTCCATTGTGGATGTGTCTTAGTTGAACACGTGACGTTTGGGCTGAGCACGTTTCTGGTGAACACGCCAAAGTTGAGTAGTAAAGAACATAATTGGATGTAAACTAGCAAGGATATGAAAAAAGGTGTGCAACCCCTCTACATATCAGTGTTCAAGTAGTCCCATGTACACTACGAAGTCTATTTATATCCTAATGTGGATTAGAACATTAGAATGTGGAGCACTCCATTGAAGACAATGGAGAGTCCGTGCTTCTACGGGCCGGTAAAAGCCCGCAAAGCAACATTCAAGTGTTGTTTTCACAAAGGCCTCTCGGAGCCCAAGGGATTTAAAACCCCTCGAACTCCGGGAGGCATTTGTTTAATTTGTTTAAAAAATTCTGCCCTCTAGTGGCAGAATGTTACAATAGCCTTATAGCCCTTCGTAGCTGGGCTATACTGGCTATTAAAGTCCTGCTTCCTTGTTAAAGTCCATCGCCTTCATCCTTTAATGCTGGAGCAGGCCTTTAATAGCCGGTGTAGCCAGCTACAGCAGGCTAGAAGGCTATATTATGTGCGCAAGTAGTGAAAATATAACTCTTTCCCATTGGTCAACCAATCTAGATGGTTCGATTAGGTTGTGGAGGGACATTATATCATGTAATATTCATCTAGTTTTATTGTTCCGGTATCTGGTCTACCTGAACAATCTAGAATGGGGTCAAGTACTATATACCAGCCTGCCGATTAACCATTGTTTTTTTCTCAAAGAGTATATGCAAGGAAGTGTAACAAGTCTATTTTGTCTCACACTGGGGCATAGATCGAGCCCACTCTCAAGGACCATCTGTCTATGTGTTCAAAACTTAAATTGCCAATTCTTTGTGTGTTAAGATGAGCATTCCAATTTCCCCTCTGTTTCAGAGGAATATGTGTGGTCGTCTCTTCTCCCAGTCTGCATATATAACTTTTCCAACCCAATCACACTCTAGTTTCAGGGCTCCAAAAATCCACTCGCCCACCTGCTATGGCAAGCCAGACTCAATCAGGACAAGCTATTTTTAGGGCGTGTTAGACCTGTCAGCCCTTTGGGTGGTCCCTCCTTATTTCTTTCCCCTTTTTGCCTCTTTTGGTGTGACCTTAGGACTCCGGGCGCTTCATTGTTACTAATTAACAAGGAAGCGCAGGTGCTCTTCTAAAATGGAGGAAGAGTAGGTGTTCCTTCACAAAATGGTGGCCTGCCAACTGTCCAGATTACCTCACAGCCTGAGGCCATAGGGTTGTCATGAAGAATTCCAGAACCTTCTGGTCCACCCTAGACACTCTAGGCCCAGGCTATATAAGATGGAATGTTGTGCGGCCATTTTGTGTGGAGTGTGAGGAGAGCCTGGTCAGGAGTTGAGGCAACTACGTGGGGAGGTTGATGCACTGAGTAGGGTTTGATTGTCCCTTGGGCCTGCTACCCTTCTCTGCTGATGCGACCCCTGCCTGCTGACCAAACCCTACCGCCATCGTTTTCCTGTGAGCTCCTTTGCCCCTCCCCCCCCCCCCCCCCCTAGCGCTCCTCATAGAGGAACCCTGGGGTAACTCTGATGAGCTGTGGATATTTGGACTGGGAGTCACGAAGCGCGTGTTTCTGTCTCCAGAAAAGAGGCCAACACTACTGTAACTTCTGCCTTATCCCTGTCGCAGTCCAGAGCTCTATCACAAACAGAGCTGAGGGCCCTGTTTCATCATCATTGAGCCCATTCTGTTGATGGGTAGTGAGGGCTAACCGCCACGGACCCAGGTAACCTTGGCGCTTTAAGCGCTTGTTCAGGCTTATCGTGATCGCCCTGGTGTGCCCCCGGGGGGGTGGGCGCCTCCTGTTGTCGTCTTTCCCCCTTTCCGCGAGTGAATCCAACACCGGCTTCCCTGCTGCGGAGATTCAGGGAACCAGTGTGTGATGAAGCGAGAGCCGCCTCAGAGTGTTGCCAGGCGGAGGAGATTGGGTAAAGCTCCGCCCGGCGGGTTGAACGTGAGGCGCCGGAAACGGAGGGGAGGAGTTGGAGGAGGCCGGGCTCAGGCGAAGTTCTTCCCGTGTAAACAAACCAGCAAGGGGAAAGAACACGGAAGAGCCGGGAAGCGTTGGCTTTAGCCCCTAAAAAGACGACAGTCAGGATTCAGCCTTTTGAGGGGCCTACCAACTCTGAAGTGGACATCGGCTGGAGGTCGGGGGCCCAGCTGAGGAAATCCGATTCTAGGCTGGAACGCCTGACAGGACTGCTCACTAAGAAGTAAGCTGGGAACTTGGGCTGGAGGGAGGAAAGACCGCCTGGGACTAACTTTTGACGGTGTCCCTGGCCCAGGTTAAGGAAGTGGATAGCGGGCCCTGATAACTAGAACCAGCAGAGCTGCCTCACGGACAGAAGTCCCCGATAAATAGTCTTGCATGTTAAGGAACTACTACTTCCTGGAAAAAGCCATCCTGGGAGCAGCGTTTTCTTTCAGACAACAGTTTGAGGGAGGGTCTAACTGATGGAAGTATTGGTAACAATACTTGCCTAGGAATAAGGCCGGTCTAATTGAAGTGCATGTTATAAGAAGACTTTCAAGGCTTTTAAGATTTCCTGTGATAACCTGCCAATTGAACGTGGTTGTAGAATGAACTCAATGCTTATATGATGTGTTGAATTGGCCTACCTTTTTCCATCAGCTGCTTGGACTCGTATAAAAGTGCAATTACTGTGGAACTGTCTGCTGAATCTTTGTCTCCTCATGTTTGTATTGAAAATGAGTCCTCAATGGTAATGTATCACTATAACTATTCTGCTTATTAATGTGAGGACTAAGTAGAGTTGTTAATTTATCAAAGACATGTTTAAAAAAGTAGGTAATTTAATGGTGAAAGACATACTGTTGATGGTAATAACTGTGATGCAATTGGAAACTAGAGTGAAAGAAAAGACAAAGCTTTTCTACCTTTTCTAAATACGGTGTGGTGTCATTTTTAAGTGGACGTGCGCTGGATTGCTGTGGTGAGTGTGACGCAAGTACAACACAGTTGCCTTGGAGTTGGGCCTTTCCACTTTGTGCTAGGCTACCCTAGTCGGACCGGTAACCCTGGGTCCAACAGTGCCTACTTACCCTTTCTGCCGGGTAGGAAAACAAACTGACTTTTGACCTCTGTCTCTGAAAGCGGAGCAAATGTGACAAGATAACAAGATTTAAAAGCATCTTTATTGCTCATTAAGTGAATGAGCAATAAACATGCCTTTAAATCTCGTTACATTTGCTCCGCTTTCAGAGACAGAGGTCAAGTGCATTACAGTTAGGTCGAGCAGATTTTTCAAGTTACTAGACTGCAGGTCTAGAAAAATTTTATGATTTTTCAAGCCCTGAGTTTCATGTGTTCTGCAGCGGATAAGTAAGTTTTGTCAGAGCTATGCCAAGTTTTTGGGATCTAAGAAATGTAAAGTTTTTTCCTTTTTATGCAGTTTTCCCTTACATTAAGGGATATCAGTACTAGGGGCTTAACGATAGTTATCTCAACACCACTGACCCGTGTGGGAGTGTACTGAAGACTGTGTGTAACAGAGATGGGGTGGTGCTGAACTCCTGTGCCTCACAGCACGTGTGCAAAAATAATTTCCACTGCCAAGAGTGGCCTTTTGTAAATCATAAAGCACTGGTAATCCAAATGGTCCTATTTCCGTTGAAAAGAATCCTCTACTAAATGTTTTAAGTATTAGGTAATATGGGAGTATAGTTCAAAATCTATTATTGTGTCTGGAGTGTTTAAGACAGAGGATAATAAATATCACTGGTTGGGGTTATAGTACTTATCCCCTTTTGGAGAAGTGCAACATGTACCTTTTGGTTTGTGAGTGCCTAGCACAGACACAACCCAGGTCCCTTGGACTTAAGCAAGGTTCCCCGCCCCCCTTCCTCCTTCATTTCTGTAATACAACTCTACGAGTGTCAGTGTGCTCCTTGGAGTCACCTTATGAGTGATTAGGTGAAACTATTTACGTGCAGAAAGCGGTCTATTAGCGGTTCGGTTCCTTTGACCCAAGCCTTCCTCCCACATTTTTGGGATGTTATAGTTGTATTCTAAATCCATGATCATCACTTTTGTATGGCTTAGTATATATTTATGAGCGAGTGTCAACTGTGGGCAGTGGAGGTGAGTAGTGTAGAGTACCATCGGAAGTTAATTCTCCGAATCCTGTATCACAACCAACTTATTAATCTGCCCATGAGCCTCATTAACTTTATCATAAAATAACATCACCAGTAGTGCTTCAGAGGAGGCTTGGAATAATCCAAAAATCCAGTGGGAAGCTGCACTTTCTCTCCACGTAGTACATTTCATGTGTTTGGGCCTCGAGTATTTCTCCCATATTTATGTCACTTTCTCAAGCCTTTTTTTCTTTTTAGTCTCCCTTTGTGTGGGTTTCACAGTCTTCTGGTGGGTATAATGTCTGTTGCGCCCCTGCAGTAAAAGTTGCACCGCCATTGGTTTTATGGCACCCAGGAATTTCCTCAGACCTTCATATTTGTCATATTTTTTTTGCTTGTCTATCCACCGTGATAATTATGATTGCCAAGTCTAGTCGTCCACATCAAATGTCAAGATTGTGAAGGCTGGGACTGAGCGTTAAAATGATCGTCTTTTAGCATTGGGATCTTGCCCATAAACCATTCAGAAGAAAATGATATGATTTTGGATGTGCAAGACCATTTTTTCTTTGCTGCTGCAAGATCTTCTTGTCCTTGTTGGTGATGGACAAAATATACAAACATATGCCTACTCTTTGGGGTGGCGTATCTGTTTCTGTATAATAATCTGTGCACCCTATTAAATTCCAGTGGGGGCTCAAAGGCAACCTTTCAAGCTTGTTGTAAGAAGTCTTTAAGAAAGGTTATCATATAATTTTGTTTTACGTTCTCAGGTATACCAATTATCCAAATGTTGTCCCTTCTGCTTTTCTCTTCGTACTCAGTACCCTTCCTATGTAGTGACCACAAGTATAGGCTCCATTTTGGTATGTTCTCAATTTTTCCCCCCTTAATTTCAGTGTCTAATCTTTGGTGGAATATTGTGTTTTCTTAACAATTGCACTACTAGGGTATTTGAAGTCAATGCAGGGTTCACCGAACCGATTGACAGTTTAATATCAGCAAGTTCCTTAAGCAGCATTGCAATTGAGTTGGTGGACGTTGCAGCCTAACCTGCCGTTGTTACACAATCTTATTTGTGCTCGTTTCTATTTGCCACTGCTTCCAAGAGGAGCAGTTTTCTGAAGAGTTTCACTTTGGGCATAGGCAGTTGCTTGTTAGAGTTATATTGCGTGACATACCACCAGACAGAGATATGTTAATATTTGTAGCCAAATCCCTTAAAGGGAATCTCAGAAGAGCAGCTCTTAGAAGTCAGTGACAAATTATTGTCCGTTATCTGGTGTCGACAGTGAAAAGGTACCCCCTTGATATTGGGTAGCATAACTGACTGTTTGCTAAGTAAGATGGTTGCCGGGTAAAGTCCTTGTCAGAGGGGACACAGTGGGTACTCCAGAAGTGCAGAGCTCGTACCTAGATACACGGAGGCAATCACGTGGGACAGGGAACTGTCAGGGAACTGTCATACAACAACCCGAGTAACTCTTGGGCCGGGACCTCTCTGTTTCAGGAAACAGGAGGCGGAGTTCACAAAGCGGACCAATCGCGACAAACTGAAAAGGGGAATCCAGCCACAGAGCGGTGTGACGTCACTGAAGCCGGAAGAGGACGCCAAGAAGAGCCGAGAAGACCGAGCAGCAGGAGAGACGAGACGCCGCAACGGAGGAACCCACTGAAGACGTCGGAGACGCGGAGGAGTGGTTGGAAGACTGGTGGATCCCGTCTACCCCCAGGAGGGCGCAACCGCCGCCGTTAATCAAGAGAGTTACGGCTTGGACGGTGAGTGACTCGGCACACGGGGCACAGCTGAGCAAAAGTGAGGACGCGGGAGGGTCGTTTTGAGAGGAGGTAGGGAGGGTAAAACAGGGCACTGTGTATAGCGCTCCCAGCACCGTTACTTAACGTTTCTTTGTTGTCCCTGAAATAGCTCCCTGAGCACTACCTTCCAACACTCCTTCTTTGACCTCTATCACACTAAGAAATCAGGTTAAGCAATACACTTGTCATCACCTTAGGAAGGAGTTCAGACTTCGAGTGAACCTCCCACAAACCTGAGACCCTTGGACACGGCACCGGGTGTGGTGAAGGGTTTTCCCCTTTTTGACTTATCCAAAGAGTCCCATGAGCTGAGTACTTACCGTCCTCCTTGTTCTTTTTCTTTGAGCGTCCTGGGGGGTCGGTAGACACCGGATAAACCAACACACCAAGAAGAGGACGAAGACTCTGAATACACCAGCCCAAGGACTCTAAACCCTTAAGAAGACATCACAGTTATCCTTATCTTCTTTAATAAACAACACAATTAACAGACCATCAAAGCCGCCTAGCTTCTATTTCCTCCCATCCCTCCCACAGTCCTCTGTCTATGTTTATTCACACCAATAAATCTCTTCTGTTGGTGATGTGTCTCTGCAGGACCCTGTCACAGCCGGTTTTACCTGGGCTGCTGCTGCTCCAGACCAACGCCGCCTCATACAATAGCACCCCCTGCCATCCACCTGTTCAGGTGTGAAGCCACAAGCCCCTGTCCCTGTTCACCAGGCTTGCTAGTTCACATTCCTTCCTCCAGCTGCAGGAAAGGTAAGTCCTTATATTGTACCCCTGGCATATGGTAGCATGGCCAGGTATGGTAGAGAAAGCGGGTTACCCACTGGATTTAATCCGCGGTTCAGGATCCTCTACTTCCAGGTATTGCCTTGATTCGGTTGTTCCAGTTTTCACTGAACGCGTTCTTGGGACAATATATGTCGTCTCTGGCATGGGATGCTCGAAGATGTATCAGTGTACTGCCATGCTCTTTGGCACCAGGCTCCACACTCCCCGCCCAAGAATCATACATTTCAGTGTCAAGTCAATGTAGGACTGAGGAAAGTGATGCACTAACTACTTAAGAAGCTATCTGTTATGGTACAATATCATACCAAAGTACTCTCTTTGTGTTTATTAGAAATTGATTTAAATAGAGGTTTAAGCAAGCCTCTGGTTGGCATTGTATTATTTCCATAAAAAGAAAATCTAAATACAGCAGAAAATTATTCATATTCCATCTTGAGGACATTTTACACAGTAGCAAAACTTCTAAGGTAGCAAAGAGCATAATATAATCAATTACACGAATGGATCACCTAGCCTCAAAGAAAGAACTCACTAAATTATCAGTTGGAAAACGCAATACACACAGCACTTGACTGTACAGAATTTGTTCCCAGGGCCTGGAATTCTGGTATATGCCTCATCCGTGCTGAGATCCCGAACGGAGGCATCTCGCCCCATCCCTAATTATGCATACAAGTAATCCACCAATATTAACCCGGACAGAGGTGACTGCTTAAAACAGTGACAATACTGCATGTATTACACGAAGTTAAAAAGACTGGATGGGTCGGCTAAATAGTAAAGGTAACCCATTACATAATTTTAGCTGCATAGCTTGAATATTGTTAGACTATATCCCAAACTGCCCTGCAAAGCAGGCATGGGCAGGAGCCACCCACATAAGTCTTTAATGGGTCATCTCTGCTTTCCTGAAATAGTAGGGGTATGGAAGGACCGACAGACACGGAGCTGAGGGAAATCAGTTGTTCCAGTTTGCTGTACAAATCTAATCCTGAATCCTTTAACAGAAGTAGCCCAAAGCTGCCCCAAAGCTTAGCCTACACTACAGTCTTTCTATAGTACAGGAAAACACCAAAAATCGGTGAATATTTGCCCAGCAGCACTATGTTACCGGAAGCCTTTTTAGGGCATGTGAATGTTTGCATGCAAGCAACTCACCAGACAGTAGTACGTTTTGTCCAAGTTTATTCTAGTTCTGGCCTATGCCTCTAACTCAAATGCAATTAAGTGATTACGAAAGAGCCCCATTTATAAATGTATATCTGACAAACAGATGTCCACTCTCGATTGTGTTTTTGGGAAAGTTAATGGTAATGTTTTACATACAGTTACTGTTTAGGCTTTTGAATGTGACAGAACACGTACAAATTCACCTTGAATTTGGATTGTTATGGAACGAGAATCAGTCCTTACAGCTAGATTTGTGGTTAGCTAAAGTCTTATGGTAAGATCGGCCTCTCAAGGTTCATCAAGACAACTGGTTTGGCTAGAAATTAAAAAAATGCACCTTGGCTGCCAAATCTTGGGGTCGATATTTAGAGGGATTTTCAATTAGTCAGTATGGCCTATGCCTCTAACTCAAATGCAATTTAAGTGATTACTAAAGAGCCCCATTTATAAACGTTCTTATAATGGGAACCTTGAAGCAGTTAGCACCAGGAAGAAAGCCTGCATTGACCTAAACTGATACAGCTCAAAAATGTGTTACTCTCCCATTAGCCGTGGTTACGAAATACCAGTTTATACATCTTAGGTTCATTAGCTCCAATTAAGGGCAGGATTCAGGGCGAATCAAAGACCACATCTTTTTGTTGCGAATCAAAGACCACATCTTTTTGTTGCAGATTATAGTCAGTATAGTCAGATTATAGTCTTGTAGTAAGTAGTAAGTAGTAGCTCTAAATCTGGTGGGGGCCTTGCGGTAATAGCGAAATACCACTTTATACTTAGCAGTACAAAAATTGCTAATACAGGTCTCATAGAAGCCATGCATCTTACGATTAAGGACTCCGCTTGTACCATCTTTTCTGGTATCTTGGTATACAATCCTCCCTCTGCCACTGCAGCTTCTCTTAATGCCTTGACGCACTTAATTGCGGATTTCTCACTTAAACACTCCCACTTCACAGTGTTGGGAGATTTTAATCTCCATATTGATAATCCTTCTTGTGTTCAAGCATCCTTATTTCTGGAAACCCTACAGGGACTTACCCTGTCCCAATTAGTCAAAGGCCCCACCCACAAAGCAGGTCACACACTTGATCTTATTTTCACAAACCATCCTGGTATTTCTACCCTTCCTACCGTCCCCCTTACCTGGTCAGATCATTTTCTTCTTCCCTTTGTGATTACCATTCCACCTCTTCTACCTCCCTCTTCCCTCAACAGAGACAGCGGTCGCAAATGGACCAATGTCACCTGTGAGTCCATTGACTCCCGTTTTCAGTTTCATTTTAATCAGGCGGAAGATCTTGACAAGGAAACGGTAAGATATAATGCCACCCTTACCTCTGCTCTGGATTCCATTGCCCCTCTTGTCCCTCTGGCATCCGCCAGATCTCGCCCCTCTGCTCCTTGGTTTTCCCCCATGTTGCGGGAAGAAAAGAGTAAGTGCAAACAGATGGAACGCAAATGGCGCCAGGACTACGACCCATTGGCCAAATTGGCCTATAAATCTGCCCTAAATAAATTTCAAAAACTTAAACGCACTGCTATGAGAGCTTATTTTTCAAATCTAATCCATCGGGCGCAGAATTCCTCCAAAACTCTCTTCACCATTGTGAAAGATTTTTTGAACCCTCCGGCCATGAAAACCCAATGCGTCCCCACTCAAGACCTGTGCAATGGACTTTCTGACTTCTTTCAGGATAAAATCGTCAAACTTTCTTCCTCCTTTGACTCTGTTTCTCCCAACTCACCATCTGTTGTTCTACAGCCCGCTCATTGCTTTTTTAACTCTTTCTGTGAACTTACTCACGATTCTGCTCTGTCGCTACTCTATAAAGTCAAGTCTGGCTCGCCTTTAGACCCAGTCCCTGCTAAAGTAATGGGCAATCTTGCCCCTGTTTTAATTAATCCTCTCCTCTCCATCTGGAATTCTTCTTTGACCCAAGGCCAATTTCCCTCAGTTTGGAAACATGCTAGGCTACTTCCTATTCTGAAGAAACCTGATGCTGACCCCTCACAATTTTGCAACTATCGTCCTATTTCGCTTCTGCCTAAACCTGCCAAGGTGCTGGAGAAAGTGGTTCAGAAACAACTGGCTCAGTACCTAGATATAAATAAGCTGCTGCACGACTCGCAGTCCGGTTTTAGAACCGGCTACAGCACCGAGACCGCGCTGTTGGAAGTGTCCGAGATTATCAGGGAATCAGTGGATAGGGGCGAGGAGGCCATGTTGGTTCTCCTCGACCTATCCGCTGCATTTGACACTGTATCCCATGGTATTCTCACAGCCCGGCTACAACAGCTGGGGATTGGTGGCAATGCCTTGGCATGGATCAAATCCTTTCTGGCCAGTCGGTCCCAAAGGGTACTGCTGCACCCATTTGAATCAGAAGATAAACCCCTCTTGTGTGGTGTGCCTCAGGGCTCCGCCTTGAGCCCTCTATTGTTTAATGTTTATCTGGCCCCGCTTGCCAAGGTAGTTGAGTCGTGGGGTGTCAGCGTGGTCTCTTATGCTGATGATACTCAGCTTGTTTTTTCATTTAGAGACCACTCTGACTCCCTCTTCTCCAACTTTCGAAACTGCCTTGGCAACATTTGCTCATGGATGGCTGCTAATCATCTTGCCTTAAACACTGACAAAACTGAGGTCCTCTTTTTTAGTCAGAAATTTACTCCCCCCGCAACCTTATGGTGGCCTACCGTCCTCAATCCTCCTCCCATACCAGCGAAGTCTGCTCGCAACCTTGGTTTTGTATTTGACAACACCTTGTCCGGTAAAACCCAGGTCAATAAGGTTACAGCGGCCTGCTTTAATAAGCTGCGTATGATCAGGAAGATTTTTCCCTTCCTCCCCCAGATTTCCCGTAAAACGGTGGTCCACGCACTTATTACGGCACATCTTGATTATGCCAATAGCCTATATGCCGGTGCCCCCCAATATCTTATAGACCGACTACAAATCATTCAGAACGCGGCAGCAAGGCTCATTGGAAACATTCCTGCCCGCAACTCGGTCAGAGCATACCGAGATGAGCTACATTGGCTTCCCATTGCCCGTCGCATTGACTTCAAAGTTCTGGTCCTTGCCTTTCGGGCAATTAATGGAACCGGCCCGGTCTATCTGAGAAAAAGGCTCAAATTATCATCCTCAGTAAGACACCTGAGATCTAACAGCCTACGTCTGCTGAACGTCCCCAGATTCAGGCTCTCCCGAAGTGGCGGCAGAACCTTCACCGTCACAGCCGCTAAGCTCTGGAATAGCCTTCCTCTAGATCTTAGGTTTATCGAGTCTGAGCAAGTCTTCCGTCGCAAATTAAAAACCTGGCTGTTTGCCAAACGCTAATCATATACCTGTAGCCCTTGGTTTGCCATTCGGCTGGACATGTACCGGGCTTTCCTCTCGTGTGATTACCTGTAATCTTAGCGCCGGGACACCCCCGCTGGAGGTAGCCGCGCGCTCTATAAGCTTCATAAATAAATAAATAAATAAATAAATAACTTTATGTTGTAGATTACGGCTATAAATCACTTAGGCATATAATACGTCTAGGAACTGCCCTCGATGAAGGGCTGCAAACAATCGTTAAAACTAGTGTTTTAATGAGAAAATGTGAGACCACGGGTATTAACGGTCTTAAGAAAAGTGATCTTCTATTAACAAGCTACTTTGCCTGGTTCATAGATATGGAAATTAATGATTTGAATGAACAATGTGAAATCTAAAGAGTTGATGGAAATGTTTCTTCTTTTTTTTTTTTATATTGGCGTTTTGACTATTGTTGTGTGGTCTTCTGTTCTTTTAAAGTTGAGACTAATAAAGCTTACTAAAAGTAATTATTTAAGAAAGTGTTTTATTGTCTCTAGGACCAGCAACCTTCCTTGCACTTGCCTTTGAAAAGGACCTTGAACATGGGATCCATCTTGTTCTGCAACTCTCCAGTAAGGTCCAAGACAAACCACCTCAAATATGCGAGTTGAAGGCACAACTCCTTTCTCCCTCTACTAGGTAGTGAACAGATAAGTTGTCATAGGTGCGATTCAGGTTGGATTGATGGAAGACTAACCTGTGTTCGCAAATCCTACCCCTGTAACAAAATGGTCCCAAAGGAAGGGTGATATGGCGACTGGCATGTTAGAACCACAGTGAACAATCTTTTGGTCCGCTGGGCCTGGGAAAGAAAAAATGTCTCCTGCTGACTTATTAAACACGGGGACCAAATGGGCTGTAATCATTTGCACCTCGGTTAACACTTCTTTACATAACACATAAACCTGTGGCATACAGGTAAGTTTGGGCAAAGTGCAAATGAGATCAGTATACTATCCTATCTGAAAGCACTGTCATGCAGTCAACAGGAGCCAACAAGGGGAACTGCTATAAACAAATGTTGATAATCTGCTCCTGAGGAGACAGAGGAAGTGTAGGCAACACGAACCTTCAAAAGTGACCTCTTTCAGGCCATAGCAGCCTTTATATAGGCCATCACAATATTCTACACCAGAGATATTCAGTCAGTGCAGAAAGATATTCAAAAACTTGTTTAAATTCAAGTCGGGACTGAATGAGTGTAACTCAACAAGCACCCACCTGGTCAAATCTGAATTAAGAAAACAATATTGCCCACTATGTTTTACAACTCCCTGTGTGCAGTCCCTCTAAATCTGTAACAGGGCTGTCTTACTCAGCTATCACCAGAAAATAAAGACCCCTTTAGTGGTCTAGGTGATGTGTGGGGGTACAGTTCTACAGAAAGAAAAAAACAAAATGATTATTTATACTTTGTTCCCAACTCCATCATATCTATTCATGGCCAAAGCTAGCCAGGTTTCAATGGAATATCTAAAAGATAGTTCAATACAATCCCCAACGTAGTATTTACAAAATGTAGATTACACTTAGGTTTGGAATCTTTTGACGTGGTTTTCGCATAGCTGATTTTATGTACTCACCAGTATTGAGTGTTGTTGATGTACGGCGCCTTTGCTCATTTGTTTCTCTCCTTGGATGATGGGGGCGATCAGGTGGCTGATTGTTCCTTCCATCCATTGTGGGATGATATGAAGGGAGGCACAGAATTACCTAGGAGACAGGACAAGAGAGAACGCATTATTATGTATGGCTCAAATTGAAAACCATTATTGTGAACGCCATATTAGAAAGCTGGCTATTCGGTGCTATACGGTAGCAGCAGTGTGTATAAATGGCACTTCCCACTGTTGCTACATTATAAAGGAATTCCAGGCTACTCTGACAAAACTCTCAGAGAGGCTTTCAGTGAAGCCATGGAGAGCAGAGAGCACAGCTTCGAGATGGGAAGGATGGCGCAATGGGTCATGGGGTGGATGATGGGTGGCCAGGTATTTTTTTCCTTTTTTAGGTCTCACTGAAGCAATGCCCATGGAAGGCTGATTTCGCCCTCACTGGGCCGCCTTAGTGAGGTAATGTAACATCTTAGTCACTCCTTCCTCTCTTCATGCTCTCTCATTTGTTCTCACATCCTTTCTCTCTCTCCCTTCCCTCCCCTTCCTCCCTCTCACCTTCACTTAATTGCTTCCTCACTTGATAGATGCTTAACTCTGATCATGCATTTCCACTCTAGAGTTTGGTTTGCTGTTCCTGCTATCCACGTGAGTTGGAAATTACGTAAAACATGCTATTTCTGTGAGAAGGGCAGTGGTTAGGCTTCGACTTACAACATTTAACAGTTTAACATTAGCACTCTACGGCCCTCACTCTACCGCCTCACTCTACCGCCCTCACGCTACCGCTCTACCGCCCTCACGCTACCTCCCTAACTCTACCACTCTACCGCCCTCACGCTACCTCCCTAACTCTACCACTCTACCGCCCTCACGCTACCTCCCTAACTCTACCACTCTACCGCCCTCACGCTACCTCCCTAACTCTACCACTCTACCGCCCTCACGCTACCTCCCTAACTCTACCACTCTACCGCCCTCACGCTACCACTCTACCGCCCTCACGCTACCACTCTACCGCCCTCACGCTACCACTCTACCGCCCTCACGCTACCTCCCTAACTCTACCACTCTACCGCCCTCACGCTACCTCCCTAACTCTACCACTCTACCGCCCTCACTCTACCGCCCTCACGCTACCACTCTACCGCCCTCACGCTACCACTCTACCACCCTCACGCTACCACTCTACCACCCTCACGCTACCTCCCTAACTCTACCACTCTACCGCCCTCACGCTACCTCCCTAACTCTACCACTCTACCGCCCTCACGCTACCTCCCTAACTCTACCACTCTAACGCCCTCATGCTACCACTCTAACGCCCTCATGCTACCACTCTACTGCCCTCACTCTACCACTCTACCGCCCTCATGCTACCACTCTACCGCCCTCACGCTACCACGCTACCGCCCTCACGCTACCACTCTACCGCCCTCACGCTACCTCCCTAACTCTACCACTCTACCGCCCTCACGCTACCTCCCTAACTCTACCACTCTACTGCCCTCACGCTACCTCCCTAACTCTACCACTCTACCGCCCTCACGCTACCTCCCTAACTCTACCACTCTACCGCCCTCACGCTACCTCCCTAACTCTACCACTCTACCGCCCTCACGCTACCTCCCTAACTCTACCACTCTACCGCCCTCACGCTACCTCCCTAACTCTACCACTCTACCGCCCTAACTCTACCGCCCTCACGCTACCACTCTACCGCCCTCACGCTACCACTCTACCGCCCTCACGCTACCACTCTACCGCCCTCACGCTACCGCCCTCACGCTACCACTCTACCTCCCTAACTCTACCACTCTACCGCCCTCACGCTACCACTCTACCGCCCTCACGCTACCACTCTACCGCCCTCACGCTACCACTCTACCGCCCTCACGCTACCACTCTACCGCCCTCACGCTACCGCCCTCACGCTACCGCCCTCATTCTACCGCCCTCACGCTACCGCCCTCACGCTACCGCCCTCACGCTACCGCCCTCACTCTACCGCCCTCACTCTACCGCCCTCACTCTACCGCCCTCACTCTACCGCCCTCACTCTACCATTTTACCGCCCTCACTCTTCCGCCCTCACGCTACCGCCCTCACACCCTAACTCTACCACTCTACCGCCCTCACTCTACCGCCATCACTCTACCACTCTACCACCCTCACTTGACCACTCTACCATCATGTCTAATTTACGCTCTTTTTTCGGCACACTCGTGTCCTCTTGTTTGTTCTCTCTAGCATCAACCTCATCACACTCTCCTAACGAGTCTTCCTTCTCCCGCATGTGACCCTACTTGCACCCTCTCTGATCCATCTTCATTCTTTTCTGCTTTTCCCGGTTTCCGCCACACACTCCACTCCTTTGTGTCTCCTTTCTGGCCTCTTTCCTACTTAACTTTTCATCCTGTCTCCTTTAATCCCATTTCCACCTTCTCACAACACCTTCGAGCACTGTTATCTTAACATTTGTGTTTCTCTCGGTCTTATGTCTGCCCTGCCACCATTTACTTGGGACCCTCATCCTCACACCTCCTCATCCTCACACACCCTCTCACCCTCACTTACCCTCACCCTCACACCCCTCACCCTCACAACCCTCTCACCATCACTCACCCTCACACCCCCTCACCCCCTCACACCCCCTCACACCCTCTCACAACCTCACCCTCACACACCCTCACCCTCAAACCCCCTCACCCTCACCCTCACACCCCCTCACCCCCTAACCCTCACTCACCCTCACCCTCCCTCACCAGCATAGCATAACATAACAAAACATAGCAAAACACAGCACAGCATAGCATAACAAAAAAAAGCATAGGATAGCAAAACATAGCATAGCATAACACAACAAAGCATAGGATAGCAAAACAAAGCATAGGATAGCAAAACAAAGCATAGGATAGCAAAACAAAGCATAGGATAGCAAAACAAAACATAGCATAACAAAACATAGCAAAATACAACAAAGCATAGCATAACAAAACACAAAACATAGCAAAACACAACAAAACAAGGCATAACAACATAAAGCATAGCAAAACAAAACATAGCATAGCAAAACAAAACATAGCATAGTATAACAAAACATAGCATAGTATAACAAAACATGGCATAGCATAACACAACAAAACATAGCAGAACAAAACATAGCATAGTATAACAAAACATGGCATAGCATAACACAACAAAACATAGCAGAACAAAACAAAGCATAGCATAACATTACAAAACATAGCAAAACACAACAAAACATAGCATAACAACACACAACAAAGCATAGCATAACAAAACATAGCATAGCAAAGCATAACAAAACAAAGCTTAGCATAACAAAACAAAGCTTAGCATAGCATATAGCATAGCATAACAAAACACAACAAAACATAGCATGGCATAACAAAACAACATAGCATAGCATAACAAAGCATAGGATAGCAAAACTAAACATAGCATAAGAAAACACATAGCATAACAAAACATAGCATAGCTTAACAAAACACAATAAAAC
The DNA here is from genome assembly GCF_964261635.1 of Lissotriton helveticus. NCBI lineage: Eukaryota > Metazoa > Chordata > Amphibia > Caudata > Salamandridae > Lissotriton > Lissotriton helveticus. The sequence continues at coordinate 1,346,497,074 of NC_136065.1, forward strand.
ATAGCATAGCAAAACATATAATAGCATAGCAAAACATAGCCTACCAAACACAACAACATATAGCACAGCATAGCATAATAAAACATAGCATAGCAAAACAAAGCATAGCGTAATAAAACACAACAAAACATAGCATAGCATAACAAAGCATAGCACAGCATAACAAAGCATAGCAAAACATAGCATGACAAAACAGCATAGCATAACAAAACACAGCATAGCATAGCATAACAATTCAAAGCATAGGATAGCAAAACATAGCATAGCATAACAAAACATAGCATAGCAAAACAAAACATAGCATAGCAAAACATAGCATAACAAAACATAGTATAGCATAACAAAACAGCATAGGATGGGATAGCAAAACAAAACATAGCATAGCATACAGCATCACTCAGCACCACCACAGCATCACTTAGGGGCACCACAACATCACTATGCGCTACCACAGCATCACTGAACGCCACAGCATCACTCGTTCGCCATCACACCATCACTCAGCGCCACCACATCATCAATCTGTGCAACCATTCAACAACACCTGGTTTAAATATGTTCTCTCAATGTTTCAAGCTTTATTACAAATGTAACAAAAAGATGTTAATATTTCACTTCTGTTCTTGGATTTTCGTCACAATAAATTCACTGAACATAATCGTCTCAAAAGTTATTTACAAAAGTTTAAGCTATTGCCATTATAAATTACAATAACTTTTATTTAAGTATTAATTACTAAAAAAAATTAAAAGCCATTGTTATTTGTAATGTCAATACATGTAAGTCATGTAAATACAACACATATTGCATTACAAATGCTATAGGTGTCCCATTTGCAAAAGTTATAATTATTGGCATTGTAAATGACAAAGCTATTAATTTCGCTATTTTCAAAAACAAAACAAACAAAAAATGTGTCATTTACAATACCAATAGCTCAAACTTTCCTAATGCGAGACCTATTGCATTGCAAATGCTTGTTTACATTTGGGACAGAGACAAGAATCAGTATTCTATATGGCTCCCCATTATTCCTCTGCACCTGCGCAGCAGTTGAAGAGAGATGATGATTTTGGGAGCAATACATAGTGACGTCATAGACAGCTCGTGTTTCACTCTCATTGTCCATCTGTAGCCACTCAAAAACCCTCAATGAAAAACATCCCCTATCTTCAAATTTACCTATCAATAATTCTGTTTATAAAGCGAAAAGTACATCTCCCACAATTCAAGATTCAGAGACAGAAAGAGTAATTCACTCAAAGGCAGAAAGGTACTGACAGAATGGACTTTTGAAACATACATAGAGAATGGTCAACCTTAATCTAGGCTCTTGTTCTAAAGAGCGCTCTATTTGCGGTATAAGCAAGAACGAACCACAAGGAAATGCAGCAGATGTGGGAACATTTGCTTAAACTAGACCGCTAGGAGTAGCAGTTGACGGAAGGGCTGTAAATTGAGTAACCAGGCGAGGAAAGCTCTTTTGGGTTGCACTCCCATTGGCCGATCTCTGGCAGCTAAGAGAGGCGGAGTGTTGCATGCCCTCTACCACCCACCTACACTTGGATAATTCCTCCCCGTGGCTGTGAGGCCCCAAACGCAGCGCTGTCACCAGCAGGACGAACCAATAGAGTGTGCGGAGCAAAGCACACACTCGACCAATGGGTTGGGGAAAGACTACTTGGTGACGCAACCCAGGTCTCCACCCTCATGGTTGTCAACAAACCGCACATGGGCCACGTGAGGCAAAAGGTGGCAGGAACAGCAGGAGAGGCCTGGGAAGTGCACCCAGTGTTGCCCTAGACGATCAGTTCATTGAGGAGCATATGCAGGCCAACCAGATCGAACAAATGCGGAGTGTGGCCAAAGCAGCAGTGGCAAAGCATGGAAAGGGCTTGTTCATGAGGCAGCTCAGGGACGTCCTCAAAGGGACACAGCCACCTGGTTGGTGAGACGAGGCCTGGAGATGGCGGCTAGACTGACCCGATGGAAGAGCTGAGCGAGGAGGGAGGGTTAAGGGAGAAGCCAAAGAAAAGAAAGAGGACCACCAGCAAATGCTCGAAGAAAGCAGACACCGGAAATGAGGGGCAAGATGCATATGACCGGTGCAACAGGTGAAGGGACAGTCAAGAGCAGCACGGGAAAAAGGCACGAATGATGAGCAAATCTGTGAAATTGTGCAGGAATGTTTGAAATCGTTTGCACCAATGCTTTTCACTGTCCAAAACATGGGGCTCCAGGGAGGATAACAACTAGGCTCTAGCAACATCACCCCCAATCCAGCAGCCAGGGGACCAGAGCCGGGATGGTCATGAGAAGACGGAGTCGGGATAGTCATAAGAAGGGTGGACCCTGGGAACTTGGGAAGCAAGGTTAAGGGACCAAAAAAGGGATGGCGCGGCAGCTAGAAGAGATCCAGCAGCGGGTAGAACGATGAGCGAAGTGGGAAGCTCCCCAACTGAGTGATGAGAAATCTCACTGCACAGCGGGACTGGGCCTAAAGTCAAGAATACGGCGCTGGTAGGACAACCTACAGAAGTTTATACCAGACCATCACCAAGGCAGCCATCCATGGTTACAAGGGCCACAGGGCCAGCCAGCATGGTTCTACTAACAGTAAAGGAGTAATAATGTCATCAGACATTCAAAAATATCTTCTCCTTTCTAGAGATACAGATGGAAAGGGTAGACTTAGTGTCTGTTGATAAGAAAGAGGAGAAAGGCGAGAATGGAAGAGAAACTTTCACAATTTGATTGAAACTTTTAGAAACATGGCTTGCGTCATTGTTGGGAAATGTCCTCATTACGCCCAGGATTCAAGGCAGTATGAATATGAATATGAAGCCAAAATCCACGAAGCAGACATACAGCTCATGGGTGACAGCAGGCTCGAATATGGCAAGGGTTTTAGACTGAGATGTAAATGTACACAGACATGTCCTGAGATGAAGAGAATGTTTCAGGTATATGCAAAAAAGTATGTTAGCTAGGGAGGCAAAAGAATGGGTTTATAGGGAGGGCACTTATTTTGGCAGCCAGCCTTCAGGGGAAAAGAAGAAAAGAACAGGAGCGTTTTAAGGTCCAAAACATACCCAAGTTGGAAATGGATGGCCCAGAGTAAAGAGAACACAGCAATATGCAGGAGGTACGAAAACAATTAATGCAGCTGTTGTCCGGCAAGAAAATTCAGGCATGTATGTGCCAGCTGCAGGTTGGTTCACCCAGCCTCAGAGTGCAGCAGGAGAAAGGGCCACAGTGAAAAGAAAGAAACATATAGAAAGTGACGGTGAGCCCCCCCCCCCCCGGGAGGGCTTGGGGAGTGGGAAATTGGGCCAAAAACAAACTAGCAAGGTCCCCCATAATTACGCCCAAGCTCAGGAAACTACTCAACGGCTACTATAGTAAGGAGGATGGAAAACTACTAATGGATGGGTTTGAGCACAGTTTGAGGATACCCTTTGTGGGGGAGATCTGCACAGGCATAGTTAAAAACCTGAAATCAGCCAACAAGCACCCAACGGTGGTATGTGAGAAAATAATTCAGAAAGTATTGATGCTGGAGTGAATAGAGGGCCTCCTCCAGTTACTGTTGGAGCAAGATCCCCACTGGGCATGGTATGCAAGAAGGAACCGCGGCGGTACAGACTGATACACAACCTGTAATTTCCGTAGTGTAAGTCAGTGAATGATGATCTACCCAGAACGGAGCGCAAGGCTATAGACTTAGTTATAGCAGCAGGCAGGGGCTGAGATGGCAAAGACTGAAAGAGTAAGCCTTCAGCCTACTCCCAGGACACCTACACAACTATCACCTGTTAAACTTCCAGTTTGAGCTGCAACCCTATTTTGACAAAGCCATGCCCATGGGTTGTTCATTATCTTAAACCTAATTCGAGCGTTTCAGTACCGTTCTGGAGTGGGAACTACACAGGCAATACCCCACGGGGATAAATACACTACTTGGATGATTTCTTCTTTGTAGAGAGGCCTAGGTCAGATAAATGCAGCAGTTCACTAGCAGCATTCACACGTTTGGCTGGTGACTTAGGGGTACCTTTAGCAGCTGACAAAACAGTGGGCCCGACCACAAAATTGGTGTTCCTGGGAATAGAGATAGGCTCATTAGCAGGCACCTTCCGGATCCCTGAGGAAAAAGTAGTGGCTTTCAGGAGGGACACTGAAACCTTGATAAAGAAAGAAAAAGCAACTTTGGGAGAAATTCAGTCTAGTGGGGAAGGTGAATTTTGCGGCGGAGGAGATACCTTCAATGCAAGTGTTCGTCAGGCACCACAGCCAGCTCACCACAGGCCTCAAAAAGAAGCACCACCATGTTAGGCTAGGGGGCAGGGTGAAGCAGAACCTAGCATGGGGGATGTCCACAACAGGCTTCAACAGTACACTGATCTGGAAGGAAGGCTAGGTAACAGAGAAACAGCTAAAGCTTTTCACAGATGCAGTCGGCAGCCATGGGTTTGGGGCGATCCCGGGTAGAGGATGGTGCACCAAGCAGTGGCCAAAGGAATGGGCCCGAACCGGTCTCACTGAAAACATAACATTCCTCTAGCTCTTTCCCATAGTGTAGCCCTGACAGTTTTGGGAGGAATGCTTGAAGAACGTGAAGATAACACTTTAGTCAGATAACAAAATTACCGGAGGAACTCTGGCAGCTGGCCGGACAACCAGTCGTACTTTACTGACCATGCCTTAGCACAGAATCCACAATGAGGTGCAAGAGATATGTGCACACTGTACAACAACTGAATGGGCTACCATCCTCAACAATTAGAGCAGTAGAAAAGTTTGTGAAGTGGGCTTTCGTGGCAACAAAAAGTCATGGGTGTACGCCCACCATTACTCAATGGCACATTTAACAAAACTGGCGACAGGCAAGGACACCACGTAATCTATGTCAGGGTAGTCATGAGGGAGTGGAAGCGCCTGGAGTGGTGCCTGCCAGGACACAAGATTCGTACAAATAAACAGGAGAGGGGAGGTAAAGTTAAAGAGCAGGATTCTTACTCCACAAACTTAGTCGTATAAACAAAAGGAATCCTACTGGGGGTGTCAGGGAAGTGTTCACCACAGTGGTATGGGAGCACTTAGTGTTTTATAAAATACCCCTCAGACACCAAAAGGCCCCTTGGTGTCATGCTTCATCATAGGGGTCTTCGCACCCCTCTACGGGATGCGACGTGCTACGACCTACGACTACGCGGTAGCACTTATAGTAATGACTATGTGTGGTGCATGTGATGCATGTGATTAGGGATATTTTATGTGAGTGGTGGGATTTAGTGAAGGATTGAAAAATACCTCCCCCCCCCCCAGCGCCTTGAGACCCTACGGGTATGTAGCGCGCTTTACAAGTGTCATTGATTGATTGATTGATTGATATATTAGATTTTTTTTTTTATTCATAACCCCGGCTGGTACTATTAAAAGAAGTGAAGTGCGAGGTTGGACCTGTCGTGTTAATGGACAGTACCTCTTGTGTGCGTCGACATGTTTCGGAGACAGAGCTCCTTCTTCAGGACGGGGGCACAACTTCCCCACCTTACTCATGTTTCACTAGTTTCGTCACAAAATTGTGTTTATGTTAAAAAAGTGACAGAAATATGTGTATAAAAATAACAGGCTACAATGTGCCTACAGCGGTATGGCTCAAGTTCAATGCAAATTGCATGACCTGAGAAAAGAAAAAGGAAAAAAGATTTAATGGTCACCCTGGTATCGGGTAGCTCAGACAGGTGCAATCACCTGGAACAAACCATGCGCTCAATTGGCCCTGTAAAAGAAAACTAACAAGACATACAACATAGACACATAAACACTCCAAAGTTACAAAAGAAGCCATGGTCATACTTGTCAAATATTGCTTGCTTGCTTCATGAGCATTCAGAAACGTCTGGGGGGTGACTGCTATTGTGCAATCTAAGTAAAAAACGATGTAGGTTTTAGTATGGTTCCTTACTTACTAAGTTCGTTTTAGAAATGCTTGTATTGCACACTCTATACTCACGAACTCGGGATGAGTTGTCCTCCGTCTTACCCCACACGCTGCTCCGCCGAACTGAATTGGAAAGCTCGGGGTGTGTGGTATTTATACCCAGTTTGGTGTTAGTGGCTTAGCCTCATTGGTGTGAAAACCGGATACGAGTATGTACCCATAAAAGGGTAATCCGCCTTTAATTGGGTGTTTCTAGTAAAAATAGGTTAATTGCAAGTCCTTATTTGGCAGATCCGGCAAGACTCGGCAAATTTTCAGCCCGGTGGATCCGTGTGCGAGGTGTGGGCATGCGCATGGTGCGCCCGCTATGTCGCGCATTCTCAGAACAGAGCCTCGGTATTGCGCATGTGCGAGGGATGACAGAATCTCCCCGCGCATGCGTATTGCGTGTCCAGCGCTCCTTAATGCTCTCATTGGCTCTTAAAAACAGAGGCTGGACCGATTTAACTTAAATTTCATCCGATACTGGGAAAGAAACTCTTGTAATTATACAGTCACTGCTTAGTAAGCTCGAGAATTCTTCAATCTTTCCATAAAACATCAAAAAGCTGTGATAAGAGCAATCATGATGGATGCAGAAAGTATATTATTATGCATGTGCACACATTGTCATCCTATCCACGTCAGTAAGTTCCTTAATCATGAGGAGGGTAACGAGGTTGGCTAATTAGATAGCTGTCCCCAAGGGACCTCATCATTAAGTCCCATAATGTGGGTGCCCAGACGGAACACCCATCTTTGTTCCTTCTGGAAAAGACCCACCTCTGATGGCAGTTGTTCGATAATTGTCCACCTTAAGTCATTGACACAGTGTTGAGCATTAAGGTAGTGTGTTGCCATCTTTGTTGTGTTTTTTTTGCAACGCACATTGCTCTTGTGCTCGTTCATGCGTATTTTTACAGCCCTCGTGGTCATCCCCACGTATTCTAAACCACATGGACACGTGATCAGATAGACCACGTTTTTGGTATTACAGTTCGTCATTTTGTGCTGCTCCCACGTAGTGCCATTCCTGAATGTTAATTTAGCGTTTTTTGTGTCAAATGGCAACTGCTGCAGTTTCCACATGGGAAATGACCTTGTATTCCTAGGGCCGATTGTCTTGTTTCAAGGATAGGTTTGGGTCGTGTGTGTACTAATATGTCCTTTAGATTCCTACCTCTCCGGTGTGCGAACATCGGTTTTTCCAGATTTAGGGTGCCACATGTGAGAATACCCCAATGTTTGTTAATGATCTTGGAGACTTCATTGGACATGGTATTGTAGGTGGTGACACATATTGGTCGTCTGACTCCTGGTGTCACTTGTGGTTTATCCTCCAGTAGAGCTTCTCAGTGGTAGTTTTTCGCTCGTTTCATAGCTTTGTTAATGATTTTTACAGGGTAATGTCTTTGTTTTAATTTCTCTTTCAGGTCACAGGCCTGTGATCTGAATTCTGATACCTCTGTGCAGTTACGCCTGAGGCGTAAAAACTGGCCATACGGTAAGTTCTCTCTCAGGTGTCTCGGGTGGAAGCGGTCATACCTTAACAGACAGTTCCTCGCTGTTGGTTTGAAGTGGGTCGTCGTTTTGAGCCTACCACCTTCTGCATAAATGTTTAGGTCCAAGAATACCAGAGATTTGTTGGAGACTGAACTCGTGAACTGCAGAAATGTGATTTGGTTGTTTAACCAGGTAAGGAAGTCGTCTGCGGACTGCCGGTCACCATTCCAGATTACCAGGACGTCGTCAATATACCTTTTCCAGGTATTGATGTTATGTCTGTGAGGGTTCTGTGTGTGGAGAATTCTGGTTGATTCTAAGTGATGCACATATAACCCCGCCAGGCTTGGAGCAAAGGTACTACCCATGCTGGTACCATGGTTTTGTAGGTAGATGGTTGATTTATATTGGAAGAAGTTCTTCTGTAGTGCCAATGAAATGCACTCCAGGACGAGACCTCTAGGTGTCTGGTATTGCCACGGTGTCGTGAAAAGAACCTCCTCAATAATTAGGAGCGTCTCATCATGTGGTAAGCTTGTGTACAAACTTTCCACGTCCAGACTCATCAAGAGTTGGGTCGTGGGGTCAAAAGGCTGGTCCTGTAGTAGTTGAAGGACTGATTTTGTGTCCTTTTGATAGGTATCAGTGGACTGTACCAATGGGTGCAAAAATGCGTTGGCGAACTTTGATAGAGGGTCCAAGATAGAGCCGATCCCAGATACTATGGGTCTTCCTGGTGGATTTATGGTGTTCTTATGGATTTTGGGGCTGCAGTAGAAATAGGGAATGCGTGGTGCCGTCTGTGCTAAGAACTCGGCTTCTTTTTTACTCAGCCAGTCATGCGCCAGTCCCTCTTCAATCATACCTCCTATTCTGATGCGGAGGTTCTCAGTGGGATCTTCCTGAAGGATGGTATGAATTGCGTCTGTCTGCCAACAATCTCATACACTCTGTGTCATATGCCTCTTCAGTTTGTAGGACAATGGCACCGCCCTTGTCCGCTGGTTTTATTATGTTCTTGTTATCCGCCAGATCTTTTATAGCTTGTTGTTCCAGTTTACTGGTATTGTGGAAGATATTAGTATTTGTCGGGTTAAGCTTGTTAACTTCTGTCATGATGGCTTTCTCAAAAGTTAAACACCACTATGTTAATTCTGCTGCGGAAGTCGAAACCATACCAAACTGGTATGGTGCAACGGGTGCACCTGGCATACGTGTCGGATCCATCTTGCTGCCCCGTGTGCTTAACGAGAAAGTATTAGGCCCAGCGGGGGATGGCCCAATTTTCATTCACCAGGACAGGACCCTACTGAGCAAGTTCTAGTGTTTATCTGTGTTAGGCCGGGCACTGCAAAAGGCAGATTTGCCTGCAGGGAAATTTGACACACACTCCTTCAGGATAGGGGCAGTCACTTTACCAGCACCGCTAAAGATCATGGTGATAGGGAGAGGATGGTGAGGGGCATACAAGTCACACATGAAAAAGCATCTCCTGTAACCATAAGCCCAGCCCTACTCCTACCTCCCCCCTCTCCCTCTCCAACCCCCATCGCAAGGACTGTAAAACTGTAAACTTTACCAACTGACTTGGCAGGTGCTGGCCGTCGGTTGGTGTGGCTGATCGGGCAATCACATGTGCGAAGGCTAATGTACTGGTGTTCGAAAGCAAACCGAATGGAGGCCGGGTGCCCCCGAAATACTGACATAAACGGATAGGCCTACCAGGTTCGCGTTGGGAGCATTCACTAGCGATGCTAAAGAGACCTTTCGAGGGGGGAGTCCCCTCCGGACACCCTGATCAACCATTTGGTGGGCAACTACCTAGCACGCCGAGGGAGAAAACACATGCTAGCCATGATAAAGGCGGGGCTAAACGAAGCAGCTAAACTCTGCTACAGGTCGTCAGTAATGTAGTCCGAAACAATCTCAGGGAAATACTGGATGGGAGGTGGGTCAATGGGCACCTTGTAAAGATCACGGAAGAAACTCAATGTGGCGGTATGCCAGTTCTGCAAGTCAAACAGTTGGGAGAGCATGAGACATGGGCAGATAAACTTGAGGCACCCCGAGTTGTACAATGATGATGGCTGGTATGGAGCTATTCTGGGCGAACCTCTGGGGAGCCATGGAAATAAAATGTTTTTAAAAAAGGAATCCTGAAAGTGTGGGGAGCTGCCCGGTGTTGTAAGTCCCACAAGCGGCGTGGCGGTGTCAGCGCAAAAGAAGCGGAAAGCCTCACCCGGTCACGAAGGGATGGCAGATGTGCTGGACTTGCCCTGCCACGCCTCACAGCAGGGGAAGCCAGCTACTATGGGGTACATTGACAGAGTACATGCAGCCCAGGTCATACGACAGGGGGCAGAGGACAATCAAGGTAGCAAGCTAAGCCTAACACCTGCAAGGGTAGCTTCATTGTAGACGGTGGTAAAATCAGCTCACAATGATTGCACGGCTTCCCTTGTTAAGCCAATGATTTATGGCTCTATGATGTATGACTCTTCGGTATGGATGTAGTTTGTTTAAGGTAGTCACGAAACTCATCCGCCAGTGCATTTTTGGCCCCTCCCTCACTCTTCCTACCTCAAAGTGATGCGCTAGAACTGTTCTTTTATAATAAAGTCAGGTCCATTCATGATCAGATTGCTGTGGATACCATCTAACAAGGGACTCTATTGTTTACTGTTAGTCTCTCAGCAGGCTCCCCTGTTTTTTTCTCCCAAGCCCCTGCGTCAGAGTATACTTCCCAGATTTGTTCATGGCCTCCTCTGGATTTTCCTTCTTTGAAGTAGTCACTGAGTTCTATCAAGTCTGGTTCACCTCTTGACCCTCTCCCCCCTTCTAAACTTAGTCTCCTGGACGACGCGGTCCTTTCTGTGACCCTTAATCTGCTTAATACCTCTCCAAGTACAGGTTTGGTACCACAAGGGTGGAAACATGCACCCGTCCTTCCTCTACTAAAAAAGGAAGGTCTTGACGCTCTTTATTGGTCTAGTTTTCGTCCCATTTCTCTTCTGCCTGTGTTTTCTAAAATTTTGGGACAACACATTAATACTTTCTTTTTTTCTTTTGTCACCAATTTGCTTCAACCCTCTCAGTCTGGCTTTAGACCTGGCCATAGTACCGAGTTTGCTCTACTCGGGGTTACTGAGCACCTCAGACTACATCTTTATTCTAGTGGAACTTCAGCTCTCATTCTGCTGGATTTGAGCGCTGCTTTCGATGCGGTGTCCCACTCCATTCTGATAGACCATCTCGAAGCCTCTAGCATTGTGGGTTTGGCTCTGAGGTGGTTGATCTATTTTTTAAAAGACCGCACTTTTCAGGTCTTCTCGAATGAATTGAGATCTAACACTTTAGAGTTAACCTCTGGAGTGCTTCAAGGTTCCATTCTGAGCCCTTTACTTTTTAATATACATGTTCGCCCCTTGGCCAACATTGCTGAGAAGTCGGGTGTGACTATCTTTTCCGTTGCAGATGATACTCAGATTGTCTTCTCTATTTCTGCCGCCCAGCACCTAGATCCTTCCCTGCTGCTGCTTGGCCTGAGGAATGTTTCATCATGGCTGACCAGTAATGCTCTGTAGCTTAACAGCACCAAAACTGTGGTGCTTATTCTGGGTAATAACCCGGAGCTGTGGGGAACCAAACACTGGCCTGACATTGGGCCCTGTGCCTGCCTCTGTCCCTAAAGTAAAAAATCTGGGTTTTATTATTGACAAAAAGCTCTCCCTTAAACCTCAGGTTTCCAGGGAAGCATCATCCTGCTTTGCTGATCTCCGAAGGATCAAAAAAATCCTCTGGCTAATCTCACCTGCAGCTCAGAGAACGGTTTTGCAAGGCTCTGGTGATATCAGGGCTGGACTATGGCAATGTAGTATTTGGGTGCTGATAAAGCTTCATTACATTGGCTATAGGTCATTCAAACCTGCTGCTCATCTTCTTTTCCACCTGCCATGATATGCCTCTGCGTCTCCTTTGCTCCACCAACTCCACTGGCTTAAAATCAATAAATGCATTGAGCTAAAGGCCATCTGTTATAGGTTTCGTCCCAAATGGGGCCTTGCCCCTTCTTGCATAAGTCTGGTTACGCCTTCTGTTCCGGCTCGACAGTTGCGATCTTCCTGCCTTTCATTATTTTCAGTTCCCAGGTTTTGACTCGTCTATATGAGGGGTCATTCCTTTACCTATTTTGGTCCCAGGATCTGGAATGCTCTTAAAAATTGACCTTAGGAACTGTCCTTTCCTACTAGCTTTCTGTAAGAGCTTAAAGACGCTGCTGTTGAGTGATTCTGTTGATCTCTGCTTTCTTTCGTCTCCTAAGTTGTTTCTGCCTCCACATGTTAAGCATTGGGAGACCCTGTTGGGTAGCTGCGCTCTTTAAAAGTGTATAAATAAATAAATGTAACATTGTTTGGGGCGATTAGCACGCTACCTGACCGGAGGCGTTGAATGACTCGTGTAAGCTGCTCTAAAATGGCAGCCGCGAAGTGAGAAGGCTGACCCAGGTGTCATTGGTGTTGAGTTGAACACCGAGACGCAGCAGCAAGTAAGCCCTGCGTGAAACAAAGACTGGTTGGCGACCCTGCAGCGGGGACCCTGAGGCCATGACCCGCAACACAGATTGGAGCGACTTCGGAGTGGGACGCCTGCTCCAGAGTGCCGACTCAGTGCGTCCTGTTAAATGGGGCCGCGGTACACAGGCAAAGGCAAGGTGTGTGAGCCTGCAGCTGTTACTCCGACTGGAGCAGTCCAGAGAGCTCCGACATCGATTGGGCAGTGACGAACCCCCGAACCACCCCCCTGCTATGATGTGTGTAAACAGCTACTTAACAGCCATGGCTTTGAGCTGGACTTCTGAGAGGAAGATGGAGTGTGCACCAGTGTGTCACATCAATACGGCTTTATTCACCGCCCTGAAGCACTCACGTCTACGCACGCATCTTCTCAGAGGGAGCTCTCGTCGATCCACACAAAGCAGGGGAGATCCCCCCCGGTGGCGGAGCCTAAGGATCCGGTGGGGCGACGTAGGGGGGCCCTCCCGCATACGGCATTCCTGCAACGGCTCAAGTGCCTGGCACTAAGATGGTGGCCGCCAGGACTCCTAACACTTAACGCCAGCGAGCCGAGCCCTTCCGCGAGACAGGCACCATGGGGGGTCGCCTAATGATACTGCAGCATAGAAGCTCCCGATCTTAGCTGGTAAGGAGTGGGGTCCTGTCCTTCCCTAGCTGAACTGCCTATTTCCATGCTCAGCGCTGCTTGAGTTAAAGATGGCGGAATAGTCCATGTAAGATCATATACCATTATGAGACACCGAGCCGGACCCTGCTTTTCTTAGTAGCGATGGTGTAGCACCAGTGAGGGCCCCGACAGCAGTGACTTGCCCTCCCTCCGGATGGAGTGACCAATAGGCAGCTGAGAGGAGGCGGCTGGAGCAGGACCTGCAAGCTCCTATCACATGCCCCCGTGAGACTTCCTATGACAGACGACTTCAGCTGCGCCAAATTGAGAGGGGTTACCCAGATTTACACATTACCTGCACTCCTTTGCGACCTGGAGTGATCTACAGTTGACCCTGAGATTGACCATATTGCTAAGCCCTGTCCCTACACCTTAGTAGGGGCCCGAGCCCATCCGCGCACTTCAAGTTGAACTTGGAGACGTGGGCCCAGCATAGAGACAACTGGTTCCCTGAACCTCCAGCTCATTGGAACTCCTAGGCTGCACCTTGCCGAACCACTGCAGCTGACGACTAGTACTTCACTGCAGCTCGGGCCCTCAACGGCCCCACCGGGTACACAAGGCCCCTCGTAGACAGTGAGGGAGGGTCCCTTTGCCACCCAAAAAATCCCAGCCGCCCTTGGTCTCCAACTTCTTCCCAGCACCCACGGGGACGTCGAGGGTCGATCCCAAAACCCCCCAAGGCACCATGGCAATCTTCCGAGAGGAACTGTTGGCCACACTTTTACGAGTAAGGAGACGCGCGCTCCGTGAAAAGCTATTGCCTGACATCGCTGTGTTGCATTTTAATTTGTTTGTTTATTAAGTTCGTACACTTAGCTGTTTTTAAAATTCACCGTCGCTTCCCCGGTCAACCGCTGACTTGGTCAGTTTGTTGTGGAGGGAAGTTGATTAGACGAACACACCAGAAGTGACTAGACTTCCGCTGTGCATCCTACACCAGTCAGGGGCCCGGGCGGTGCTACATAAGGAGCAACAGCCCGCTCTCCCAGCTGATTACAAGTAAGGAGACGCGTGCTGCGTGAAAAGCTCTTGCCGGACATCGCTGTGTTGCATTTTAATTTGTTTGTTTATTAAGTTCGTACACTTAGCTGTTTTTAAAATTCACAGTCGCTTCCCCGATCAACCGCTGACTTTGTCAGTTTGTTGTGGAGGGAAGTTGATTAGATGAACACACCGGAAGTGACTAGACTTCCGCTGTGCATCCTACACCAGTCAGACGGGCCATGGCATATAAGAGGATGTCCATTCAAGCGCGCAGCGGACGCGTGCAGCGGGTGCGCCAATTGCGCGCCGAAGTTGCGCCAAAGACAAGCCCGTCTGCGCTCGTCCGCGCTAGTACGTCGCCTCTCGCCAGGGACCCTGGCTGTGACGAGTCGGCTGGATTTACCTATTCCAGGGATATACTTTTAAGCCTTAATACTTTATCAACATCTTGTATCAAGACACTTCCTCAGCACATATGGGGAACTCTAAAATGTACCTGTGGATATACGCTCCCTAAGCCCACTGCACTCTCGTTTTTCACTATCACCCGCCCACAACAACGACTGTTGATAGCGCAGCTTAACATTAGATCATTGGCTAAACATCATATGGAAGTGCACAACTTAGTTGAGGAATACTCACTAGATATCCTGTTTCTTACAGAGACTTGGCTCCAAGATGACATGAATACTGTCATCAATTTGGCCACTCCATCTGGGTACTCTACCTACTCTCTGAATAGACAATCCAGGGGTGGAGGTATCACGGTTATTGTCAAATCGCAATACCTATGCCGATTTACCAAGATGGACATTGAGGGAAGCGAATGCGCCCGCTACAGCATTAAGATAAACCCCCATTTAACGCTGTCAGGTATCCTGATATATATAGACCTCCTGGACAGGATAGTAGGTTCATCAAAGCCCTTGTAGAAACAGTATGTTCTTTGGCAATAGCGACTGCTAACTTTAACATCTTTGGGGATCTAAACCTTCGTTTCGATCTCATTACAGACAATAAGATTAGCAGCCTATTAGCCGACCTTGCCGCATTTCAACTCCATCAGTTAGTCATGAGCCCCACTCATAGGGGAGGTCACCTTTTTGTCCCCATCTTTTCTAATCTAGATGAAGTCACGGTAGAGGTGCCTATTCAAATTCCCTGGTCTGACCACATGTTGGTTATTATGTCATTACCCATACACGACCCGTCTAACATGAGCAATGCCCAACGGGTACTCAAACGTCCATGGCGAAAGCTACGCCTCGAAGATTTCTACGCCCTGCTTAAAGCTGACCCCCCCCCCGAAGTAGGCGGTGACTCCGAGCAGGGCTACGAGAACTTCTGTACCTGGCTTTCCCAAGCCCTGGACTTACTGATCCCGGCTGACTGGATCAGAGCTCGTTCTCAGGAGTCCAGCCCGTGGTACAATGATGTGCTTACCACTCTTAGGAAAGAATGTAAACTAACTGAACATAGATGGAGGAAAGCGTACGACCCGGTATTAAAATCCCAATACTTGGCCGCACAAAAGAACTATCACAGAAATATCTGTAGGACTCGAGCCTCCTACTAGACCAATGAGATCAGAACCCCTCAAACTATTTTTAAAATTCTGAAGGACCTTAGCGCCAAAAAAGCTGTAGTGGCGACGACAGCTTCCTACATGCATTGTGAAAAACTGGCCTCCTTCTTTATAGATAAGGTACGAACTATCTATAGCTCCTTTCCAGCCACTCCCGGTCTAATCTCCTCTAATATCAGGCCAACTAATAAACTTATGACTATACCTGACTTAAGTCAGGATGATTTTCTCAGACTCTGTGGGAAAATCAAGTTGGGCTCTCCTGCAGACCCTCTAAAGCCTGCCCATTTCAGAGAAGCTTCCACGCTTGTACTCAACCCCCTTCGAAAAATCATTAATTCATAATTTAAATCTGCCACTATACCCACTAGATGGAAGCAGGCATGGGTATCTCCCATTATTAAAAAGCCCACACTAGATCCCACAAGACCGGAAAACTTTAGGCCTATTTCACTGCTTCCCTGGCCAGCCAAGGTGGCCGAGTCCCACGTGAATAATATTCTAACTAAATTTCTCTGCTCAAATACCACTCTGGACACCTCCCAGCATGGCTTCCGTGCGGGCCACAGCACCGAAACAGCACTCCTGAGTGTGACGGAACATCTTCGGACCATCATGGATTCCGGCCAGACGGCAGCGCTGATTCTATTAGACCTCAGCGCTGCCTTCTACACGGTCTCACACGAAGTATTGCTGTATCGACTAGAGGCGGCAGGGATTTGTGGACAGGCACTGGACTGGTTCAGGGCGTTTCTGACAGGAAGGTCCTTCCGAGTCTCCACCCCCCCGTTTCTATCAAAGGAACGTCCAATTGAGCAGGGAGTACCCCAGGGATCTGCACTCAGTCCGACGTTATTTAATCTTTACGTCCAGCCACTGGCTGAGGTCGCCAAACGGTGGGAGCTATCCATAGTCTCATACGCGGACGACACTCAGTTAGTGGTGTTGCTGAGTGACGACTCAGGGCTGAGTGCGTCTAATTTTAAACAGGGCCTAACAGCAGTAACCAACTGGATGACATCTAACAACCTACAGTTCAATGCCAACAAAAATAATTCTGAAGCTTATAAAGCGCATGGTTACACTTACCAGTGTGTCCCCGCGCTGAATAAACCGCTGAGGAACCCGTCCTGGCCTGTTCCTGTGAGGCGTCCAACTCCTGGGAACCCCCCAGGTGAAGCCAGGCATCCTTAGCGATTAGGGCCGGTGTGGAGACTAAGCAAGCTATTGCCCAGAGTTGCAGCGTGGGACCCCATGATTAGAGTAGGCACCGTGCCGAGAATTATCGGGTCCGCGGACATTTGAGCTCAAGACCCTGCCGCGACGGGAATTGAACCCTGGTCCCGGGCCAGGCCTCTGCATCAGGGTCTGCTGCTCTAATCAGTGAGCCACACTCCTCCAACAAGACTGAGGTCTCCAACAAGACTGAGGTCTCCAACAAGACTGAGGTCTTGCTGGTAGGAAAGGATGTCTCGGCCTGGGGAGATAAATGGTAGCCTGAGATTCTCGGAAACCCTCCCGAGACTAAGATTGGAGTTTGGCTAGACTCCTCTCTTAATTTTATCCATCACACTCAAAAAGGTTGCCGCCATGTGTTTCGGGATTCTTTGGAACCTTAAGCCAATTTTAAAATGTTTTGACCCACCCACCCGTCAGCTCATAGTACAGTCTTCCATCCTTTCTCGATTGGATTATGCAAGCTCTCTACTTTTAGGGGCTAATCAGGCTGAGGTGGGAAGACTGCAATGAATGCAAAACGCGGAAGCCAGAGCCTTGATAGGGCTCCCCCGCTTCCACTCAGTCTCCAATACCCGGACTAAACTCCACTGGTTACCTGTGGAGAAGAGGATTCAATTTAAGACCCTTTGTTTGTCATTTAAAATCCTGAACTCCGAATCTCCACCCATGCTCTGTCCCCTTATGACCCCTTATACCCCTCGGCTAACCCTGCGTTCGGAGGGTCAGTACCTGGTAGTGGTTCCTCGAATAAAGCGCTCGCGGATGGGAGGACGCTCTTTTCGCTATCTTGCGGCAAAATTATGGAATGCCTTACCACTCCAGGTATGCGGCTTAAACGACCTTCTGACGTTTAGAAAGGTCATCAAAACCTATCTTTTCTGCTAGACTGTGCTGTTATGTTATAGCCGCGAGTCCATTCCTGCGGTAGCCGATTCTCCTGCTTTGTAAAGCGCTGGGACGCCCCTTAGCTAGTAATATCAATCAACAAGACAGAAAAAAGAATGTAAAGACTTAAAATAATTATAGGCCACAATCTGTACTATAATAAGTAAGGTGTCCAGCGGACCCCGAATTTAATCAATGGCAAGGATAGAAAATATTTCAAAGAGACATGCAGGGCGTCCCGGTCAGACCGTCTGACCGGTGCGACTCGGCCCTCCAGACGTTGTCCGGTGTTCTATTGTGAACATTGAGGTTCCGCCTGAATTCAAGGCGTGTACCGCAAATTGCTCCCATCTACTACTCTTCAGGGCTGGAATTAATTCACACGCTGATACCCCAACCTCTGATCGCAGCGGTGCCACCGGACGGGACGCCCTGCCTGTCCTTTTAATATAGGTTCGCCTTAATTGGGCCAACCGCTGTTCCTACCTGCACCCCTCCCAGTCTGGGCATCTGGATACGTAAGCCTACGTGGGAAGTCTACTCTCAACTTATGAGTCTGAATCACCACAGTGGCGCCACCGGATGGGACGCTTAGCTTACCATATTACCTAGGTACCAGAGGCCTTGCCCTCTTTTCCAGAATTGGCCACGTTAAGTTTCCGGTGCCTGGGAACCGGAAGACAGAATTCTCCTTAATGTAGGACCTTCCTTGGAGCTCTTCCTTGAAATAGGCTTGTATATTAGGCAATACATTGGTTGTCCTGATGATGATCCTTCATTTTAACAGGATCGAAACGCCGTCGACAGTTGATGTAGTTTAAACACTAGTTCCCCACTGTGTGACAAAAATGCGTTTTTACTCCATGAGTAAAGCTAGATTGACTTTTTCTAAATTGTACTAGCTGCTCGAAAATTACAAAATTGCCTACCAAACCTCCTACCTTTGTAAATTGTTTGTCTAGCCTTGCGGTTTGTTGTGGATACAGGACTGTGTCTCACTTTATATATGTCTCTTTGAAATGTTTTCTATCCTTGCCATTGATTAAATTCGGGGTCCGGCTGGACACCTTACTTATTATAGTGCAGATTGTGGCCTATAATTATTTTTAGTCTTTACATTCTTTCTTCTGTCAAGGACCTTTGTTGATTGATATTACTGATACCCTTGGTCCTTGCTTACCGAGTGGGTTCCCTTGTTTTTTCTAATAGCCCCTTAGCTAGGGCAGCTGCACGCTATATAAGAATTTATAACATAACATAACACACTTATAGAGTTCAAGCAGGAGCTGCGTGACGACATCAAATCGGACATTGCGGCCTACCTTGATGCATTCAAGTCGGAAATAGGGGATCGACTGGTGGCCCTACAGGCAGATGTGGATTCTGTCGGAGTCCCCACCATCGACCTAGAAGCAAATACCAAGACTTGAAAGAACGTATGTGACCGCTGGAGACCCAGTCTGAAGAACTACGCGCGCAGCTAGAGACCACGATGCTTCGCTGTGAAGACTTAGAAAATCGCTCCCGGCGGGAGAACATCCGCTTGAGAGACCTGGAGGAAGGTTGCGAGGGACCTGACCTGGAGGCATTCGTGGTGGGGCTCTTCAGTTGGTATCTGATGAGGTTGGGGTTCTGAATTATCTCTCCTCCATTAGCGCTTTGATTGGGGGGGGGGGGGACGCCCACAAAGGTATGTTTGGCGTTTCTGCATTGGCTTCCACTCTGCTTCCTGGTGGCCTACTGGAATCATTATCGTGCCATGTCATGTTCCACCTGCACTTACCACGCCTTGTGCCATTTTAAATTCATCCTGAACATCCTGGAGAACTTATGCCTGCTCCCTCTGACATACGTGTCCTCTACAGAGAACCATGCGGTCCACGTGTTAGCCTTGGGTTCATGATCTTCTCCCTCCGCCTCATGATTCTGAACTATCTCCCCTGGATGATGGCTGGGTTAAACACTGTTAGTTCTGAGCATCATCCTCTGCACCCAAGAACCTAATATGAAAACATCTGGATTTCTGATGTGCAGTGTACTATAAACTTCTGTGAATTGTGAAAAAATAATTCGAATTACTAACTGTATGCTTCATGTCCTGGATGACAAAGCTTCTGGAATGGCCTGTGCTAGGCTTTTACCTTAGAGATGGAGCAAACTCATGGCCACAGAGAAAACAGTCTGTACCCCATACTGATGATGTTTGTTCCCATTTAGTACTCTTTCTTTCTTTGTCTACTTCCTTTGCCCCTATCCCCTCTCCCCTGAATCTCTCCCCTTGCCTGCTACATCGCCTAGCCCCCTGCCCTTTTGTGCCCTTTGACTCAGCACTCCTTCTCCCCTTGTTAGGGAAAGATCCAATATTTAAACTCTGGAGTCCCTGCGAACCCGCTGAGAAAGTCCACAGCGCCACGGGAGCCACTCACAGTTGAGGTATGGTTTGGCACCCCTTGCCAAAACACTCCCCTCCTCTTTTTAGGTCTCGCCTGAGACAATGCACTTGCGCATTGCTGGCGAGATTATAGTAAGGGGAAAAGAAAAGTCTACCAAAGAGCTTTAAAAATGCGGTTTATGGCCAGTGCATGTGAGGCATTCAAGCGGGAAGCTGACATTTGGACTGCTTTCGCTAGCGCGCGCTCGACCTCACTTCCTGCTCCCCCTCTTACTTTCGTTACCGCTCACACTCCATATGCTCGTTCCCTCCCACCCTTCCTTTGATGCCAGAGGGCTTTGGAATGCGAATTATGGCCAGTGCATGTGCCTCACCATTTGCTCCCCCGCATCAGACTTCAAAGGCTGCCGCTTCCCTGCCCCCCGCATCAGACTTGAAAGTAATGCACTCCCCGCTATCTTGTTCTTTTAGCCCTACACTCGACATGCATTAGCTAAAGCTCACCAGTGGGCCTTTTGCCCCTCACTAAAAGCTCCTCTCCTCACATCTCTTTCTCGCTCTTGCACCCACACTCTTTCTGTTACTCCTTGCTCTCTTTATCTCCATTACTCCCCTGTAGTTCTCTCTCATTCTCGTGCTCTCGCTCACTCTCCCCGTAACATCCCTCTCGCTAACCTACTTTCCCTTTCAATGCTGAATATTGAAAAATATAAGCAGTCGCCAGGTGTTTTTAACTCAATTTTTAGGTCGAGCCTAGCTATTGCCCAAGGAATCGCTATGCGAGATTATAGTAAGGGGAAAAGAAAAGTCTACCAACAAAGAACTCTGGAATGCGGTTTATGGCCAGTGCATGTGAGGCATTCAAGCGCGAAGCCGGCATCTGGCATGGACTTTAAAGCAGCAGACTGCTTTCGCCAGCGCGCGCTCGGCCTCACTTCCTGCTCCCCCTCTTCCAGCAATTAAGTTTTGTTATCGCTCACACCCCATATGCTCGTTCCCTCCCACCCTTCCTTTGATGTCCGCATGCTGCTTTTGTGCGCCTCTATCTGTCTCTTCTTGCTCCATTCCACAGCCTCTGAATTATTCACCACTTTCCTTCTTGGCCTCACAGCCCACTCTCACTTTATCTCTCCTTCTCTCACTGCCCCCCTTTCTGTCACTCTCTTCACTCAGACTTAGAATTATTCCATCGTTTTCACTTTTAGCCTGTCTCCCTCTCACCTTTTCTTTCTTTCTCTCATTTCCTCTCTCCCTCTCTCTCTTATGTTCTCCATCCCATTCTCCCAAGCTTTCTCTCTCCCTCAGTCTCTCCAGCTTTCTCTCTCGCTCACTTCTCTCCCACTCTCTCGGGGGCACCACCACATCACTCGGGGGCACCACCACATCACTCGGGGGCACCGCCCCATCACTCGGGGGCACCGCCCCATCACTCGGGGGCACCGCCCCATCACTCTGGGGCACCGCCCCATCACTCTGGGGCACCGCCCCATCACTCTGGGGCACCGCCCCATCACTCTGGGACACCGCCCCATCACTCTGGGACACCGCCCCATCACTCTGGGACACCGCCCCATCACTCTGGGACACCGCCCCATCACTCTGGGACACCGCCCCATCACTCTGGGACACCGCCCCATCACTCTGGGACACCGCCACATCACTTTGGGACACCACCACATCACTCTGGGACACGACATCAATCTGTGACACCCACATCACTCGGGGACACTACAACATCACTCGGGGACACCTCCACATCACTCGGGGGCACCGCCACATCACTCGGGGGCACCGCCACATCACTCGGGGGCACCGCCACATCACTCGGGGGCACCGCCACATCACTCTGGGACACCACCACATCACTCTGGGACACCACCACATCACTCTGGGACACCACCACATCACTCTGGGACACCACCACATCACTCTGGGACACCACCACATCACTCTGGGACACCACCACATCACTCTAATGCCCAACCACATCATCACTCAGCCCAACCACATCATCACTCAGCCCAACCACATCATCACTCAGCCCAACCACATCATCACTCAGCCCAACCCCATCATCACTCAGCCCAATCACATCATCACTCAGCACCACAACAGCACTGTCCTTGCTTGCTACCAACAAGCATTGCCATAGCCAATAGGACTCGCATTAGGAAAGTGAAAGCTATTGGCTTTGTGAATAACAATGCTATTAATTTATAGATTTTCAAAGCCAATACATATTAAAAAAAATTGTCATTTACAATACCAATAGCTCACACTTTCCTAATGCGAGACCTATTGCATTGCAAATGCTTGCTGGGGAAGAATCCAGTATGTAGGTCTTGGAGTCTCAGAGACCCCTCTGAGAGAGTCCATTGCGTATAGGGAGCTTCTTGCAACAGAGACGGGGAAATGATTCCACTTCCCCTGGGATCACAGCTTACTGGACTTTGGATGCAGCTTTGTCTACCGGTTTGTGTCCCAGTCACCCTCCCCCTCCTCTTTCCATGCTGTGTCTCCCACCATCCCCTCCTCTTTCCCTCCTTCATGCTCTGTCTTCTTCCCCTGCTCCTACCCCCTCCCCTGAATCTCTCCCCTTACCTGCTTTTTCACTTACATATGTCCTTCTTGTTTGTCTTGACCTTACACTAATTATGTTGCCATGCTCTAATAACTGTGCAACCTTTGCAACCATGTAACCTGCAACTATGGTCTGATACTCATGTAAAGCGCTCCGGGCTATATAAAACCTTTACAAATAAATGTGCCTTGGTTTGTGACCGCCTGCGTGCGGGTAAAGTTTGGTGAAAATAAACTGCAGCATTTTTCTTCCAGTCGAGCTGTGAGTAATATTTGAATCGAGTTTAATGCTACTGTTTGAGGAGTGAACTGTGAGTGCCCGGGTTCAGCTCTGATAGGTGCAACAGCGGAGGCACTTAGGCAGCGCTAAAGAGAAATAAAACAGGCTGACAGGAGTGAAGTGCGGCAAACAAAAAGCGCGCGGCGATTTAAACTTGCTCAATTGCTAATGTGGTTTGGTTATTTACTGACCATCCAGGGCTCTACTTCGATGTGCGGCATCAAAACTGTTCTAAAATTAAAGAATTGTTGTGACAAAGTGACTGGTAAAAGTATGACGCAGAGTGGAAAAGTGCATAAGAAAGACAGGAGAGAGGCAAATGAGTGATTGCTGGCAAAAATGACCCAGTGGCTTAGCCATTCGTTCTTTGGACGTCAATAAATAGCATTCACTGAGGCGTTGCTTAACAGCACCAAAAGTGTACAGTGAAAAGAAACTAGACATCTGCGGTTTAAGGTGGTACATCAAAAGTGATAAATGAGCGAAAGATCTGCAAGGATAGCAGGCAAGAAAAAAAACAGGAGGAGTTGCTGGAGAGACTGGATCAAACGCAAGAATTACATTTTCGTAACAATTTTCGTTCAGGCTTTTTAAAAGGTAAACATCAAATGAGTCAGACTTCTCTCCGCGCTCAGTCACGCCACTTCTCATTCTGTTGGCCACGGCGGCAGCTCGCGTGTTGAATGCCTTCGGATCTGAGGGCACTGAATAATTGATGACTCGGTTTTGTTTCGGGCGTTGGTTTCGAGGTGACTTCCTGCCCCTGAGTCACTGGTCTGGTGTGTATCTAGAAACACCTGTGCTTTCGCTTCCGCTTTCGGGAAACCAAATCGGGCATGTCACCGGGCACCTAAGGTCACAATGTCTGTGCTGTCAGCGAGTGAGAAAGATCCAAGCGCAGATAACCTCCCGGTCTGCTGCTGATACTCAATTTGTACTTCACCTTCATCGATTCTGCGATGCATTTTTTTAGAAGGTGGGCGCTAGAGGGGGCAAAGATAATTAAAGACACTGCAGCACAACACTGGTATATGTTTCAAGATGTCTCCCACGGAACTAGACAGAGAAGTAAACTAATTAGCATTGCACTGCTTAAACTCCTGACTACTTAACTGTAAGCACTAACAACACAACAGGCCTATGACGATTACAAGCACATAGTTTTGGTAATTTTTTCTTTAAATATGCAATAAAATAAAAGCTTAGATTAGGCTTAGGACTGCTGCCGGGACCACAGTTTGGGAACCACTGTTCTACATGGTAACAGATGTGCACCCCTGCTCTGAGTACTAATCGGGCCAGACTGGCCGTAGCGGGCACCAGGCGTTTTCCAGGTGGGCAAGAGGGGTGGGGGCGGTTTTTGACCAGTGGGGGCCGTTTTTGGTACAGGGGGACGGTTTTGCAGCAGTGCTGCAATATCGGCCCCCTGTACCAAAAGCAGCAGCAGCGTTTCCCAACAGCCCCTCAATCCCATGCCCACCCATGCCCCCATGTGGCTGGTCCAACTTAACTGCCAGGGCCGGTTTATGTTCCTAGTCCGGCTCTGGTACTAATGTTGTGATCCCTATATTGATTTTGGTTTCTCATAGGCAAACATGGATCAAGCGTGTGCGGCATGACATAACCAGGTTTCCCAGACTGCGGTCTTGTTGGACTGGGAAGGACACCCAAAGTACTACCCACATAGTGGTAGGAATTTACTGCCTTCACTGAGAGTTTAGGAGCACACACGTGGGTGGCAACATACTGTGTAGTGATCAGTAAGAGTGAATAGGTCCTTTTTAGGTCTCGCCTAGGCAGCACTTGCGCGGTCTCTTCGAGACATGCTGTATTCAGGATATGTGCTATGCAGGATATGGGCATAAAGCTCCGCACACCTTCCGGCCATCTTTTTAATTGTCTCCTGCTCGGTCGTTTGTAAATGGTGGCTTTTTATTGGTCAATAGGCTTAGTAGTCCCTCCTTAGTACCACCTTGTCCCTTCTTGTAACCTCCCATGAGGACATCCCCTGTTACATGTGTTGTTACTCCCTAGGCTTTAATAACAGCCTCAAGGCACTATTTTCTTAAAAGACTTCAGGCAGGACACGCACTTGGTCCTAAGATAGGTTGGCAGTGGTTACTTCACTCACTAGAACATCTCACATTTATATGAGACAGTCTATACATTTCCTATCATCCGCTCCACGCAGAGAACAACCTAATCCAAAATTATTGCAATCACTTTTTTGTCACATTTCAAAGCTACTACTTGTATATATGGACATAGCTATTTGAATGTACTCCTAGTACTGTCTTGCATGCTATGTATTATGGGTAGGGTGGATTTACCATATCTTCTGCAGGGTGCAGTACCATATGTGACCAAAAGAGGTCCCCGTTTGGCCACATATGGCACTGCACCCTGCAACATGACTAGGTAAAAAATGTATAATGCCAATAACTCAAACTTTGTAGACATGGAGTGCTGGTGCCTTGCTCACTAGGGCCTCTAGGAGCAGCTTGCAGTACTGCAACTATTCATGTAGTGCTGGTGCCTTGCAAACCAGGGACCTCTAGGAACAGCTTGTGGTACTGTACTGAGACATACAATGCTGGTTCCTGGCTCACTAAGCAAGAATTTGCAATGCACTAGGTCTCGCATTACTGAAAGTATGAGCTATTGGCGTTGCATTATTATTTGCAACGCCAATACCTGAAACTATCAATAATGCAAGACCTATTGCATTGCAAATGTTTATTACGTGTGTCACTGGAGTGAGGCCTACAAGCTCACTCAATTTTAAAGTTCCACTTTTGTGTGACAACTTACACATGGCCTACATCAGAGTGGTGTGAAGTGCTGCACAGCGTAGAAGTGGCGAATTTACGCAGGGTGTATGTGTGCCTAGACAGGGTGCAATACAAAGAGCAGTGCGTGCATGGTGTGAGTATTTGCTGGAGACGTATGTGCCTATGAGTGGCACAGTACCTGAAGGATGTAGTGTTGTGCATGATAAATGCATGTGCTGGATGAATGTGTACCTGTGAGCGAATGCATATGGTGGATTGGTTGTATGTGTGCCTCTGAGCTAGATATCTAGACGAGTCCCAAGACTGGACAACATCCTGAACAGTGGATGGATATCTCGTGGTAATAAGTCAGACGACTATTGTACTGAAGAGACCCCAAGGCTCTACATGGGTCGAAACGTCGACAAATGCTATCACCTGGTTGTCTTGAGCAATGATTGCCTCACATGTTGTAAAGGAATATGCACGTTTTTCCTTGAAAATACATAGCCAGTTAACTTTTATATCTTGCTTCTTATGTGTATATTTTGATATATGTTTGTTACACTTGAGCACCACGTTGCCTGTACTTACATTATTCATTAGATTATTATCTGCATATAGAACTTTTTTGAAGTAATAGAAAAATTACCACAGAAAACTTTGTCTATATATATATTTTAATTGTTTGCACTCATGTTTGTAAAAAAGATCACCAAAGTGTGTAGGCACCACTTGGTATTTTGAAATAATATATTGAATGAGGGCTTCCCCGAACTGATGTAAGAGGGTTGCCAATATATATATTCTGAAAAGAGTCCCACGGTGGACACTGTTTTGTATATAACAAATTCTGAGTGGTACAGTACATGGAGGATATAGTATTGTGCAATGCACTTATGCTGTACACATATACTGGATGCAGTTTTGGGACTCCCAAAATGAAACCAGGGGCTCTCCATGTATTGCACCGGAGGACCTCTGGTTCCATTGTGGGAGTCCCAAAACTGCATGCTGAAATATGGACAGGAGATACAGAGATCCCCCCCGACAGATTTGTGGATTGGTGCATTCCTATGAAGGTGGGTAAGACAAGCACTGGGGAGGGGAGGACTGGGTTTACTTTGTACACTTCAAAGGGTGCTCTTTGATTCAGTGAGAGGTCACAAGGAAGGGGGTTGGGCACATCTCAAGAAGGAGATGGTGCTGATAAGAGAATCAAAGAGTAGGTCTGGGGAGCCCAAGGCTATACTTTTGAGGCACATATCACTGTGACTGACATCCAGGTGTGAACTCAAGTCAGATTTCTTAAATGAATTGCCATCAGGGATTCCAATCGTCGTGGGTGGGGATTTTAATTCACACTTCGAGCCTCTTGCAGGTCTCCTAGATGGCTCTTCACTAGAAGAGGGTGCAAGATGGTTAGTCCCCCCAACGGTAGCCCCTCCGCCTAAAGCATGGACTGCACTTGCATTACAGATCACCGCCCTAACCCTGAAACATGGAATTAGGGCGTGCAATGGTCATACCAAATCTGACAATCCCAGGAAACATACTTTTAACAAATTAGGAAGGGAATCAAGAATAGATTACGTCTTAGTTCAACTGCCTTCATGGCACCACATAGTTGATTTTAGAGTGCTACCAAGAACTGATAGTGATCACAACGCCCTGGAATTGGACTTTGTGAACCCTGGAATGGAGGGGAGGGATCATGCACTTGGGGCATTAAACCCCAACCCAAGCTTACGCCTTGAGAATAATAGAAAGAGAATCAGATGGCCACCAATAGGGATAAACTATCAACCCTCTATATAAAAGCAATCCCAACACTAGAAAAAGTTGGATGCCTTAATTGGGAATCATACACTCGGGAAAAACACACAATAATGTGCTCCCTACATGAGGAACTAACTAGGAATCTGGCTACAGTTCTCTCTTCCAAGCCCCATAATAGAGGAGCTGGCCATCATCAGCCCACATGGTATAATGCTAGTTGTCGTAAGTCAAAGGGGGACCTTCTTTCTGCTATCAAAGAGGGTAAAAGTAGACCAGACATACAGTCCAGAAGAGGGGCTTACAAGAAAATGGTCAACAGTGCCAAGATGGAATGGGATCAGAACAAATGTGAGGAACTCTCCACCTCCCTAGCTTCAAAGGAATCCCGGAAATGTTGGCGTATAGTAAATAGGGGCTGTGGAGATCTAGCTCCGGCAATAGAACCAAACATTGCCCCAAGTGCTTGGCAAGAACATTTCCAGTCGCTCTATACAGAGGAAAAAGGGGCTAGAAGCTATTCTCCCCCTCCAGTTCCTAATCAACAAAGAGCGGAACTTTTCACAGGAAAGGAGGTCAGAGCAGTGATCACAGGCCTACCATCGGGCAAAGCCCCAGGTTTGGATGGTCTTCCTGGTGACCTGTTCAAACAGGAGCCTGAAGTATGGACCCCCTATCTACGGGTACTATTTAATGCTGTTCTGAGGGGCATGGATGTGCCTTCTACTTGGCTGGGAGCGGAGGTGGTCCCCATATTCAAAAAGGGTTCCCCTCTCCTCCCAGCCAACTACAGGCCCATCAGCCTCATAGACGTCACCCAGAAACTCTTCGGGAGGCTCATATTAGATCGGCTCCAGAGTTGGCTCGAGGAGCATGCTATTTTGAGCCCATATCAGGCAGGTTTTAGAACAGGGATATCAACAACTGACCAAATATTTCGTCTTAATCTCATCTACTGGAAGACCGCACTAGTCGAGAGGAGCAGCTTGTATACTGTGTTTGTGGATCTGAGAGCTGCCTGCGACTTGGTCCCCCAGATCAAAATTATGGAGAGTCCTGGCTGATATGGGTGTTCCGCCAGAAATTCTATCCATCTTAATTAAACTCCACCAGAATAATTTTGCACGTGTCAGGTGTGGAAGGAATGGGGACCTTACAGACAGACTCCCCGTTGACAGAGGGGTTAGACAGGGTTGTGTGCTTGCACCGACCCTGTTCTGCCTCTTTGTGAACGGGGTGATTGCTCATCTGGCCAGGATTCCAGACATTGATGCTCCCAAGTTGGATGGCAGCAGGGTGCCCGCCATTATGTTTGCGGATGACACCCTGCTGCTATCTAAATCCCCCACGGGAATCCAAAGGGTATTGGATGGATTTCTTGATTTCTGCACAGAAAGGGGACTTGAGATTAACGCCCAAAAAACAAAATACAAGGTCTTAAATCCCATTCAATCAACACGCCCAAATCCCCTGCTCGGCTCGGTCCGCCTGGAGAGGGTCAATACCTTTGAGTACTTGGGGGTAACCATAAATGAAAAAATGACCTGGGACACAGACATAACCAAATCTAACTTGAAATTGGTGCAGATAGTGGGAGGCATATCAAGGATGGTCAAGAATTCGATATACCGCCCACTGAGTCCAATCATCCAAATTTATAAAGCACAGGCCCGGGGGGCAGTTACATATGGGGGCGAACTCTGGGGTCACACCACTCCCCAGAAACTGATGCTTACTGAAAACAAATTCATCAGGCAGTTGGCAGCTCTCCCCGCAAGTACACCTCTGCTCCCCCTGAGATTGGACTTGAACATCAGGCCTATCGAGGACGAATTGGGACTTAAGCCATTAACATTTTGGCGAAGACTATGGAGTAGCATCGAACTTATCAAATACAGGACAGAGCTCCAGGAGTTTTTAAACACATCAAAAGCTAACTCCATTCCCTGGTTATCCTATATAAAAAGATCATTCGAGATACTTGGCTTACCAGAATTATGGAATGACCCGCTAAATGCATGCACTAGGATTACACGGCAAGAACTTTCAAAGGTTTACTACATCTCAAAATTGACAATGGCCGTTAATACGCGGGTGGGTTCTCTAACCAATCTATTCACTCAAAGTAAAGACTTTTACTTCTTCGAGTGTGCTTTGGACGGAATGACCCCACCGCTTGCGAGGAAACTTTTTATGCAGTGGAGGTATGGAACCCTCCCTCTAAGGTCATTCACGAGCTCATGGGCTTCGCCTCCGACCACCGAGCGATGCCCGGGCTGTGATCACCATCGAGAAAATGACTCACATGTGGTATTCTTTTGCCAATCCTATCGAAAAATTAGGAAATATTGGCTTATTCCCCTCCTCAAAAATATGGGCTTCAGAACTTTTTTACCTGCATATAGAATTTTGAAGACTGATTCCATTCCACAAACTGTTTTTGCAATGGCAACATTTCTAACGGCAATGTGGCACGCACGTTCTCGCATCATTAAGCTGAATGTTGACTTTTAATTATGTATTACCAAATTTTACTTAACAATTTATAACTTGATTTATTCATCTAAGACCAACTTTTACTTCTCGTTGTGTAAGTGTAAATATTTT
This sequence comes from Lissotriton helveticus, assembly GCF_964261635.1. Classification (NCBI taxonomy): domain Eukaryota; kingdom Metazoa; phylum Chordata; class Amphibia; order Caudata; family Salamandridae; genus Lissotriton; species Lissotriton helveticus. The sequence goes on from NC_136065.1 coordinate 1,346,526,906, forward strand.
GCTGTTTATAATGAGTGTTCATCTTTTATGATCTAATTGGTCGAAATAAAGATTTTTGAATGATATATATTTTTTAATTGTTTGCACTCATGTTTGTCAAAAAGATCACCAAAGTGTGTAGGCACCACTTGGTATTTTGAAATAATATATTGAATGAGGGCTTCCCCGAACTGATGTAAGAGGGTTGCCAATATATATATTCTGAAAAGAGTCCCACGGTGGACACTGTTTTGTATATAACAAATTCTGAGTGGTACAGTACATGGAGGATATAGTATTGTGCAATGCACTTATGCTGTACACATATACTGGATGCAGTTTTGGGACTCCCAAAATGAAACCAGGGGCTCTCCATGTATTGCACCGGAGGACCTCTGGTTCCATTGTGGGAGTCCCAAAACTGCATGCTGAAATATGGACAGGAGATACAGAGATCCCCCCCGACAGATTTGTGGATTGGTGCATTCCTATGAAGGTGGGTAAGACAAGCACTGGGGAGGGGAGGACTGGGTTTACTTTGTACACTTGAAAGGGTGCTCTTTGATTCAGTGAGAGGTCACAAGGAAGGGGTTTGGGCACATCTCAAGAAGGAGATGGTGCTGATAAGAGAATCAAAGAGTAGGTCTGGGGAGCCCAAGGCTATACTTTTGAGGCACATATCACTGTGACTGACATCCAGGTGTGAACTCAAGTCAATCCAGTGGCCTGTGTTGCAGCACTACCAGCTTTGGAGACACTCCTGCTGTGACAGACATATTTTCAAGAAGAAGAAGGAGCAGAGGAGCATGTACATCAAAAGAAGCAGAAATCCAACATACAACTTCCAATACTGAGACCCTAAATCACATTTGGTATCTGGAAATAGACAATAAGAAGGGGTGCTTTAGATTGTCAAGAAGGCACGGCAACAACAAAGGATATCCACCCCACAAGTTGTAGAACTTATGCTGCTTCTATCATTGTTCACAATGTGCTTCTCCTCCACCCTGGAAACCTCTGTTGCTATTTTAACTCGTGCTGTATGTACAACCCACCCCTGAAGCTCTACTCTTGACCTTGTCATTCATCATCACCCGATTGTGCCAATCAATTTGAATGATTTTATATAGTTTAAAGTTATTTACCAAGTTCCAGTAACAAATAACACAGAACAGGAAGAAGCTGTACATGTCTCCCGAGGAAATAAGCACCATCGCAGCTCTGTGTACTTTCTCTTCTATGTACTGCTGAAGATAGCAAACCTATTTAATATACAAGACCAAATGATTGCCATTGACGATGTCTGTTTCCCAAGTGGACTCTCACCGTCAACCTTATTAGTTAACACAAACTTTTGTTTTCGATAGTGCTTACAGTTTTGTTGTGCTATAAACCGCACGTAATGTTATGAGGAACTCATTTTAACAAAAACAACAGGTGATGGACTGAATGCAGAACATTGTCATACATTCACCCCAGTACAGAGATCTGGGCCTAAATCCATCGTTTTTTTGCACTCCACACCACCCCAGGTCAGACATGGCCATATGCAAATCAGCCTTGACCCTGTGCCTCATGGGAACAGTCCAGCCCGAACTGCCAAGCCATGTCTTTCCCGGACCGGAATCAAGCATCCAAGGACCGGTTTCTGGCTATCAGCCGTCATCAGCCTGGATAGCTTGACTCCAGTGGTGTGGAGAGCATGGGACTCACGTCTGAGCATACCCATCCCACTCGGGGCGACAAAGGCAAAAACAACAGGTGATGGACAGAATGCAGAACATTGTCATGCATTCACCCCAGTACAGAGATCCGGGCCTAAATCCATTGTTTTTTTGCACTCCACACCACCCCAGGTCAGACATGGCCATATGCAAATCAGCCTTGACCCTGTGCCTCATGGGAACAGTCCAGCCCGAACTGCCAAGCCATGTCTTTCCCGGACCGGAATCAAGCATCCAAGGACCGGTTTCTGGCTATCAGCCGTCATCAGCCTGGATAGCTTGACTCCAGTGGTGTGGAGAGCATGGGACTCACGTCTGAGCATACCCATCCCAGTCGGGGCGACAAAGGCAAAAACAACAGGTGATGGACAGAATGCAGAACATTGTCATACATTCACCCCAGTACAGAGATCTACTCTTTATGCCCCTAGGGATTTTATTTGTGAACCGCATGAAACACAAATCTCAGAAAGAGAGCTACTTTACTGTTTGGTACAAAAAAACACAAGTACGTTGGGAATAAGGTTACTGTGCCCATCAGCTCTCGCACAAACAGGCTCCCAACCAGTTGCAGCTCCCAAGTTCTTTATGGGAAGAGGTTGAACAGCCATGCCTACCATTTCCCATGAGCTATCGGTTTTGACTAGGGGCTCATTCAGGTATAGACATTTTGAAACTTATTTCTTTATAAATTACATAAATTACCAATTCAATACAAGATCCACTTGATGATCTGGTTTACAAGGTTCTTGTCAGTTCCAGCCCTGGGCCTTTGGCAGAAGAGATACAGGAGGCTTGAGGAAACATGATTATTACGAGTACGTAGAGACCCGAAGTGTACAGCCATAGGTTTCTATATACAAGAATGTCCAATCAGACTTTCTTTGCGGCAGTACCTCGGTTGTGGAATTCTGTGTTAAGATTTGCACTTAACAGAAACATTCAATTTAATTAAGCATTCAGTGTGGTGCTTAAAAACTCACATCATAAGACCATACATTAACTTAAGTACATTTACGCTTCAAGAAAAACACAAGGAGTTATATCATGTGCTGTGGAGTACTGGTGATTATCCAAAAGTTGTGAACTGTGATCGTTCCTATTGCAAGGCTGGCTGCCTGCTTGTGATTCCCCCTTGGAAATGTACTTCTGGAGAGACTGCACTGACCCGCTTTGGACACTCAAATCTCCTGCATCTTGACAGGCGTTTACACTCAGCAGCAGGCTGGCTTCCAGGCACTTCAGCTCAGAGGTACTGTCAGGGCTGATTGGTCATCAGGAGCAGTACCCACCCAGAAGCCCACCTTTTGGCCGCTCGGTCTCTGATAATGTCCAACAGACGGACAAAGTGGCCTGACCGAGGGGGGGGGGGGGGGGGGGGGGGGGGACACAAGATAACAGGAAGGGTACATCAAGGAGGGAGATCTGTAAACAGAAAAGATTAACACCTAACAACAGTCAGCAACAAAGACTTTATAATTAATATAAATCTAAGAATCTATTAGAGTGTACTGCACACTTCTCACAAAAATAGAAAACAATTATATACACTGTAACAATGACATTTAACATACCTTGCTATACATCCATACAGAATAAATACATTGTAATTCACCAATTACTGCCACCAAAGAAAATATTGTTTCCCCTCAGTTAAGAGTCTCTGAAGGTAATGAATGCATGGTAACCCAAGGTAAGTTGAGACAATCGCATTACATGAGTCTGCAGTAAAATTCTTATAACAGACTGAAGATGAACAGGAAATCCATCCGGACTGAATTAGAACCAGAGATATCAGGGAATGCATACCTAAATTAGCAGAAACATGAAATCCTCTAATTGCAATTCAGAAAAAACTGAAAGAGCGAAGCTGATAGGTCAAGGTAGCATTGAAATGGAACACTCTCATGCGAGAACAGAATAGCCGGCAAGAAGAACAAGCATTTACAATGCAATGGTCTCGGCAGCATTAAAGGTAGAGTTATTGGCATTGCTCATTAAATTTCTTTAAATCATAAATAAATGGCATGGTCATTTGATGGGACAAACCTACTAGGAAACTTTGTTAGATAGTGAGGTAGTGAAAGAGAGCGTGTTAGTGACTTAGTGTATTTGAGAGTGATGTAGTGAGTGAGTAAATTAGTAATTTAGAAAGAGAGTGAATTTGTGAGTTAGTGAGAGTGATGTAGTTATTTTTTGAGAGTGTGTGGTGATATAGTGAGGGAGTGATACCGAAATACATAGTGATGTACTGATAGATTGAGTGAGAGTGAGATAGAGATTGAATTTTGAGTATTGTGTAAGAGTGAGAGATAGTTACTGTTATAGTTATATTGTGTTGCTGTGAGAGATACAAATACAAAGATTAATACAATAGTGGTAATAAATGACGCTTACAAAAAAAAAACCAAGCATTTGCAATGAACCAGGCCTCGCATCAGTTAGAGTTAGAGTTATTGGCATTGCAATTACAATTTTATGCACACGATAAATACCAGTACTGCTGGTTGAGGTATTTACTATATGAGGGAAATATATTTTATTCCAGGTGTCAACTTGTGAATGTGGCATAACATTTGGAATCCGTATTTCACACCACATGCCAGTGAATTTCTGAGGTCAATAGGGAGTGCGTTCCACATCCTAGGATCATAAATGCAGGTTCATCGGATGACTTCATATTCGAAGCGTTGGGACTCATGAACACAAATATCTGCATAACACCGGATTACAAACAGTACCTCCAGGAAAAATCAACTAACGAAAATGCAATAAACGTTTTGTGCCACCAATTATTCTATTGATGTGCAGCAAGAGATCAAAATACTCTTGATTGTGGGCGCCTTACTAGAGATATCGCTTCGATGCACTACCATAAACATCTAAATGAATGGCTGCAGTGTTTCACAGTGAACGACTGACCTTGGTGCAATTTACAAACCCACGCAGCTAGCATTGAGGGGCAAGTACTGCTCAATTATTTTCCTGACTTATGCGAGCCGGTCCATGGTAGTGGGGTGACAGTGATTGCGTAAAGCTAGGTGTGCGTGTGGAGTGGTAAGCCCGGCAGTGGGCTGGATTGTGAGAAGAGAAGTCCTGACGAGTTATAAATTCGATGCCATCCCTCCATAACAGTCAGGGCTTGAAGTGGAAAATCATTACTACTGGGCCCATAAGTTATAGGGAAAGAGGTAGGATAGAACTGGAGTCACGAGGAGCAGAGTCTTACAGTCAACGTGTACATATAATTAAAAAAAACTACCACACAGCAATTTGCAACAAGAATAAATATGATAGTAAAACTATTTTAGAATGTTAAAGGAAACTGCACTGCTGTACAGATCTTTGTCTGCCCAACAAGTTCGAATAGCAGTATCATCACTATGGTTAATGGATTTGTTGGAGAACTGTGGCAGTTTAATCGACTCATTACAAGCGAGTGAACATGCCCGCTACAAAGCTAGTTTAGCTTGCAAGACACATTTTGCTATTTTATGTAGATATCTTTATAGTTTAAAGCTTTAGTTGCAGACTCGTGTGCTACTTGTGGGTCTCAAGTTGCTATCCTTATAGCTTAGTGAGCATAGTGAGTTCAGTACCTGCCTCAGGGAGCCTCATGCAAACCATTAGGCATAAGTTTTAAAAGTAATTTTCTCAATCTGTACTTATCCTAAGATTCCCCACCCCAAATCCTCTGGTATTAATAAATAATTATTAGTAAGTGCCATATAAATGGTTTTTAGTACAATAACCCGCAGAGACTTCTGACAGTGTGGCAGTGCATGCTTAACTCCTACATAACGCTTGCACAATTCAAATCCAGGCAGAAAATCATAACACATCTACGATGCCACTGAATCAAGGTGTTAGTCGCCAAAACTACCTCTCCGCTGCCTGAATGAGACTGGAACTATAAGAGGGCAAGTAGTCCTTTAAGTGACGCATCTAAGTTCAACACGGCTAGAATTGCAAATAAGAAAACTATGACGTAGTTTACAAACTGCACATTTTCACTGGGGCCTGCACGGACCTGGCTCAATAACCACGGCACCCTTCCAGTTTCATTGCTGTCAACATGCATAAATATGTCAATAACTCCTACCCCAGATACGCTAGCGCAATCGCTAGAAAACCAGCTCTTTTGATTAAGCAGGCAACTACTCTGGCTGAATAATCCGATTGACAGGTATGCACCCAGCTCATCTGCACAATTCGTAATTACAAGTGAACTACGCATAACGACTCGTTTGCACACCGCCACATTCAGTAGCCCTAACACCAGCTAGACACCTTCGGCAGAGCTTCGGCACATTCCATATCTGCCAACGAGTACAGTACACGAGCAGCAGCTTCATACAACTAGTAACCACCCATGATACAAGATGTGCCACAGGAGAGATTACAAGTCCTAATGGCACAACAAACAACGCTGTAACCATGTGCAGAATGTCAAATATACTGTTGACACCACCGACTAAAATCAACAACGACCCCGATACATAGTGGAATAGTAACAAATTATAAGCCGGACCCAAAACACATGATTCCAATTCCTCGCCATTCTAACCTCCTCTTCTCTATACACTGAAATAAACCCCGCTAGGAAGGTCCGTAGCCTGCGACATAGACCGTTCCGAAATGCCCACATGTCAACGGCTTTTCCCCTGTAAACTCAAAACACACTCTCTGAAGCTAAATTGAGGACGATCGATCGGGACGGTGGCGCGCGGGACACTACAGCTCACCTCCAGCCTGCATACCGGGGAAGTCTTGACTTTCAGCACGCTCACCTCTGTTCATTGGTATCTTGCACTGTGCATTAACTGTAATAAGCGTGTGCACTCACTTCCTGGTCTTGGGGAATGCTTCAGACAGCTCAGGCCTTGTGTGACAGGGATGTAAATCCTGGTATATAGCACTGTGAAAGGAAGCTCTGTTGAAAAGTGGGAGCGCTGCCATCCTGGTGCTCCTCGTTAAAAAAAAAAAAAACAAGCAATGAACATTCTCCGGGTGAGGGCATCGTAAGTTAAATTTCGCAGTGTACAGTACAATACATGAACGCGAGTAAATAAACGAGCCCAGCAGCCTCGCCGGAAGTCAGGCAAAGTCGCCTGTGACGGGGGCGGGGCTGCATCCGGACCGGAAGAGAAGGCGGAGTGAAAGCGTCTTGCGACGCCAGAAGGAGAGCGGAGTCCCTCAGACTTCACCAGGTAAGTTGAAAAGGGCTGGGGGGTGGGGACGGGACTCAGTTCCCTCGTTGTGTGTGCGTGCGCGTGTGTGTGTATGCATGTGTGCGACGGCGGACGGGGGGGGGGGGGAACTCGGTTCCCTCGTTGTGCGTGTGTATGCATGTGTGCGACGACGGCGGGGGAGAGGGAGGGTGCACTCGTGTGTGTATGTGAGCTGGGTGGGGTGTGTCTCTGTATGTATGTGCGTGCGTGTGTGGGCGCTTGTGTGTGTGTGTGTGTATGCGCATGCGTGTGTGCTTCTCAGGAGACGGCGCCTGGCCACAGCGCTCGTTCGCGTGCGCGTGCCACTTTGAAATCGCCTCAAAGGCGATGCGCGCGGCCAGGATTGTCTCCTGGGAAGCACACACGCCGACAAAAGAGCTTCGGCGGAGACGCGCTTCCGCGCGTTCAGCCGAGCCCTAAAAATTAACCGCTAGCGGTAAGGCGAAATCTTCAAATGGAAGAAGGAACAGAGCTAGGTAACAATGCAAACATAAATGAACCCCCTCCGCCCCCCATCGAAATAGAACCACTCGATCCCACCCTGCCAACCAGAACCCTGGGATGCAAAGGGGGAAAGAGTATGAGGCGCATGGGGGAGAGCGTACCTCAGCACGACGATAGCACACACTTCTCTCTACTGAAAAGACTTAAGTAGGTATTTAGTCATACATTCCTGGGACGAATGTATGACTAAATAACTACCTCCTAAACCACGACTTCCTGAACCACGAAAGCTGAACAACGAGCTATGCTAAACCACTACTGTTTTTTACGACGACTTCCTAAACCACGAAAAAAAAAAAACACTTTGTGACTGGTCATTAGATAGTACTATTGTAAAAACAATACTTCTTCCAAATGTTTTTACATTGCCCATTACCCATTTTATTTTTAATTTATTCAGATTATATTTTAATTTATAGTTATATTTTCTAAAACCTGACGAACTACAAATGATTGTAAATTGTTGAAATTTATATTATGCTTAAAAATGAAAACGTATAGAAAAATGAAACATTAACAATATCGAGTAAGCATATTTTTCATAATAATTTCATATTTTATCATTAAAATTTTTTTTTTACAAAATGTTGACTCCGATTTAATTATTTCACAAAAGTTTAAATTAAATAATAATTAAATCACTTCAAAGTAAAATGTAAATCACCTACCTGACAACATGGATGGGGAGGAGGAGAGACTCGTGGTGTTTGCATGCTGGCATTATTAAGGCTGGCTGCTTCCCAACTTTCCTCTGAGCGCGTCAGCCTGATACTTTCATTCAAGTGTCATGTTAAGGGTGAGGGAGATGCATAGCCTAATTCAAGAAGAATAGCGCGCTATCTCTTCAAAATCTGAGGCATTGAGAATCACGCACTATAGTGAGCCCTAAACTAACAACAGAGCGTGCCAGCTGCGCACACAGCACGTACCCAGGAACCGATTTAACTTTTTTTCTTAATATTTTGAAGAGACGTCTCACTGTGATCTAGCCCCTGAGAAACAATTGTGACCAATAGGAAACGGCTCCTTATTGTGCACATTGGAGGACTCCATCACTCCTTAATGCTGATTAGATGTAGTCCCAAAAAAGATTATTGAAGGAAACATCTCCCGGAACAGTGATGTTCACTTGTTTTTGTCATTCTACAGCTGTTTTCTTTAACATTGTGCTCATTGCCTGGCATTTTGGCTCTTCAGTCGTGATTGGCAGTCATCCAGTTTGATTATCTTCCGTTTTCAAGTTTATTTAAGGGGTGGGGGCGGAGATGAGTGACGTGAGCAGGCGAGAGATGCCAAGCATGATTTTACATTGCAGTCTGGGAAAAGTCGTGGTTTATGACTTTTGTGGTTTAGAACTTCGCTGTTCAGGATTTGTCGTGGTTCGGACTTCGTTGTTCAGGTAAGTCGTACTTAATACTTCGTTGTTAAGGATGTTTCCCTTCTGGTACGCTAGGGGAGAATGCGCTTACCGCCTCCAGAAAGAATTTGAAAAACGTGGTACATGAACAGCCTCCTCTTCCTTCTGCCTAGAATAGCCGATGCAATCTCAAATCCAAGGTGCAATAAATAGAGTCAGACAACTGTTCGTTGTTCTTACGACACTTCAGAGCCCCTATTCCGTTCAAAGTCGTATGAGACAAGGGCGGCCATCTTGGAGTGGTGACGGACGACCTGCAGTTTCACCAATAGCATCCCCCATAAATACCCAGTTTTCCGCACAGGCCCCATTTGCTGTAGTGCGGTATGGACCGTGGCCCCACAGATCCTGCCATGTACAGCTCTTCCAGAAAGTAAAGGCCCTAGTTGATGTACCCTCCCCTCTGGAAGCTGGCTGTCACACAGACACCAGTTCTGGTTGTTGGATAGCAGTCATCAAGGTATGCTGCAGAATACTCCCTTCCTTAGTGAAAGGACATGGAACTGGAGAAACAAAGATGCAAGTAGCTCCCACTTTTATGTAGTCAAAGCAGATAAAAAATGTGGATTCTCTGTCTGCAATCTCAAAACAGGTTTGTGGAAGTTCTTCTGACAAGTGTCCTCTCTAGGCTATTCTCCAGACAGATTGATTGATGCTCTTCACAGCAGGGTAGCCTCCAGTCTGGAATACTCACAACTGAGGGCCAAAGAGGCGTGAAGTTTCTTCAATTGGCTTTTAACCAGTCACACTGAATAGTGATCAGGATGAACACAGCAGGCTAGCAGGTAGTTCTCGTTATGAGGTCCCTCCTCCTCAAAGGCCCTGCCCCCGCCTCAGGCAGTTTCTTTTTCTTCTTCAAGTGGACAGGTTTGAACGTGAATTGTAGAAGTCAGTATAAAGGCCATGTGCTTGCACCCTCTATAGCAGTTCTATGCGATCAAGCAATGCTGATTTACGTCAAGGTGATGCGTGTGTATGCACACTCAATGTAGTATACATCCTTTCTCCAAGCAACTTTGATGTCCATGTAAGACGACAAGTGCTGCGTGACCTACATTCTCTCTGCGAACCCTCTTAAGTGTTGAGCAGCTATTTAAGCACAAAGCTGGTGTACTGACACTGCCCACAGACTCCTACTGCACCAAAGAATTTCCATTTCTCCACCAAGCAGCTGATGACTGCTGACAAAAAGGAATTAGTTTGGCGGCACTTTCCGCATACGATTCCTGAAAATGACCAAATGGAACTGAAACAGATATCAAATCATGCCAATAAAACCAAGTAATATAGGAGAATCACCAGAGTTATCTGGATGACCTAATGCACTGCCGTGTCACTCAAGAGAGTGTACAGAATCATGAACATTATATCAATACACTGTAATCAGCATTCAGTAATAGGACTCAATTAAACATAAATGTATCCACATTTAGAAAATGACAAATGGCATTGAATCTTCCAACGTTGTTATGATGCTTCTTTTATTGGAAAGTTCAAGAGGATAATTGTTGATTTCACAAAATCCAGGTTCTAGATATATCACATTCTTGTAAATTAAAAATCCCAATGCATTTCGGGCGGTAACATATGCCCTTCTTCAGGGGAATCTATAGAAAACGATAATAGACAGAATAGTATAAGCATCTCATTGAGCGGACACAAATGTTATCTTACAAATGAGGCTAGGAATTTATAAAAAAATATATGGTCATCAACTGGTGAGTTAAGGAAAATGTGATGAATTAATTAAGAGATGCCAAATCACCATGTCAGAAGAGCGATGAAATAAAGAGTAAGATACCCAAGTGAACTAGATTGAAGCAAATAGAAAACCACATGGAAAGGCGGGAAAGAAAAGGAGTACGAAACGGCAGGTTACTGGGAAACTAATGAACCTTACCTATTCGAATAGAGAACTCGACTAAACGAGGATTCAGAAGAACAAGCCAGCGCGAGGGCGATTCTCTAACTGTGTACTATGACTTGTGATATGGAAAGCGACTGTGAAAAAGAAGGTGAGAGCCGTAATCAGTGATGGGAAAACCAACGGAATTGATTGTGCATCAGACCGTGTTATGAAAACTTACTTCAAAAGTTTCCAGACGCTAATAGTTAAGCAGAAAAAAAAACAGTATGGAGATTCCTAGGAAAATGAAAAAAATGAAAAAAACGGAACAGTTGCTAAACATTCTGTTAGAAGCTTAATGTGTCAAGAATAGGAAAAATACATATGCCGTCAGCACTCACCAGATAGTAACCGTAGAGTCAAAAATAGCCGATACGCCCAGAGTTCGCCAAGATTTGTGAGCCGTCAAACAGGTCACGGTGGGTGCAACAGAGTCGAACGGCTACGCATTGTAGTAATAGTGATAGACAAGAAAGAAGGACTAAACTAAAGAGTGGTATAATGGGGGCCATCTTGGAAGAGGTTGTGGTAGGAGAGAAGTGTGAATAAAGATAGCGAGAAGAGACATAAAAAAAACGTGAAAGAAAAGGCTTGAGATGACAATCGCCATGTGTTATAATCAGTATAGATACAAGCACATCAGGGGTAGCCCAGCTAATTGAATCAAATACTATAAAGTTCACATTCAGTATGAACAAGAGAATATTGCGGGTGAATACAAAAAAGCTATTTACAAGTGAATACAATAAAAATTTCACCACTCAGTAATACATATGAACCATGCAATAACAAGGGGGGCGCTAGGTGGCGCTAAACCAAGATGGCCGCACTGCAGTGAGGCTCTCGCCAGATCGAGCCTTTGAAATATCCTTCTGACCATCCTGACCGGGAAAAACTGCCCAGACACCTCGCCATCGTGTCTGCGCCACTCCAAGGGTCACAGCGGTGCTTAATCCGTCGAAATCGGCCTACCGGAGGTGGAGATATTCACCAAAATCCCTGGGAGCGGACTGAGGTAAAGGTCCGAGACCTGCCTATCTGCGGGACCCGCCTGCTGGGAAACTCCGAGGCTCTGCGGCCTCATCGGAGCCACACCGGCACCGAACGGAAGAAGACACAGACACTGTCGAGGAAAAGGCGCCGGCGACATTGTGGTACGGAAACCTGCATGAGAGTACGGTGAGCCCTGCTGAAAGAAGAAGAGAAGCGAAAAGCGCGAACTTCAAAATCATTGGCGGGAAAGGCCTGCTGACTCAACGGACCCGGCGGCTGCAAGTAGCTGCGACCGGCGCTTCACCACACACTGCATGATCGGCTGGAACGGCGCAAGCAGAGCCAGGGACAGCGTAATTGCAGAGCGCTACATGACACTCTGCAGCGGCGGGCGACCGGACCCGCCCGATCATCAGCGACGACCTCCCCACGGCCTGCTAATCGCCAGAAGCGACCCGCAATTATCCCTGAGGCCTGGGGGCCAAGAACTGGTGCCAGCGTGACCGGTCACACAGTAAGTGACATTGCGTGAACAAACACACTGCACTGCCGCGGATGCCGACAGAGCCTAACCGCTCCCACGCTGCGACCTCCCTGCCGCCTATTAATGACCTGCAGAGGGCTGTAAATTTACCCCGAGGCTTAGAGGCCTATACTTGCCAGGAAGACTTGCACACCGGGGGATCCGATAGAAGATTGGAGCAGGGAGAGTATAATAAGCACAGCGGACTACCCCCCAGGTACTTAATCTGCCCCTCGTACTACCCTCCCAGGTGATGCTATAGCCCAATAACTCCGCCGGCCCCTAAGTACACTGACCGGTAAACACTGCTGGCAGCTCACGGTCTGACTGCTCGCCTTCTGGGGACTGACTGCCTAACACGAAGGGACGTCGCTTCTCCCCCCAACTGCAAACACTAGCGAGCTTCCTCTCAAAGAGAGCACTTAAAGCCCTATCAAATAAGGAAGCTGCCGCTGGAACGTGAAGTGAAGGAAGGTGGCTTGGGACCGATATCGGTCTATACCTGCGCCACACAAAGTCGCTTGGTGGCTTAACATATAGACACACCAGTCACAATTCAGTCATTTGTCAGTGGCTCCGTAGGGCTGTAGAATAACACATCCCTCATCACAGTTAGTCCCTACCAGATGTGACACTGCTTCCCCTGGTGCTCACCTGCTGTTGTCTGGACATTGTGGACAGAGACGCTACATGAAGCACTTTGTCCTGTAACCATCTCCAGCCCAAATTGAGGATATAAGGAACGCACTGCCGGGCCCACGGTCTCCATCTACGTCTCGCCGCACGGGAAGATAAACTGCGCCAAGGAAGACGCCACAGGCCGGAAATACGCCCCGTGCGCCACTCACGGCCGTAACCTTCACCTCATCTCACGGAAGGCATACTGTTCGCAGTCCCACTCTGCCCCGACTACTCCCGGACTACCGGACAGGGACCCAGCTCACTGCGCGCTGGCTGCCGCTGCCAAGCCGGCCCCGCGAACGCCAAGACGCGACATGGGCCGAAGCGATGCCAAACAATCTAAAATACCATTTGAAGCTAAAAAGAACCCCAAGGGGGTACTGGAGCCGGAGGATAGCCCTGCCGCCCGAGGTCCCCCGGATGAGGACTGGAAAACCTTGCTGATAAGCATGCAACAAAGCTTATCTAACATAGACTCCAAAATTGACACAATGAACACTCGCATGGACAGTGTTGTCACAAAACTGGAACAACATGACACCAGAATCAAAGATGCGGAGGAAAGAATCTCAACACTAGAAGATGGCGCCACCTCCAATAGCAGACAAGTGACCCAAATGGACAGGCTCCTAAAAATCATTGCTGAAAAGAACGAAGATTTAGAAGCGAGGTCCCGGCGCAACAACATTCGCATTTTGGGCCTTGCGGAATCCACCAACACGGGGAAAATGGAGGTATTCATCGAAAATCTGGTCATTGAACTATTTGGCAAAGAATCATTCTCCCCGCACCTAATAGTAGAACGGGCCCACAGATCCTTGGCCGCGCGCCCACCACCAGGGGCCCAGCCGCGCCCCATCATCGCGAGATTCCTAAATTACAGAGACCGAGACGCTGTGCTAAGAAGAGCAAGAGAGGTCGGTGCGGTGGGATATTGTAATACTACGCTCTCCTTCTTCCCTGACTTCACCCCGGCGGTACAGGAAGCCAGGAGGAAATTCTCAGGAGTGAAGAAGAAACTTCAAGTGCAAGAACTGACTTACGCCATGTTGTATCCGGCAAAATTGAAAATATCCTACCAAGGCAAGCAATATTTCTTCCAAAACCCACAGCAGGTGGAGGACTTCTTCAAACAACACAAAAAAAGAGACAACACCAGAGGAAGTGCTGAAAGACATCGCTCCAGATCCCCCTCGCCCATGAACCAGCAGGAATAACATGCGGCCATAACGACTGCTACACCTAAGCTGAGTATTTACGAACAAGACTCCAATAATCTGGTGAGGTACACTTTACCATACTTTTGCATGAACCGGATTATATTGCTGATTGGGCTCGATCACCCACCTCCGTCCCACGCAGAGAGACCGGGTACTTACCTGGCTCCTAGTGGGTGCAAGTAGGGAGGTGGATGGCAGGTTGGGCGCCCCTAGAACTGACCCCCGATGGGCGAGCCCCAATACCCCCCCTCTGCAAGAAGAGTAGGGGAATCTGTATTGTTACTTCTGTTTCTACGTTGGGGAGAGGGTGGGAGGGCTAGGGGTGGGTGGGTTCCAAATTCCCGGCGGGTTGGGGTTGCCGGAGTGGGAGGGGAAGTGTCCCAATACGATGCATGCATGAAAGTACTACTTGTCATTTATTCAAGTTATTGGGCATGCCAGACAGGAAGTTGGGGATCATGTTACGAATCTGATGCCAAATGCTATAAAGAAATAGATGTTGTAGACCTGTGTTTGACATACTTTCTAATGTGCACATGGGGGACGTAGCTAGATCGCAACCTGCCTCGCAGTTACAGATTGCCTCCTGGAATATACGAGGGTTAAATAACCCGAGGAAGAAGAGGCAGATTCTGGGGTATCTAGACAGGCAAGGGATCTCCATTGCTATGCTGCATGAGACACACAACTCCACATGGATCCCCCTCATTCGCTTCAAAATGGGCAACGAGCAGGGTGTTCTCATCTTATTCTAATTATGCTAGAGGGGTGGTAATTCTTGTACGACGAGGGACGAATTTTACTCCGCTGGAACCGAGATAGACTCCGAGGGACGTTACTGTATGATCTGGGGGAAACGACACGCACATACAATATTGTTTGCATGTTATTATGGCCCTAACACGGATGACCCGACTGCCCTTCTTACATTGTGGGGAAAAATACAGACCCTAGGGATTGCTCACTTGGTACTGGGGGGTGACTTCAACACGGCTCTAATACCCGGGTCGGACAGATCGTGTCCGCAAGCCTCTCATTACACGAACACTCAACGATCACTATGGGGAATAGTGAATGAACACCACCTGGTTGATTCATGGCGACACCACCATGCCACCGTCAGGCAAGGCACCCACCACTCCACTTTCCACTCCACATGGTCCCGACTAGACTATATATTCTTGTCAGCAGGACTGTCCCCATGGTTATCCAAGGCACGCCACCTGGCGCGTACGTTCTCTGACCACTCACCGGTCCTAATTTCCCTGCAGATTCCCCTCAGCGTGGCCCCTTACCTGAATTGGCGACTGAACCCCGCACACCTTACAGATAAGGTCTTCACTGCTGAATTAGAACAAGACATCACGGAATTCTTCGAACGGAATGTTAATTCAGTCGCTAGTCTCACTACTGTGTGGGAGGCCTTCAAAGTGACAATAAGAGGGAGTTGTATAGCCAAGGGAGGGGGAGTTCTGAGAACACTACGAGACGACATACGCAAGTTAGAAATCGAGCTCAGACAGCTAGAACGAGAGATAGCTCAGGGGGACAAAGGCCGCGTAGCCCAGGCCCGGCTCCGGGAAAAACTGAACGAACACTCTGAACTGGCAGATAAGGAATGCAAATTCCTGGGGAAGCCCTTCATTGCTCGATTATATGGAGAGGGTGACAGGCCAGGTAAAGCGCTTGCTTCTGCAGTTAGAGCCCCTAGATACCAAAATTATGTCTCCACTCTACTAGACAAACACGACATACCACAACGAGATCTCACAGAGCAGCTCCTAGTGCTAACCGAACACTACACCTCGCTTTACACCTCACATAGAACTGACAAACTCAACTTGCAGGAATACCTAGAAGACACTGCATTAGCCTGGTTAGGCCCGTCCCAACAAAAATTCCTCCACCATGAGCTTGAACTGGATGAGGTCAAGGACGCAATTATGTCCATGAAGTCCGGGAAAGCGCCAGGATCGGATGGCCTACCGATTGACTTTTATAAAACCTTCATACATGTGCTAGCACCCATACTGAAGCAGGTCTTTTATGACGCGTTAGAGGTAGGCTCACTCCCGCCTACAATGCGAGAAGCACTAAAACCTCCAGAACACTGCGATTCATACAGACCTCTCTCATTGCTAAATACAGACAGCAAGATCTTAGCAAAAGTTCTCGCCACGCGCCTCAACCTCCTTATGGAGCGGCTCGTTCTCCCAGACCAGGCAGGGTTTGTCCCAAATCGCGCTACATCCCATAACTTGCGTACTCTCCAAACGGTGCTGCAGGATATTAATCCTAAATGTGAAGCAGCTGCTGTATTTCTTGACGCCACAAAAGCGTTCGACTCCCTGGAATGGGATTACCTCCTTGCACTGCTTGAAAGGATGGGAGTCCCCTATAATTTCATAGACTGGATTCGGCTACTATATTGTAAACCTCAAGCTACGGTGTTGCTCAACGGGGCCCGCTCTGCTCCGTTTGAGATTCAGAGAGGAACCCGACAGGGCTGCCCATTATCCCCAATACTTTTTGCGATCGCCATTGAGCCCCTAGCCGCTAAACTCCGACAGCACCATAACCACCGCTCCCTCATTTACCCGGAACGGCAACTCCTGATCGCGCTATACGCAGATGACATGACCCTCTATGTGGACAAACCACAAGAAAATCTAAATCCTTTGCTACGGGAGATAACCAAATTTGGTGCAATAGCGGGGATACAAATAAACTGGGCAAAATCGGCCATGCTCCCTCTAACTGAAAAGACCGAGGAATTTCCTCTAGATTACCCCCTAGTGTGGGAATCGGAAGAAATAAAATATTTAGGAATCATAATCACACGAAACCGGGAAACCCTTATCAGAGCCAATTACGGAACTGCACTAGACAAACTGACGGACAAAGTAACCAAATGGATACACCTTCCTCTATCCATGGCAGGCCGCATTTCCCTTGTTAAAATGGTTGTCCTTCCCAAAGTGTTGTACCTTTTCACTAATATTCCCTATAACCCCGGCTCATGTTTCTTTCGCGCCCTCGACTCTCAGTTGTCGCGACTGATCTGGGGAGGCAAGCAGGCCAGACTCAGCCTGAAGACGCTAATGCTCCCCTACCACCAAGGGGGGTTTGAAGTCCCGGACTTCCGAAAATACTACGACTGCGCCCAAGGACATTTCGCTGCATACTGGTTCCACCCCCCCCCCCCCAATTCATGGCCCACCTGGCGGTGGAAGATGGATACATGAGACCGGAACAACCTTCGGGATATCTCTATACAGCAGTCAGTATGAAGGATAGAGACCCCACTACAGTAGACTGTACTATCAGGGCTTGGACACGTATCGCAGAACATATGGAAGTGCATTTCTTTTACTCACCTCTGATGGGACTGGCAAACGATCCTAGAGTGAGTATCGCATGTGAGGAAATTGGACGCAAGTTCCTCGCAAAACTCGCTATTTACACCTGGGGAGATCTTTACCTCCAAGGTACTTTTCGCACGGCAGCACAGCTCTTTGGAGACAGATCCCCCACGATGATGGATACTTTCCTGTACGTTCGGCTCCGGCAAAACATTAAAACCATCACACCCAACTTCCCTGATGAGCCGGAAACCATGACACCTCTGCATTCCATACTCCAGGCAGACACCCCAAAGCATGTGGTCTCTATGTTGTACAAACACGTCCAGATAGCCCCATCTCCGCCCCCCCTCAGGGCTAGACAGGATTGGGACAATGACCTGGACGATCCCATGACGGACGAGCAATGGGAGCTGAGCTGCTCTCACACACACGCCGTGACAGGTAATGCCCGCCTCAGATTGGTACACTATAAATTCTTGCACCGGCTCTACTTCACGCCTGCTAAGCTGCACCGACTAGGTCTTAGAGACAACGATCGATGTCTTAGATGTGGCAGGCCTGGCGCTGACTTCATACACCTAGCATGGAAATGCCGAGCAGTGGCCACGTACTGGATAGAAGTGTTTGAGGCTTTATCGGAAATGATCGGAATATCCACTGACCCTTGCCCTAAAATAGCCTTACTCGGACACAGCAACCCGGCATTAAAAACACACCGAAAATTCTTTGCACTAAGCCTCCTATTGGCTAAAAGACAAGTGGCGTGCAGATGGGGTAGGGGAAGGGCGCCTAAATTTAAGGACTGGCTTAGTACTATGGCTACGTGGCAGGAGCAAATCCACAACTACGCCGACCTTCTACCTCATAATTCGCGCCCCAAAGACCTACGGGGTCCACTCACTACATATCTGCTCCAGGCACAAGATAATGACGAATCTGAAGTGGAGGACGGTGGAGAGATGTGTAGTAATAGCCGTGCCATCGCCCCTCCCCCAGGGCTCACACCCCCGAACGACGTGGCAATCTAATTCCAACACACACCCCCTAATCTCTTCCCCCGGCCAGTAAATGTGCGCCCCAGACCTAACATGTATAGGCAAATGACACATCGCCCAGGACACCCTTGGACACAAGCCAGTAGCTACACAGGAGGAGCGGACTGCGAGGCTGTTGACCCCCCCCCTTTTTTGTTTTCTTTGCTTTGGTGTATGGTATCACACTAGGAAACACTTACTACATCACATCCAGGACATGACACAACATCAGATTCTTTGAATGGCATCAAAAAGTTATACCTTCCCTGATAATGAATGACGTTACGTGGTGCGTGATTGTAATATTAGGAATGCCCGGCAATATACACTGTTGCAGGACGACACACTGGTAATCCACACGGCAAGTTCCACCACACCATATACACCGTATTGTAGCCTCATTAGGGGAAGGAAAAGTGAATTATATGTAATAAAGTTGAGTTAAAGAAACAAAACCAAAAAAATAAAATAAAAGGTAACCTCAAAAACTCGTTGCTTATACACTGCAATGTGATCAAGATGTTTAGATGAAAGCTTCCTATATAGCCCACGTCTAGATACATCGCGGCCGGCCCGGATGGGTTGTAGGCGACATGCTGTGTTAGGGGTACACCCCCATCAAGAAAAGTATATACAACTTCATAGGGCATGTCAAGGCTGCCGGCCTACTGATGTGGGTTGTAGGCATTACAGCAGTGTATTATGTGTTATTGACCAATAAAGGTTTTCAAAAACAAACAAAAAACAACAAAAAAAACAACAACAAAAAAACCATGCAATAACAATCTGTGATCAGAATAGTCAGTGAACATTATCAAGCAAAAACAATCTGAATAGTCAGTAAACATGACAGATACCTATATACACATTCATAGAAAACAGGCAAATTCAAATTTATCATTCAACCCAAGGGGGGTCAATGATTGCATGAACCAGATCCAATGGGTTTCTCGCTGGGATAAAAATGTACTTATGTCACGATCAGGACGATGCTCAATTACTTCAAGTACCCCACATTTTAATTGAGAAATGTTGTGTCTCATTATACGCCAGTGTTGAGCAATAGGACAACTAGCTGTATTAGTTCTGATGCGGCTTTTATGTTCAGTTATACGAGTACGCAAGGCCCGTTCAGTTTTCCCTACGTAAAATAAGTTGCAAGGACATTTGATGAAGTATACCAAGTGATGACTATTGCATGTGGCGTTGAATTTCAGAGGAATAGGTTTTCATGACCTGGGGTGATGTATAAGTCTACCAGTGATGACATTATTACAGTTTGAATAGTTCATGCAGGTCATCATGCCTTTATAAATAACAGATGGTTTTAAGTGGTTGACTTAAAATTTCTTTCAAATTACGCGATCGCTTGTAAGCAAACATAGGAGGTTCAGAGAACAACCCTTTGAAATCAGGTTCTGAACGTAGAAGGGCCCACCTATCAAGTATAATTGATTTTACCATTTTAGATTGGGTTGAATATGTGGAAACAAAAGCCTCTCTTTTGGGAGAGTTTGACTTCACAACTTTTTGCAATAAGTCTTCGCGTTTAAAGGCCAAGGCCCCTGGCGGCTGCCTGTTCTATTACAGTAGTAGGGTAGCCTCTTTGTGCACATTTTTGCTTGAAAGTGTCAATGGTCTGCATGCCAGTTAGCTTGTTAGAGTTTATGCGTTTAATGCGCAAGAATTGCGAGAATGGTAGGTGGCGCTTCAGTGACCAGGGGTGAAAACTCTGGTAAACCAGAGCATTATTGCGGTCAGTCTTTTTTGTGAATACAGAGGTTTCAATGTTACCATCAGTTAAAGTAATCCAGACATCCAGAAATGAGATTTTCTTTGCTTCGATTTGATGGGTGAATTGAATGCGTGGATTGATGGTGTTGAGATCATGAATGTTGTGTTCGAGTTCAGATCGTGACCCGCGCCATATGATAAAAATATCATCGATATAGCGTTTGAATTCAATTAGATGTTCAGTCCAGTGTGGTTGAGACAAAATATGCTCATTCTCGTATTTCATCATAAAAATATTGGCATAACTTGGGGCTCCCGAAAAGCCCATAGACGTGCCATTGGACTGGAGAAAGAAGCGACCCTTCCATTGGAAGTAGCTGTGGAACAAACAGAATTGTAGTATCTCCAGAAGAAAAACGCGATTGGCCCTAATTTTGTCAGTTCTCAGAAGTGCCCATTCAATGGCTTCTATACCCTCAAGATGAGGAATGGAAGTGTACCACGAAACAACGTCCACTGTACATAACCAGACCTTCTCATTGGTTGGTATGTGGGTGTTATTCAAGATGTTAAGTAAATGAGTGGTATCCTGGACATATGTTGAACTAGATTGAACAATTGGTTGCAAGAATGTATCTAAATAGCGTCCCAGAGTGCCGTGAAGGGAACCGCATCCTGACACTATGGGTCTCAGGGGGGGATCAATCAGAGATTTATGAATTTTAGGTAACATGTACAGACGAGGTCTGCGTGGTAATTTCGTAAACAGATATTCTTTTGTTTTCTTATTGATCCATTTCATATCATCAGCCTTGCTCAAGATCACATCAAGGACTCGTGAGAATTCATTGGTAGGATCATTAGATAGTGGGAGGTATGTGGAAGTGTCTTGTAACATGCTTTCAATTTTGAGGTCATATTGTGACTGGTCCATGACCACCAGAGCGCCGCCTTTATCAGCTCTCGTGAAATGTAAATTGGTGTTAGATTGTAATGAACGTAATGAATCTCTCTCGTTTCTAGAAACATTAGGAGCAGAGTGAGACACTAAGGGTAACTTAGTAATGTCTTGTTTGACTAGAGTTCAATGGCCTTATGCGAGATAGGTGGTATGAAAGTGCTTTTCGGTTTGAACTCCTGATATTCAGCCAGCTCTGGAGTTGTAGAACTGGTCTCAATGGTTGAAAAGAAGTGTCGTAGTCGCAATTTTCTTGTGAACATGAATAGTTCTACTTGAGAATCTAAGCTTCTAGCCTGATTTGTAGGGACAAAAGAACAACCTTTGCTTAACACCGCCATTTGGGTCTGTGTCAACTGTTTGGATGAAATATTAATAACTAATGTTTCTTTTTCCTGCTTGGTTTTGCCGAATCGATGACCTCTACGGGTTTGGCTGCGATAGTTTCTATGGGCGGTTGGTTGGCTGCTGGGCTGATGGATAAAAAAGTCTTAGATTTAGTGGAACTACCAGTAGCAGTGTCGAGAATAGGTGGTACTGGTGGACGAGTCATTTGGGTATCTGTGACTCGAACACAACATTCATGATCTCAACACCATCAATCCACGCATTCAATTCACCCATCAAATCGAAGCAAAGAAAATCTCATTTCTGGATGTCTGGATTACTTTAACTGATGGCAACATTGAAACCTCTGTATTCACAAAAAAGACTGACCGCAATAATGCTCTGGTTTACCAGAGTTTTCACCCCTGGTCACTGAAGCGCCACCTACCATTCTCGCAATTCTTGCGCATTAAACGCATAAACTCTAACAAGCTAACTGGCATGCAGACCATTGACACTTTCAAGCAAAAATATAAACAAAGAGGCTACCGTACTACTGTAATAGAACAGGCAGCTGCCAGGGTCTTGGCCTTTAAACGCGAAGACTTATTGCAAAAAGTTATTAAGTCAAACTCTCCCAAAATAGAGGCTTTTGTTTCCACATATTCAACCCAATCTAAAATGGTAAAATCAATTATACTTGATAGGTGGGCCCTTCTACGTTCAGAACCGGATTTCAAAGGGTTGTTCTCTGAACCTCCTATGTTTGCTTACAAGCGATCACGTAATTTGATAGAAATTTTAAGTCAACCACTAAATCCATCTGTTATTTATAAAGGCATGATGACCTGCATGAACTGTTCAAACTGTAACAATGTCATCACTGGTAGACTTATACATCACCCCAGGTCAGGAAAACCTATTCCTCTGAAATTCAACGCCACATGCAATAGTCATCACTTGGTATACTTCATCAAATGTCCTTGCAACTTATTTTACGTAGGGAAAACTGAACGGGCCTTGCGTACCCGTATAACTGAACATAAAAGCCGCATCAGAACTAATACAGCTAGTTCTCCTATTGCTCAACACTGGCGTATAATGAGACAACATTTCTCAATAAAAATGTGGGGTACTTGAAGTAATTGAGCATCGTCCTGATCGTGACATAAGTCAATTTTTATCCCAGAGAGAGACCCATTGGATCTGGTTCATGCAATCACGGACCCCCTTGGGTTGAATGATAAATTTGAATTAGCCTGTTTTCTATGAATTTGTATATAGGTATCTGTCATGTTTACTGACTATTCAGATTGTTTTTGCTTGATAATGTTCACTGACTTTTCTGATCACAGATTGTTATTGCATGGTTCATATGTATTACTGAGTGGTAACATTTTTATTGTATTCACTTGTAAATAGCTTTTTTGTATTCACCTGCAATATTCTCTTGTTTATACTGAATGTGAACTTTATAGTATTTGATTCAATTAGCTGGGCTACCCCTGATGTGCTTGTATCTATACTGATTATAACACTTAGCGATTGTCAGCAAAAGCCTTTTCTTTCAGTGTTTTTTTTTATATCTCTTCTCGCTATCTTTATTCACACTTCTCTCCTACCACAACCTTCTACAAGAAGGCCCCCATTACACCGCTCTTTAGTTTAGTCATTCTTTCTTGTCTATCACTGTTACTACAACGCGTAGCCATTCGGCTTGGTTGCACCCACCGTGACCTGTTTGACGGCTCACAAATCTTGGCGAACTCTGGGCGTATCGGCTATTTTTGACTCTACGGTTACTATCTGGTGAGTGCTGACGGCATATGTATTTTTCTTATTAGTGACACATTAAGCTTCCAACAGAATGTTTAGCAACTGTTCCGTTTTTTTCATTTTTTTCATTTTCCTAGGAAGCTCCATACTGTTTTTTTCAGCTTAACTATTAGCGCTGGAAACTTTTGAAGTAAGTTTTCATAACACGGTCCGATACACAATCAATTCCGTTGGTTTTCCCATCACTGATTACGGCTCTCACCTTTTTCACAGTCGCTTTCCATATCACAAGTCATAGTACACAGTTAGAGAATCGCCCTCGCGCTGGCTTGTTCTTCTGAATCCTCGTTTAGTCGAGTTCTCTATTCGAATAGGTAAGGTTCATTAGTTTCCCAGCAACCTGCTGTTTCGTACTCCTTTTCTTTCCCGCCTTTCCATGTGGTTTTCTATTTGCTTCAATCTAGTTCACTTGGGTATCTTACTCTTTATTTCATCGCTCTTCTGACATGGTGATTTGGCATCTCTTAATTAATTCATCACATTTTCCTTAACTCACCAGTTGATGACAATATATATTTTGTTATAAATTCCTAGCCTCATTTGTAAGATAACATTTGTGTCCGCTCAATGAGATGCTTGTACTATTCTGTCTATTATCGTTTTCTATAGATTCCCCTGAAGAAGGGCATATGTTACCGCCCGAAATGCATTGGGATTTTTAATTTACAAGAATGTGATATATCTAGAACCTGGATTTTGTGAAATCAACAATTATCCTCTTGAACTTTCCAATAAAAGAAGCATCATAACAACGTTGGAAGATTCAATGCCATTTGTCATTTTCTAAATGTGGATACATTTATGTTTAATGGAGTCCTATTACTGAATGCTGATTACACTGTATTGATATAATGTTCATGATTCTGTACACTCTCTTGAGTGACACGGCAGTGCATTAGATCATCCAGATAACTGTCTGGTGATTCTCCTATAGTATTTGCAAAGGCTTACAGGGCCTTTTTCCTACTGCACGCATTTTTCAAACTTCTTTGTTTAATATTAGTCAAACCTTGTTAATCCGGATTCTTGTATTTAATCGAGTGCAGTCTGGCCGCTCCCCTTTCTGTTTTCAAAATAAAACCAAGTAAAGCAGGCACCTGTGCTTGACTTTATATTAAGATGAGCACTTCTAATATGTACTCTCGGATAACTGAGCACATTAAAAATTACGTACAGGTTAAGGCGAATACTACTTTGAGACGTAGTGTCAAAGCAGTAACGCTTCGTTAAATCGTTAATCACCATAATGATAATAAAAAGTACCCTCTCTTTTCAAATGGAGAGTTTTGTTTGAACATTGTACGCGATACGTGTACTGCCTGAACTAAATCGCCTGTCCCCAGACCACACTACAAGAACAGTTCCCTGTGCCACTCCATGAATGTCAAAGCCTAAAGAGGAGGTATGTGGCACTCAGAGAGTTTGTATTAGTACCTGGTTTCTGTATTTAAAAGAACCCCAGCAATACTTGTCACAAGTATTACCTAACAGCCTTTGAGTCACCCAGGCCCTGGAGAACTGGACTGATAGCTTACAACATGCTTCTGTTGCAGCAGTTTCCCTGTTACTGTAATAAAGGCCAGAGCATGGCACATAGCCCAACATGCAAGTTTTATTCACAGATATATTTAGGGTTCATGAACAAGTTTAACCAGGTGGAGTAGATAGCAGAACAGGTTTTGGATTCCACCCTGTACACAACTGCTTACTCACATACAGAATGCCAGCATTTCAATTCAGGATGTAGTCCATAAAGGCGTTCCCCTTTTAATTTAGGGGCAGAGGTGAGAAAGGGTTGCAGGATAATTGTATAGACCTCATAGCCATTCATGGAGGCAGCTGTTTTGGCAAGTCCTATGGTTTCTCCAAACTGGTACAGAACATTTCCTTCACTGTCCACCAACTGCATGCCGGGAGCCGCTACCCAGCAGGCTTAATGGCAAGAAAAGCCTTTTCTTATTACAGCAGGCTTCTGCAATGAGTAGCTCACGAGCAACCTGCAAGTAGCTCTCATGTGTGCAGCCCAGCCTACTAAACAGCCCTGCCAAGTGTCACGCATCAGGCGTGACACTATCTCATTTCAGTGCTGTGGTCCGCATCACCGCACTGAAATGGAAAGTCACGCATTGTAGCGTCTCTTCCATGGTCAAAGGGGAGTGCTTCTAATGCAGCTTTAACTAGTGTGGAGCCCGGGGTAACTGTGCGCACAGCCGAGGAGTGCTCTGGCAGGCTTGGCGCCTGCCTCAGCTGCTGTTACAATATAATGCGCACTGCACGCACCTCAGGATTTTGTACACAACTTTATTTCAGGCACGTCGGGTGACGGTCCTCCCTCCTGCCGCCCGAGGCACTGTTCCCAAGAAATGTTTTTGCTCGCACCATAGTGGAAAATGTAATAATCCACACCGACAGCCAAGTGAACCTGGCCGCTGGAGTGGTTCCTCAGCTGCAGCCTCAGCCTCTACAGTGCACACCAGCAGCCTGTATCTTTAAATCATGCACAGAAGCCGTGTTGTCATGGGTGGGGCCGCCTGGGAGAGTCCGAGTTGTGGGCACCGGCTCCCAGAAGGTGCGTTATAGCTGAAAATAAGTAAGTGCTTGCAGAGGGTGTCCCTAATTCATAAACTGAAACGCTGTGTAATAACTAACAAGGAAGTGTTAATTATCTTCCAGGCTTGCGAATGTCTTCTCTGTACCTACGTTTTGCAAGGATTTTTTTTTAGCAGAAACTGCTGTTGCACTGTTACATAGCTGCCAAGGTTTCAGATTGCTATGTGTGACATTTCCATAATTTCAGAGTAATTATGAGTGACATTTCACCGACTATGAGTGACACTTTTTCACGGGAAAAATCAAGCAGATAAGATGAGGGAAACAAATATCTGAAATTACACCCTTTGAGCAACGTGACTGCATCAGCAAAAAGAATTTTTCATAGCATAGCAAGTCAGTGCAACAGTAGATCTTGATTTACACATTTTCCTGCACTGGGGCAACGTAGGTCTGAGACTGGCCTGAGTCACCATAGCACAGTAAGTAACTGTATGTAATATAATCTGACACACTGTACAACAAGCACCCACGGACTGCAGGCAGCTGCCTGATCGCGCTCTGCCAAAAAGGAATTTGCTAATTAACATGCACACGTACCCCACCAAACCCCCCACGCAGAGGCTGAATAAACTTAAACACTATATTTAGGCCTTAACCAGAAATATTTGCATATTTCCTGCCAGGTAACTCCGTGTAACCAGTGCTGACCGGTTCGAATTAGCTGATCAAACTGAACAAAGGGACAGTGCTGATTATTAAAAGAAAAATCCAGGACACCTGCAGCATAAGGGAGTCTGGAGGGCTCACAGGCGCTTTCCAAATGAATGTAATTTGAACAACCTCCTGAACTCAAGAGCCATAGAGTTTGCTGAGACCTGTATACTAGAGTGTTTGGACGTTCGTTCGGAGCTTCACTCGCCCCCCCCCCTCGCCCCCACCCCACAGCAACTTTATGTGATTGATCCTGTTCCAACAAGATTTTTTTTTTTTTTACAGAAACAGAACCGTTCAGATATAACAGTGCAACAGCAGTTTCTGCTAAAAAAAAATCCTTGCAAAACGTAGGTACAGAGAAGACATTCGCAAGCCTGGAAGATAATTAACACTTCCTTGTTAGTTATTACACAGCGTTTCAGTTTATGAATTAGGGACACCCTCTGCAAGCACTTACTTCTTTTCAGCTATAACGCACCTTCTGGGAGCCGGTGCCCACAACTCGGACTCTCCCAGGCGGCCCCACCCATGACAACACGGCTTCTGTGCATGATTTAAAGATACAGGCTGCTGGTGTGCACTGTAGAGGCTGAGGCTGCAGCTGAGGAACCACTCCAGCGGCCAGGTTCACTTGGCTGTCGGTGTGGATTATTACATTTTCCACTATGGTGCGAGCAAAAACATTTCTTGGGAACAGTGCCTCGGGCGGCAGGAGGGAGGACCGTCACCCGACGTGCCTGAAATAAAGTTGTGTACAAAATCCTGAGGTGCGTGCAGTGCGCATTATATTGTAACAGCAGCTGAGGCAGGCGCCAAGCCTGCCAGAGCACTCCTCGGCTGTGCGCACAGTTACCCCGGGCTCCACACTAGTTAAAGCTGCATTAGAAGCACTCCCCTTTGACCATGGAAGAGACGCTACAATGCGTGACTTTCCATTTCAGTGCGGTGATGCGGACCACAGCACTGAAATGAGATAGTGTCACGCCTGATGCGTGACACTTGGCAGGGCTGCTGTTATATCTGAACGGTTCTGTTTCTGTAAAAAAAAAAAAAAATCTTGTTGGAACAGGATCAATCACGTAAAGTTGCTGTGGGGTGGGGGCGAGGGGGGGGGGACGAGTGAAGCTCCGAACGAACGTCCAAACACTCTAGTATACAGGTCTCAGCAAACTCTATGGCTCTTGAGTTCAGGAGGTTGTTCAAATTACATTCATTTGGAAAGCGCCTGTGAGCCCTCCAGACTCCCTTATGCTGCAGGTGTCCTGGATTTTTCTTTTAATAATCAGCACTGTCCCTTTGTTCAGTTTGATCAGCTAATTCGAACCGGTCAGCACTGGTTACACAGAGTTACCTGGCAGGAAATATGCAAATATTTCTGGTTAAGGCCTAAATATAGTGTTTAAGTTTATTCAGCCTCTGCGTGGGGGGTTTGGGGGGGTACGTGTGCATGTTAATTAGCAAATTCCTTTTTGGCAGAGCGCGATCAGGCAGCTGCCTGCAGTCCGTGGGTGCTTGTTGTACAGTGTGTCAGATTATATTACATACAGTTACTTACTGTGCTATGGTGACTCAGGCCAGTCTCAGACCTACGTTGCCCCAGTGCAGGAAAATGTGTAAATCAAGATCTACTGTTGCACTGACTTGCTATGCTATGAAAAATTCTTTTTGCTGATGCAGTCACGTTGCTCAAAGGGTGTAATTTCAGATATTTGTTTCCCTCATCTTATCTGCTTGATTTTTCCCCTGAAAAAGTGTCACTCATAGTCGGTGAAATGTCACTCATAATTACTCTGAAATTATGGAAATGTCACACATAGCAATCTGAAACCTTGGCAGCTATGACTAAATTATAGGCTTTTGCTTATGTTGAATTAATGTGTCTCAAAATTGTGAAGTGTGTGTTTGAGATGAATATATGTATGTTGTTTCAGAACTGATGTTTTGAGAAAAAATGGATTTCCAAAATATATTTAAGAGCTGTTATTTGAGTGATAAATCATGCAGCTTTGCAGAGACTTATTATTAAAAGTATTACCTTGGTGCCAGGGGCATAGCAGCTGTGGCTGTCATGCATAACTCATCCAGAGGCATTTCAAATTGCTGGTAATAGGGCATAGAATGGCCACTACTGTCATTTTGTCTGATGTGGTTACGATTTCAACACAAATAAAGTAGCTCGAGATGATTTTCATTGAACATTAATAGCTCTTATTACAGGAAAGGTTGGAGACCTCTGTATTATAGAAAGCATTTGACTTTTAAAGTTGTCTGTTTAGAGGAAGGTACCAAATCACCTTGAAAATGTAGGAGCCAGGCATTAGGGTTTTACTGTATATATATTCAATTCTTCTAAATTCTACAATCTTTACATTTCATTTGGATTGTTATATTTGTTGTGAATTGCCTCAAGTATTTTTCGATACACGTAATTTGTATTACCTGACTAAGGTAGTATAGTTCTTTAAGAATGGGAGGGACTTTCGTTTCCCAGCCTATTGGAATTCGCTATATATACACCAATTGCCCGTCACCATACAATTCTTGTCTGATGTGACGGACCTATTCGCCGCCATTATCCACGCTCTATCCTGACGCCGCCACAGGTTCGTGCTTCGTTTAAGAACTATTTGCATTAATAGTAACGCTCTGTTTAATCAAAGTCCTGATAGACTAGTCTCGTATCTGTAGATGGAGAATATTTCTGTTAATCCGGAGAATCACGATTTTAAATAGCTGATGCGGTTACAATGTAATCTCTAACTTAATATGTCCATTCATTTTTTTCGACCCGTTTGTGTAAACAATTGTGTGTGGGATGCCTGCGCCTCACATTTGATCCGCCGTACATTTTTTATCCTTAGTGTCCGTTACCGAACTCTGTCAGCTACATCCTGACACTCGCCGCCGCTCCTAAATCTATATGCTTCTAAAACGAAAGATAAAAGAAATCGCAACACGAATGAACAATCCCTACTATTTTTAGGTATGTGCCGCTTTCAATCGCTCTATCGATATCGCTTAGAACAGGCCAAGCCAATAAACAAAGTACGGTAATAAAATAGAAGATAACTGTCCCTTTGCTTACTTATAGGGCAGAATTCATAATATTAAGCCGTGTTGTGACGCCGATATAGGAGAAGTACGGATATCAGCACTTAGGAGCACGCTTTCATTTTTTAAGTAAGTTTGCGACCCAATAAAGTGTTCAGGCTTCTGCAGGGGCGTTACCGGTAGGGCTCTGTTTTTTACATCCTTTTTGTGAAATTCTATCTTCACAGAGTTCACCCTAAAGAGACTATTATCAAGACAAGTTTCTGAAAAACGACGATCGTGTGCAATTTTAAATAATCATCTGTGATCAAAAGAATACTTAGGTAATCGTTTTCATATCAATAATACGCAAGACAGACATGTATCTTTGTGATTAAAAACAAGTTATATTTTCAATTATGACTTTTTATTCACAGATTATAAGGTATTGGGGAAAAATAAAGGATTGCACAGTATATCTAGTTCTCTCCATCAAACATTGGAGCAATTTATAACAAGTGATTACGGTATGTAATGATCAGAGTAGTCGTTTCGGCTTTTTCATCCCTGTCTTTTAAAACAAGTTCTCGTTCATTGGAAATGTACGCTAGGATAATAGGCATAATAATTTTCAGCTTACACAACTATATAGTTTTAGAACCCCAATATAGGTCTAAAATCCTCCTTACATCAAAAGTGTGGTAATCTCTCCAAGACACATGCCTTAGATCAGGGGATAATAAGATGAACAAATAAAATGTCTTTTGTCCTACTTTAGAAAAATTCGAAAATTATATGGGAATATAACATTTATATCTTTCTTTATACTCTTTTTCTTCTTTTTTTCTTCCACTTTTTCTGGGGCTTAGAAAATGTTGTGATATTTAAAATCTGTGTTTTGAAAAATCAATTACGACAGTGATGCATAAAAACAAATTGCTTATATAATCGAGTTAACATCACCTACTATACTGAATGTTCCATATAAATGTTTCTTCTTTAGTTTTTTGTTATACCCTAAAAGAACTTTCCATTATTTGTTTCAACCACCTATGTATGTGTCCTTAGGTCATGGTATTATTTGTTAGTGTTGTAAGAAATGTCTGGCAAACTGGATATATTAACCAAATTGAAAAATAGCTTTATTTATTGAAACACAAGTAAAAGTATATATCTTGTTATTACCTTTTTTGATTATAGAAACATGCTGATAAAGTCCTGATGAAGGCACATTGTGTGTGCCGAAACGCGTCGACAGGCAGAGATCGACTCCAGCATTGAGTTTTGGGAATCATCAAATTTCCTTTTAAACCTCTTTCTATATACTAGGGACTAGAATTTTTGATTATTGCATTCTTTCTTATGTCTCTTTTATGTAAATTTTGTACTTGATCGAAATGTTTATCAATTTTTATCAATGTTATTAAATTATATATGTGATCATAACGATTGGTTTTACTATTTTCTTTTACTTGTGTTTGCTTTTTGTTATACGTAGTTTTTGCCAGTTATCTACATTGCTTTTGCCTGGATATTATATTTTGCTACTTATTGGAGCCAGGCAACAATCCAAAGCAAAATCCACACTACTCTACCTATACAGAGGATCATTAATATGCATCAAAATACCTGAATGACAATGAAGGGTGGTAGTTTTTTTCTGTTAGTTTGCAAGAATTTAACGGCAGGAAAATAAACGTTTGCAACAAGTGGGGTGTAAAAGGAAAATTGAGGTTTGCTATTGAAGTTATGAAAAAGGCAAGCTCCCTCATTTATGTGCAGATAAACGCTTATTTTGGGGATTGACATAGGTACCATCATTTGCTCAGACAAGATGCAAACTATCCTATGAAACCCGCATTAAAAATATCCAAAGGCAGAGTTGTTTTTGCTGACTCTAATAAAGATTTGAACTAGAACACAACATAGGTCTCATTGGAGTTGCGTGTCACAGTAGTCCGCCTTAAAGAAAACTATTCTTGCTAAACGTGGGCAGGTGGCCATACTAGGGAAAAGTTTCTGCTCTTCTGAACTAGGCACCTGTATACACCCTGCTTTGAGATGCTACAATCTCAGCATCATCTCCGTCTGTCCCAGCAGCATTAATCCCATTCAAGGAACAAAACATTTGGTAGACGGCTTCTCATCTGTTTTGACGGCTATTCTCTAATCTTTTAATATTTGCTTCTGAAAAACAAAATCTCACAAACTGGGAGTTTGTTTCTGAAAAACAAAAAACTAATGCCACCTCACAAGCTGGGAGTCTACTATCAGGGTGATTATTGGCTGGTTTTTTTTTTTTTTTAAATGGGCGGAGTATGTGGGCCTTCTCTTTTGTCTGCGGGCCACCCTCCTCGCTGCGGTGTCTCCTTCTTGCAGTTGTCCTCCTCCTCGTGTCCCCCTACGTATTACATCTTGCATGAAGTGCACAGTTTATGCATGACGTAATACGTAGGGGGCGAGAGGAGGAGAAAAACGGCAAGGAGACGACACCGCGGCGTGGAGTAGTGCGGACCGCAGACAGAAGAGAAGGTAAGTGTTTTTTGTAATTTTTTTTGCAGGGGGCCGACTCGGCTGAGGGGCATACTCCGCTTCGCCACGGAGTCAGAGTTTTACCTCAACTTGACGTTCCCAGCGGAGCACGGAGTTGGTAAAACTCCGCTGGCGGAGCGCAGTACTAGGCCCGGGCTTAATATTTTTCTGTCCCTCCAGAAAACCCATTACACGGGACACACTATATAAGGCAGGCAGTGCAATACCTTTCCTCCAACATCCCTTACTCTGTCGAACTGTCTGAGGAGGCTTTAATTTAAAAAAGCCAATTGGGGTTCTATTGACAGAAGGCGTATCGTACGCCTGTGTCTAAATGAGGCAGGCGAACCAAAAGTTGGGGGGAGGGGGCAGATTACACCAAACTGTAAATGAGGCCCCAAGTACTTAAACTGAAGCAACTAGCAGCAGATTACGGCCAAAAAACAATTGAAGGCAGAGAGAACAGAGGATGAGATAATGTCAGCAGTTACTTCTTTAACAAATTCACTATTCATTAGCTATGTGGTGGGATTCTACATTTTATAGAAATGTGCAACGGCTGGATTGTGCATGTGTAAACTTTTTCAATAATGTTTGAAGCAGAGTGTTCTCAATAGATCCCCTGCCATGACTGCTTTAGGAGATCCAGTAAACCGCACACCATTAATGGTGTGCTGGCCTCTGCTACTTGCCTTCTTTTACAAGCGCCTGCCATAGCCATCACCAGGAAAATCCCATGAGACTCCCTGAATACCAAGATCGCTTTAAAAGCGATTGTGACAGAAACAAACGTTGGAGACAGTACATGGTCAGCAATCAGGCCTTCAGAAGCATATATGCAGAAGACTATATACACTGCGAAGTTGGCTGGAAAAACTAGATGATACCAAAAGGTACCTGGGGAGCTTTGTCTTAGTTCTTTTAGGAAGAGGGTAAAAAACATGAAATATTAATCGCCTGAATGCAAGGGTTCAGCTTAAGGGTGATTTATGTATGTATCTAAGTTGAGGTATTTGTTGAGTGCAAACCAAGTTCCTACAATGTGATGAGTGGAATAATGTTCCATGAGAAGGTGAGTCTCCAGTATCTCTCTAATTTGCCCGAAGGTTGGAGCAATTTGGATGTCGGTTGGGCTGCTGTTCCATATCCTGGGAGCGTAGAAAGAAAAACCCTGCCTTCCTGAATTTTTTCTATCTTACACATTTTTGTCACCAGCCTGGCGATGTCATGGCTTCGGGTATGGCACTGTCTGCCTGAGGGGGGTTTGTTTCTTGGCTAGATGTGTCAGGGTATCGTTTCTGGTTTCCTTGCAGGTTATTCAGGGCTGGGGGAAGGGGGGGGGGGCAATGTCTTTTATTATTGCTGGTATAACTTGGTTAAATTTCTATAGGCCATTGTTGAGCAGTGTTACAGTGTGTAGGAAACTGCTAACGGAAATCTGATCCTCCGTGCCAAAGCATTCAGCACTGTGATGCACTTGAAAACTCACAGGAATCAAGTGCATCATCTGCAGACAAGAAAAGATACAGGAACGTACCATCCTCCCATATGACCTCACCCTAATCAAAGCGTGCCGCTCTGCACACAGGTTCCCCGTCAACACAACTAAAGCTTATTTTATGCTTCTACAAACCCACCATCACAGACATAATAACAGAGGCAAAGCAGTCTTTAAAGCAGTCACACAGTGCTTCAACCCAAACCTAGACCATGCTCTTACAGAGAGTAAATGCCATCAATGACTTCTTCATTGAGATTCACAAAATCAAATTCCCATCGTCAGCACAGCAAAGACTTCCATGCTACACCCGCTTGACAAACTGATCGTCAATCATAAAAGCTTGCACACAGTTGAGAAATTCATGTTTATGCTTTCGACAGAGGAATTTCGATTTATGTAGCGTCCCTTGAATTAATCTTAATTGAAACTTCTGGCTAATGGTGTTCTTCTCATACTATCCTGCTTAAATGAGTGATGTGAACATGGACAATTTTTCTATCTTCGAGCGTTTTTTAGGGAAAGCTGGGATTTAGGTACGGGCTGTTTGATTTCAGACAGTTTGATTCTCCCATAGTTAACAGGTGGAAGTAGTAAGGGGAAGCAAAACGTACACATAAGCACAAAGTAAGCCATCATATCCTGATATCTGTCAAACGGCATGCTTTTTAGGTCTCGGCCTAGAGATGCGCGAAGCGGGTTCTCGGCAGAGAACTATTGCAATCGTTTCTGGCAGCAAACGAGACAACAGCTGTGCACGCGCCCAGCATTCTCAATGGGAGAGGGGGCGAAAAGAGCTGGCCACGTGCGGATTTGGTCGCGCGCGCACGCTCACGGCGCCAGCATCTCCGCCGCGCGCCGATGACTGCTCTCTTCCTGGCCGGCTTCACGGAAGGCAGCATGCTTGTTTTTTCTGTTGCTGCGACTTTCTGGATCGGCGCTAGGTAAGTGGAATGGTGTCAGTTGATTGTACAGTAGCGCAAGAATTGTTTGTGACGTGTTTGGACTTTACCGTTGCGCCCTGCATACGTTGTCGGCGTAGTGACCGAAGCCGGGCAGTTAACTGGGGGGGGTCTTCTCGGGGCTCCTTAACACGTTTCCGTAGCAAACCTACTATGCAAGAGGGAGGATGGGAGAGATGGTTGTGGGTGGTGGGGGCTACTGTAAATTTTCCACCAGTCTGAACCTTTATAATATGCTCAGCTCTGCTGATCTTAAGTGCACTACTCTTGGTTTATCCTTGTTTTCTATTGCTGGCTGGACAGGACGGGGGTTGTGAAGTCTTGGGGGCTGAAAGTTGTTACACACGGAAACGCGTGTTCATTATAACAGTTTTCCACAATGGAAATGCGAGGTGCGTTGGAAATTGTGTGTGTATTTCTCCTCCCGCCTCTTCACACCACATCCTCAAACTGTCAGTTTCCCCCCCGCCTCTGATTTCCTTTCCGATTCATAAATGAATAGACAGGTCTGTCGCTGGGTGTTTGGTGGGGAGGGAGGGGCACTCACTCCAGGACATCACGCAAACTGTTTTAAGTCCTGAACTTTTTCCCTACAAATCATAGTAATCAGTTTAGTTTGTCTAATTATTTCAATAAGAGCAACTACGACACCCAGAATGCATTTGGCCGATACTTTAAAGCCCGGGACTGGAACCTGTGTGACATGGCCTGGAGTTCGTTGGTCACTCTGGTTGCTGTTCATTAC
Source organism: Lissotriton helveticus (assembly GCF_964261635.1). Taxonomy (NCBI): domain Eukaryota; kingdom Metazoa; phylum Chordata; class Amphibia; order Caudata; family Salamandridae; genus Lissotriton; species Lissotriton helveticus. The sequence goes on from NC_136065.1 coordinate 1,346,562,372, forward strand.
CTATTTATTCTTCTGCACTTGACATTACTCCAGTGGGTCCAGCTAGGATCTGAGCTTTCCCCGATTCTCAGACTGTCCATAAAATATATATTTCCAAGAAGTAAATTGCATGAAATGATAAAGTCGAAGGTAATCCTGGAAATCTACAATGGGTTTGGCCTTCATAAACAATGTTGGGCACCCATGCTTTTAGCTCTGGCTACTTACTCCCTGCATCGGTGCTAGGCCTTTAGACCTGGTCTGGAGACAACTTTAGTTATTTCACAAGCCAGATCCGAACAAAAAATACACAATTAGAAGAATATACCCATACACCTACAACGTAGAGGGGCTTTGGGTGAGCTCCCTTCATCGCATACTGCTTTCACCCACAAGAGCTTACAGAATGGGGAAGTGGGTACTCACTCTTTCTCAAGGTTTAGTAGCACACCTTCCCTATAAAGTCCTATTTTTACTGGGTTATCCTTTTGAGATTTTATGACCGGGATGTCCAGCCTTGGCCCAGGAGGGCAGAGGCTATACTTTATATGTATTACGTAGAACTTCCGTTGAGATTGAATGTGGTTAAGCCCAGCCAAGATGGATGTCCTGAATGTTTTTCATGGATCGGCCCTTCTAGACTGACACATATCCCAACCCTGACTCTATTCGAACAGGTATGAAACCTTGCAAGTGTTTTATTTATTTGAGCCATACATCTTGTACTAACCTGGTATCTCCCCTCTGCAAAGTGGAGAAGTGTGGCTCACTGGTTAGAGGCGGCAAACCCTGAAGCAGAGGTCAGACCCGGGACCAGGGTTCAATTCCCGACGCAGCAGGGTCTTGAGCCCAAATATCCACGGACTGGATAATTCTCGTTTCGGTGCCTACTCGAGTCACAGGTTCACACTCTGCAGCTCTGGGCATTAGCTTGCTTAATCTCCACTACGGCCCCCCTGCGGCGGGATGCCTGGCTTTCACGTTGGGGATGCCCAGTACGGGTATCTCACAGGGAAAAACCAGGACGGGTTCCCAAGGCAAGCGCCGAGATGCCTACGGGTAATCGAGCGCTATATAAGAACGCATAATAATAAAGTATTAGCACCTTTATTCTTTTCTGGGGGCAGGATATCCGGATACGGGCCCAAAACTGAAAATGCTGCCCAGTGATTTTCATCCTACCTGCAAAGCTTCTCTTTCTACTTCCCAAATCCTTTCCTGGTTCATATCTTTGCCATATCGTATCCAGGGTTACTACGCCTGTCCACAAGACACTGTGGTTTCAGTACAGAATTATCCTTTTACTACTCAGCTCGGTGCTTTATCAGCTCAGACCAGGCATGAAAAGGCCGAACACAAGAAAGCCAACCCTTCCCGCCAGCCCCCGGGATGTCCCTCATCCATTTCGAACGTCCCCACCTATGCATGCCCTCCCTATACATTCATCTATGCCATGCAGCCCGCACTGATCCCCGCTGAATGAACGCACGCACCACATACATACATCCACCCCTGACGTGCCCTACCCCATCACACAGCCACAGCTCAACCCCACCACACACAGCCACAGCCCCCTCATCTGGAACGGCGTTAACTTTTCACCTCCCCGCCCCCGATCTCCCACCCTCCTTCCATCCCCCCCACGCCAGCATCGAACTGGCCTTCGTAGGGTCTTGGGGTATACCAGAGTGGGGCACTATACACTTCTTGAGAACTGTGTTCTGCTGTACAGCGCATAGACGCACGTAGTGCCCCACCACAGGTACCAACAACCAGGAAAACAAGCATTTGCAATGCAATAGGTCTCGCATTATTAAAGTTTGAGCTATTGGCATTGCTAAATAATGCAACACCAATAGCTTTTGTTGCAGTTGGGGGTTGCAATATTTAGCAATGCCAATAGCTCAAACTTAATTAACCCGAGACCTATTGCATTGTAAATGCTTGTTAATACTAGCAAAAGGATAAATTTGTAACAGAAGACATTCTGAGATATTAACTTTAAATGATGTCTGGGACCAACAAGGCAAGTGTGACCTATCCTCTGCTGTATATTATATATGGGATAATTAATGTACCTCCTACCTTACATTATAAGGATAGTGCAAGTCACCAAGAAGCTCCCTGAAATTAAGCCTAATGCTGTTTCTATATAAGGTCATAGATCTCTGCTGTGACTTGTAATATCTTTGTAAGTAGATCAGAGGGCTTTTTATTGCATGGTCTCATTATCACCCAGTCCACAAACCACTTACATACTTCGTGTTTTGCTTCTTCATATGAAAGAGATGGTATGGTGTAGACATGAAAAATAAAAGTGGAATCTCTTAGTGTGAAATTAAACAGACCAAAAAGCAGTTAGTAATTTGTTGCCAAACATATTAGAATCTGTTCATTTTAAATCCTATAAAGAAGTTATACCTCAGAATTAGTTGCAACATGGAAATATTATTTCTTCCTGTAGTGAACTATAACATGCTAAAAATAAACAAGTTGCTATAGCTCTCTCCTTTGTGCGGATCACTGTTCATTTTAGACAACCAGACCATATAAATTACATATTTAAACTCCAGCTGTAATTATCCCCGAGACCTGCCTTTACCCTTAGCAGCTGGTTCTAGCAACAGGCATTATGACGGCACAACACAACTATACTAAATTATTATGTTAGGGCAGCCACATAATTTTCTTATCACAGTTGACTGGTGGCGTCACAACAGTAATAAGGAAATTAGAGACCTCTTTTGTACTGAAAATCCAGCTTCTATGTATTATAAAGCTATATTAAGTCAGTGAGGAGTTCCTTTATATGGTCATGGAACTCTGAGGAGGCTTGCAATTTAATTTTCAACATCGGCAGAGGGTAATTTATTATAGTACATGGTGACACCATTACCCATCCCCAAAAAGCATAAATCCTAGGCCTTTTGCTCTTTTGTATGAAAGAGTACAGTTGTAGATATATATAGAATCAATGCAGAATATGAGATGCAATGGTAAACGCACCAATATGCAGCTAGGAATTTGTTGGAAAAAACATCGAAAGAGATTTATTCTAAGAAACCTTCTACAACGGTTGCACTTGATAATACCAGTTGGCATGCAAGTGGAGTCCTGCTTTCTTTTGAATAAGAGCCCTGCTAAAAACAAACAGAATCCCATAACTGTCTCCTTTCTAACTGTGACTGTTCATTGTAGGGAATCAAACAACGAGAGCTAAAAAGCTCTTGTAAATGTGTACTGTGCACTACTTTCCTTGTCAAGCAAATGCTTTAATACATTATTATAGTTGAGGAGCTATGTCATTTTCTTATTCCAGGTGGCCAGCAAGATCTCAACTAGACTGCAATATGGAAATAGGTTTTTATACAAGGATTGACTGCTTCCATTGCTATAGTGAGCTATTCATTGACTGATCTACTGGGAGCATCATATCTTGGTGAGGGGATGGAGAGAAAGCTAATATTGGGTTTTATCTGCAGGAGCCTCCACATGGAATGTCCGATAGGGTCTTTCAGGTCACTCCCCTCACAGCTCTTGATCATGTCTTCTTACCCATCTATGGGCATTGGGCCACGTGTTTCCTCGACAGCAATAGACTAATGGAGCAATAATAAGATCGACCTGTCCTGCTACACTGCTCCAGCATCCTTCGGCACTTCTCACCAAGACAAGATGGCAGAGCACTCAAGACCGAACCCCGCAGCTTATAGGCCCATGGCTGGAAAGGTGTGTCAAGTAAAGGCTTCTTACGGGGTATTCAAGAAATCGGACAAGCAGCTAGGGGCAACAATCTATGCATTTCTGTTTGATGCTCGACTGACACTATATTTGCACTCACTGCTTCCCCGGCCCTATTGCCAATCTCATCAATATGGCAACTCTAGATGGTATAGATCGGGAACTATAGAATAGGGCAGCTTAACAATCTCAGGGCGGGGGTCCAATGCCTTATTCTTTGTGGCATAAACTGTATAATAAAGACCAATGCTAACATGGTTGTTATCAGCATGAGCAAATTAGTATATTGTTGCAGGTAGGTCTTCTGCACACATGCAAACTCGCAGCTTCAAAATTACTATACAGGCACAGCACCAAAACATTACCCACAGAGACCACACCACTGAATCATTATCTAGTCATCCATAACTAGCACCTAATGCGTAAGCGTCCTGTCTCGCGCTCCTTTTCACTTTAATTCACTCCAAGGCACTGCACCGAAATCTGAATAAGAGCACAACTTTGGGCCTTACGCTACAAATTCAACACTACCCATATATGCAACATGACAGACACACTTTTGCATCTATAGTCCGCCCACGTACTGCCGCCAGTCTGCAAATGTACTCGGAGCCTCCTCTGGATGGAAAAGTACTCTCTAAATACAAACACAACCCACTAAGTATTCAATACCGATGAGGACCATTCAGCATGAAAGAGCGAGAACATTGCTAAATGGCTACGAAGTGGATCACTCCCTCTCTGCCCAGGTGCCCAACATGCAACTTTGCTACGAGATCACATAAGTTGTTCACTGCACCCCTTCTGAATTAGAACTCTCTACTGGCCTTGTAACTTTTAGAACAACGTCTAAACAGGTCACGCCCTCTTTTCAAGCAATGCATTTTAACATTCCTCGCGTTTTTAGTTTCTCCTTCCTAAAATATCTAGAGCTGTAAAAAAAAAAAGTTTTTTTTCAATCTTTCTCTAGTGTTGACAAGTACTGCAGGTGTGCGGATTTTTTGGTAATAAATTATCTTTCAGCTGAAAAGTCTAAAATAGCAGGAGCATGAAGACGCCTTGAACAAATCAGTGTGAAATTTAAATAAGAGGGTCACAGATTTGAACCTCGGTAGATCGATTCAGCCAATCATCAGTCACCCAGATTCATAACATGAGAGCAGTTGAATTAAGCAAACTCATCACCTGCTGTACAGCGCGATAAAGTTGCAAAACTGCGAGCAACCACACAAATACAGGTTACTATTCAAAACGAGTAAAAGGGAGTGTCTTAGTCGCAACTCACCAGCTCATGGAGTCACTGCAGCTACTTGAAAAAGTTTCATGAATCGCGATAGAGCCCCGGAACGTGCAGGCAGGTTCCTCTGAGGTGTTCTTGACAAAGCCGCTGCCACAATAGTTGAACCCAGGCTCTCCTATGCTTATTTGTTTTCAGTATTCTTCCTTCCTTCCGTGAACTAACAGCCCATTTCCCGGCAGAGTGACATGAACAAAGTTGGTACAACGAGACCAAAGAGCGGCGTCAAATTGAAGGCAGGCAAGACGTGCTAGTTTGTTTCAGGACGGCCCCCACCTAGAGGCCGGAGGTATGCCTGTCACATTGCTGCTGAGCGGCCCATCTATATTGTATTGTAATTGCATTTATATAGCAATTACTACCCCTGACGAGGCGTCGAAGCGCTTTATCGGCGATCTCATCCTTTTTACAGTTTTTTTGTAGCTTGAACTCGACCGAAGGTGTTGGAGCGCTTAACAAGAGTACCCGTCACTTTGCATAGGGGCACATTTATTTTCTAGGCACGAGCCGATTAAGTGATTTGCCCACAATCACAGGATATAATGAGGCGGCTGTAATGTCGAGGATCGCGAGGCAGCTGTCTAGTTGCCCGCGTCCAAGACGGTGCTTATGCGCGGGCGTGTTACGTCACGCGCATGAGTATAAAATAAATGGGGCGTGGCCGGCGAAGGCAGTCCGGACCACGCGGAAAGCAAATCTGGTGTCCCGAGTGTTCCTTATGCCGCGGCGCCGCGTAACACTAGCGCCTGCGGCCTAAGACCTCACACTGGCGACGAGGGTCTTATGAGCCCATGCTGTGCCCCGGAGCACACCTCTTGCCCCAGATGCCCGTCATAGCGACCGCACCAGTGCCAGCGAGCCCCGAATAAGCAGCGCGGAGGGTGCCATCCACCAGAGGCCTCGTGGTGTCCACCCAGTGCGACCCCTTCGCTCCTCACGCCTGCACAGCGAGCCACGTCGCAAGTCGACCTCAAGCACCTGGAGTGCCTGCATCGACTCAGTGGTCAGCGGGGCGATCGGGGTTGCCTGCCAACTGTTGCGGTAGGTGGACCAAGTGCGCAGGCCCCAGCGCGAATCCCACACCGGGCCAGGAGGAGGAGTGGTCACGCGCCAGACGGCGCAGTACATCCGTGGCCCGCGCCGACAGTGCCCCTACAGACATTTGCCCTGATCTGACGCCAGGGGCTGCCCGGAGGAAGGTCACGTCCCCTCCAGCACAGTTTGCCACGTGCGACAAAGCAGGCCCATTGGCGCACCAACATGACGTCCATTCCCGCCATAGAGCCGTTCAGGGTAGATGGTGCCCCAACATCCCTAGCGCCGCGCTGGAAGGACTCAACGGACCGTTTGCAGATTTATTTCGAGGGGACTGGCACAGCCAGAGAGAAACGGAGGGCACTGCTCCTTCATCTAGGCGGCAAAGACATCCACAAAATATACAAAACGCTGGTGGAAGCCACCCCCAAATCTTACCATACCCTCCTCAACGCTCTTAATGCACACTTCAAACCCATGGCAAGCAAAGACTATGAAAGGTTTGTGTTCCGTCAGGCAAAGCAGGAGGCGGATGAATCAATAGATGCGTTCCATGGGAGACTGAAAGAGCTTGCCAGCGCATGCGGATTTCACGATGAACAAGAGGAAATACGGGGGCAGATAATCCAGGGATGCTACTCTTCCAGACTGAGAATCACAGTCCTGCAGGAGGACGGGAAACCACTAGCCGATATCGTCAAGCTAGGGTGCTTGAAAGAACTGTCACATGCTAGAGCCTCGCACATGGAGGCCGCCCTCCATCGGCCGATCAAGATGGAACAGGTCAACACGGCGGAGAAAGTAAACGTCGTGAAGCCGAAGGCGCGCCAGTATGGCGGGAAGAAACAACAAGAGAGGTGCAGGGAATGCGGATACTGAGGAGGCCAACCCCACCGTGCACAGGACTGCCCAGCAAGAGGGAAGAGATGCAGTTCATGTGGGTGGATGAACCACTTCGCAGCAGTATGCAGATCCACAAAGTCAAAGAAAGAAGCTGCACACGTGATAGTGGAAGATCAGGACAGTGAAGACATGGACGATGACACCAGCGAGTATCCCGTCCACTACGTGTTCGCCATAGATCAACCGCAGCGGAAGAAACAACGGCTCCCAAAATGCAGCATCAAGATCCACCTACAAGAAGTGCGAGCGACAATTGACATGGGGGCATCCATAGACTTAATGGCGGCAAACGTATATAACCAACTAAGTGCCAGACCCCCCTGAGAGAGGCAAAGATTAGAGTGTTCGCATATGGGCAGAAAACGCCGATCCCGCTAATAGGATGTTTCAAGACAGAACTCCAACACCAAGACTTGAAAGTCCCCACGACAGTCTACGTCACAAGGGAGGGCAGTGGCATGCTGATCAGCAGACAAGCAGCCGAAGAACTCCGGCTCATATCCTTTGCCATGGCCGTACTGACGGAAGAACTGGACACCATCCTAGAAGAATTTGAGGAGACCTTCAGAGGCATTGGGTGTCTGAAAGGGAAAGAAGTATCCCTCCACATCGACCCGACAATCCAACCAGTAGCCCTAAGACACAGAAGAATAGCATTCCACCTAAGGAAGAAGGTCGAGGAGGAACTGGAAGCCCTAGAGAAGCAGGGCATCATCGAAAAGGTCAGTGGACCCACACCCTGGGTATCTCCGATCGTAGTGACTCGCAAGCCGAAGCAGCCAGGCCATGAACGCATATGCATGGACAGGCGACTACCCAACGCAGCAGTCAAAAGAGAAAGACACTTAACCCCCACGGTGGATGATATCCTGGGAGAATTAAATGGAGCACGGTGGTTTTCGAAAATGGACCTTCGCTCGGGTTACCACCAACTACCTCTCCACCCAGACTCCCGGTACATAACAACGTTCTCCACCCACGTAGGCCTCCGACGCTACCGGCGTCTCAACTTCGGCATCTCCAGTGCCGCCGAAGTCTTTCAGAACACAATCAGGGAGGTACTAAGCGGGCTTCCAGGAGTACTAAATGTAAGCGACGACCTGTTGGTCTATGCCAAGTCCATGGAAGAACACCATCAGAGGCTTAGAGGCGTACTGCAGAGGATCAAAGATGCAGGGCTAACGTTGCACCGGGAGAAGTGTCAATTTCTACAGAACAGAATCAGTTTTTTGGGGTACACGTTCTCCGACCAAGGAATAGCCCCGGACCCGGACAAAGTCCAGGATGTGAAAGACGCACCACCCCCATCCAACATATCTGAAATACGGAGTTTCCTGGGCATGGTGAATTTTTGTGGACGTTTTATTCCAGATCTATCCAACCTCACCAGGCCTCTTCGAGAGCTAACAAAATCCACCACCCCCTGGCAGTGGGGCGAAGAACAGGAAAAGGCATTCCGAGACACCAAGGAAGCCCTGTCGGCAGACCAGACACTGTCGTATTTCGACCCAGTCAAGCCTACGAACATAGCAGTCGACGCCAGCCCCTACGGCCTTGGAGCCGTGCTGACCCAGTGACAAAACAATGAAGAATGGGCTCCCATAGCCTATGCTAGTCTCTCCCTGACTGACACGGAACAAAGGTATTCCTAGATTGAGCGAGAGGCAATCGCGATTCACTGGGCCTGCAGGCATTTCCATGTTTATGTATACGGGCACCCCTTCACGGTGTCAACCGACCACAAGCCGTTGATACCTCTGTTCCGGGGATCGGTGTCGAAGCCGCCCCCGAGGCCTGAAAAATGGATTCTCCAACTGAAGGAATACGATTATCAGGTAGAATACAGACCCGGAGCGACAAATCCAGCGGACTACCTGTCCAGGCACCCCCGCGCCGCCACAGAGATGGAAAAGGAAGACGCTGAGGAGACGGAGGAGTACGTGAGGGTCGTACTGGAGCGGTCAAGACCCCTCCCCATGAGTTTGGAAATGATCATCGAAGCCACTCAAAACGATGAAGTGCTGCAACTAGCGGCAAGTGCCCTACGAGCCAATGACTGGCGGCTGGTCCAAAATTCCCTGAGCAAACAAACTCAGCAAGCCAAAGTTTCCCTAGAGGCACTCCTGAGGGTGAAGGAAGAACTGTCCCTCGACAACCGAGGCTGTCTACTGCGAGGCCTGCGGATAGAGATGCCGGCGAGCCTAACTCACCAGGCTGTGGAGTTAGCACACAGAGGACACCAGGGCATGGTCAAGACCAAGAGCCGGCTTCGAGCCAAGGTATGGTTCCCCGAAATGGACACGCTGGTGGAACAAGCAGTCAGGACGTGCACGTGGTGCCAAACAGCAGGACAACCCGAGCGCCCACCCCCGATCATCACAGAAGACAACCCGCAGAAACCGCAGGAGTGCGTCAGCGCAGATTTTGGACACCTACCAGACAGAAGGTACGTCCTTGCCATCATTGACGACTTCACCAAGTACCCCGAGGTAGAGATCGTTGAAACCCAGACCGCAAAAGAAGTCATTGCAAAGTTCGAGAAGACAATTGCCACTCACGGCATCTTCGAGGTGGTCAGAACTGACAATGGTCCCCCTTTTCAGGGACAAGAGTTTGCCGAATACCTCCGGAACTGGGGGATCCATCATAGGAAAATAACTCCCCGCTGGCCTCAAGCCAACGGGGAGGTAGAGAGATTCATGCGCACCTTAAACAAGATCATACGGATTGCCCATGCCGAAGAATCCCCCTAGAGAGGGCAATATACAGTTTCTGCGCGAATACCGGCTTAGCCCGCACCGGACTACGGAGGCTGCGCCAGGTCCTGCCACGATGGGACGTTTGGTATGAGACACCATTCCCAGTCACCCCGACTGGATCCCAAACCGTGTAGACCCGCAGAAGACCCTGTCAAACAGAGCCCGGTCCAGCAACTACGCCAACTCGCGACGAAGAGCCAAGGAATCGGAGATCCGAGAAAGGGATCTGTGAGAAGTTGGCCTGATATATGATGCTCACTAGTTCTAGTGATCACCTTGTATCAGTCCAAACAACCCTTATGGTGATTGGTTGTAAGTCAACCTTATAGACCAGCTATCCTAATGGTAGCATGGACAAAGCAGTCTTAGGCTAAACTCTTTTGGCATGTGAAGCCAACTGTTTTACCACAATATAACCCCTTGAATACCAGATGAAAGGACACCACACAGGTTGTTATGAAAATAAACAATATATTTATTAATAACAACACCTCTGAACTCTTTATGAGGTCAGAGGGCTAAGCACATGACAATCTCTTACGAAAAATACGACAAGTTGCACAAAATTACAATGGTGCCTTAGAGGCACGACAAACCATATACTAAGTAGGTGGAATGTGAAGGTCGATAAAAAGAATGGAGCTGTCCAGAGGCTGGAGGTTTGCTAAGACTACGCTATCTTCACCTTGGGTAAGTAATAGGAGGCCCACGGGACGCGTGTGCAGAGTGTGAACTCACACACGAGATGCGTAACAACGTCTATGGACAGTACAGTTCAAGTTAAAGGTGAGTACGGACAATCCTGACTAGGTAGGACTAAAACGACTGTGGAACTGGACACTAGGACAGTTAAACTACCCTTGAGCACCGAAATGCTCTCGTTACCTCACCCACGGACTGCGGGTGCATAGGTGCCAAAGTGTGTCGGGTTCTCGCATTGAAGTCAATGAAGCCTGAAAGAAAAGATGCTGCAGGCGACCAGGAGGAAGATGTCCGGTGCGATCCAAGGGTGGATCGGTGAAGAAGAGGACCTGAGAGCAGAGGGGACAGTGTTCACAGTCAGTAGCCAGTGACTGGAGTGGAACCAGGAAGGAACCAGAGGTCGTCGTCGCGATCAGGTGAAGAGGGGACGCTAGACTCTGCAGCCACGTGGACCAGGAGGTGTCTTCGATGACCAGGATGGAGGCACAAGCTGTCCCACGCAGGCTCTCGCTGTCGGCGGTGTTGGATCCGGAATCGGCGTCAACAGGCCTTGGCAAAGGCAACCCAAGCGGTGAGTGGAGAAAGCGTCTGGTGCGGACTAGGAGAGTCCGGGTTGCCCCTCTTTTGGAAGAGAGCAAGGGCCAGTCTGGAGCAACCAGACCAGCAATGAAGATTTCAAGGTTCATCGTCTAGGAGGTCACTAGCCAGCCGGCAAGTGACCAGACAACGCGTTGAGCAGAAAACAAGCAGAAGGGCCCCACGCAGATCTCGTGGATGCTGGAGGGCTGATCTTCGGTGCAGGGGCTGCTCGGGGCTGGGGCTTCTAGGTCCCCAAAGCACTTGGTCGAGTTTACCTCGGGAGTCGTGCTGAAAGCGAAGTGCAGGTTCGTTCAAGATGGCCGGTCCCACGTGTCTCGTCGCACCCACGGGTCTCAGCTGTGCTGCAGATGTAGGTTGAGGTCGGAGAGGTCTGGGAATCCGGGTCTCGTCGGGCTCTGAAGTCTGGATCCTCGAGGGAAGACGACAAAGTGAAGCCGCTGGACGCTTGATGGTGCCTGCAGTTGCAGGGTGGACACTCCTTGCCCACAAGCGAGATTTTCTTCAGTCTTCTGTGGAGCAGAACGTCGAAGTCCAGAGTTTCTTCTAGTAGAGTAGTTCAGGATTAATCTAATTTGGATTGGGACCAGCTCCTACCTTTATCCTGCTAAAGGGGGCTGTACTGCTGACTAGGTCCCTCCCCTGGGTGGGACCAAGAAGGGGGTGGTTACACCCCCTATCCTTTGTCCGGTTTCGCGCCAGACCTGGGGCAGGGATGCCCCAGCAACTGGTTTGAACCGGTGTATGCACAGGGCACCTTGTGTGCCCCAGGCATGTCTCATTCCTTTCAGGCCTATCCTACCCAATACACAAAATCCTGTCTGGGGTGGTGCTAGAACCTCCCAAGGCAGGAAACCCTTTGTCCAAGCCGCCCTCGCTGGAAGGACTCCCAGCAGCAGGAGGTCAGACTTGTGTCTGTGGTGGCAGCATCCATTTTGTGATGCCAAGGCTCGAGTTAACTTTAACCGGGGTTCACAGTTACATACATGTCGTGCCCCTCTAGAAGAGTGGCATGCTACCCCCGTCACCAGAATTGGCGAGGGGGTAGTATTCCAATTCGTATGACATCTTACTCGACATGTTTTGATAATGTTATACCAGAGTTAGCATTTAACCGCGAGGTCGATAATGCACTTAAGAGTATATGGTATAGCGTTATCATGGAACAGCTATTAGGACTTGGTTCCGCAAGCTGCAGATGGGCTCAGCTCATGCCAGAGCACCATCTCACATAATTCCAAGCACTCTGCCTTCAGGATTGTTAAGGCCTGCCATAGGAGTGACTGATAGGAGGATATGTGTCCATTTTAGGGTTAGATATAGGTATACTATATCTACAGCAAAGGGTGATTACACCACCTTGCCCCAGCTGTCGTGCAGCCAGGTGTGTCAGTTTTAGATGGCCAGCCAGGGGTGGCATAATACATGCTTCAGCCCCTGGTAGGCCCTGGGTACACCTATGCCCTGGATACCTAAGGTACACTGTACAGGGACTGATAAGGTGGCCCAGTACCAATTGGTAAATGCACCTAAAGTACATGGTTGTCAATTTAGAGAGAGAACAGCTAAGCTGTGGGTCTGATTAGCAGGCCCACAGCCAGGGAAAGTCGTAAACCAGGGAAGCAAAAAGCAAAAATCTGGGGTGACCATAGGATTGCAGACCCCACTCTCCTACAGGATCGAGTGTATGTGAGAGACCGGTATCCAGGAAGCAAGTTCAGACTTCCATTCGAACCACAACCATGGACCGTCATGCGTCGAAAGGGCACCCTGGTGACAGCTCAACGAGGGCCCGAAACCGTCACCCGCAACGTGTCCTTCTTCAAGAAAGTCCATCCAGACACCGTTAGCCAACAGGAACAGGAACTGAGTCAGGGAGCCCCTAGCCAACTGGAAGACCCCGAGGAGTCAGGAACAACAACCCGAGAGGTCCACGGGGAAGACCGTGTCGAGGGTCCAGCGACACCTGAGACTCCCAAAATGAACACTGCACACTCTCCGGCGGGGCGACAAGACAAAACCACCACGCCCAGGGAAACTCCGCTGAGAGCCCCGACCAGAGGAGAACGGACCGGGTATGGTCTGAGGAGGAACCCGGCTCCCTCATCCCAACTTGCGGACTTCATGGTGGACTGAGCCCCTGATTGGGAACCATGAACTGGTAACCTGCATAACAATGTTTAATGACTGCAATGTTTTGATTCTGACTGCCCGCAATTTTGTCAAAATAAAGGTTAGAAGGAATGTAATGTCGAGGATCGCGAGGCAGCGGTCTAGTTGCCCGCGTCCAAGACGGTGCGTATGCGCGGGCGTGTTACGTCACGCGCATGAGTATAAAATAAATGGGACGTGGCCGGCGAAGGCAATCCGGACCACGCAGAAAGCAAATCTGGTGTCCCGAGTGTTCCTTATGCCGCTGCGCCGTGTAACACTAGCGCCTGCGGCCTAAGACCTCACAGCGGCGACGGGACTGGAACCTGCTCCCCGAATCCCAAAGTCGGCAACTCGGTCCCTAACGCCACAACTTCTCCCCATACGTTTTCAGTTTGCTTAGTATTATTGTTTCTTGCCGAGTTACTTTCAGTGTTCCTATGTGTGACATAATAACATTGCCGTGCCTTCATAGCTGCCAAGGTTTCACATTGCCATGTGTGACATTTTCATAATTTCAGTGTAATTATGAGTGACATTTCAAAGACTATGAGTGACACTTTCTCAAAAGCAAAATTAAGCAGTGAAGACAAGAGAAACAGTTGCAGAGCACTCTGCTCCCCGTATCTACTTCTACGGGCAACCTCACCAATTCTAAGCCTTCTCAATCTCACTGTAGTCTGTAGTAAGTTAGAATGGACACCGCTGGTGGCACCCCTGGCAGGTGTGGCAAATTCGTGACAATGCATTTCAGTGCGGTGATGCGGATCACCGCACTGAAATGCGTGAGTGTCACACCTGTTGTGTGACGCTTGGCAGGACTGGCTCTGACAGGCCCACCTGAATTGCGAGCGGCCGCGCTGCCGGGGGCGAGGAGAATCCCGAGTGTCGTCGCCTCAAGTGGCCAGCAGCTGCCTGGCTTGTCCGGATGAAGACAGGCAAAGTGCACATCGTGGCTGGGGCAGCAGCAGTGCAGTACTGACCACAGTTGGGTCGTCACTCATAAGTAAGTGTCAGAGAGATGCGATAAATCCTCCCTCTCAGCTGTTCATAAAAAACTGAAAACTGTTTTCTTTAAAAAATAAAATGGATTTGTCCATCCCTTGTTATCTGCTTCCGGTTATGTAATTGCTTCTGTGCTCGTTGAAGCTCTGGTATATGCACACTTAAAAAAAATATACATAACGGTTTCGGGCCTCTATCTAAACCCACGTAAATCCACCTTGTGGGTGTTAGGTGGCAGAAGTGTGGCGGACTCCTGGGCGTCGGAGTTGCAGACGGCTGTAGGGGGCTTGAAGTATCTGGGAGTGTTCCTCTCCGACTCCGCGGCTGTTGCTTGGGAACGTAACGTGGTCCCGGTGTGGGAGAGGGTCCAGACGGATGTTAAGACGTGGTCCCGGATGCCCCTCACTATCTTCGGTCGCTCTGCCATTTTCAAAATGGTCGCGCTTCCACGCCTTCTATACCAGCTGCAGAATCATCCACATCTTATCGCTCCTCAGTGGTTTCGGCAGGTTAATTCGGTCTTGGGACGCTTTCTGTGGGCATGGGGGTGCTGCTAGGGTGGCACTGCGGACTTGCTTCCTATCCATGTATTGTGGTGGCTTGGCCACATCGGACCTCCTGTCTTATTATCAGGCCTCTCACCTGCTTGTACTCAATGAATGGTGGTATGGGGACAGGGGAGACCCGGCGTATGCACTGGAGCGCTCATTGATGGGCGACAACACACTGCACACGATTCTATACTCGGCCAAACTACGAAGAAAGCTTCCATATGTCACGCGTGTGGTGTTTGCTGTATGGCGACAGGCGCTGCGTCGCATGGGCTGGTGGGGTAGGCTTACGGCGGAGACTCCGCTGTGGCAGAATGGACGGCTTCCCGGGTTGGCCTCTTTGACCGGGTTCGGTGGATGGGATGCCATCGGAATCTCGTCGCTAGGACATGTACTGTCCGGGGTCACCTTGAAATCGTTCCAGGAGCTCCAGACTGAGTTCCATATGCCCATGACCCAATTCTATCGCTATCTTCAATTTCGCCATGCGCTGGCGCCTAATATTGCTGGCTTGGAGTCGCTGCCGGAATTCAGTCCAGTGGAGGCAAAAATCTTTATGGGGAACCTCGGCGACAAGAAGGTATCCCGCATTTATCAAACCCTAGTCACTCACTGTTCCTCCTCCCTGCTTCCCCTTAAAGACACCTGGGAGAAAGACGTTGGACCCTTGGACGAGGATGATTCGAGGGAGGCTCTGGAGTCCCCGCGAGGGACGGCCATTGCGATGCGACTCTGTCTCATCCAATTCAAATACCTACACAGAGCCTATTACACCCGGGAGCGATTGTGGAAGGCGGGCCTGATTGTATCCCCAGAGTGCCTGCGCTGTGGCGTTGAAAGGGGTATGTTGTTGCATACAGTGTGGTCCTGTGCTTGCCTTACCAGATTTTGGAATGGTGTCTGGACTTGTTTGTCTGAGGTGTTGGGATGGGACCTGCCCCGCACCCCTCGATTAGGGATTCTTCATGTACTGGAAGGTGTAGGGGGGAATATTTATAAGCGTCATCTCCTACTGCTGGGACTGGTGGTGGCCAAGAGGGACCTGGCACGGGCTTGGAAGGGAGTGCGAGCCCCCCCACTATGTGCATGGAAGGCTGGCTTAGACTACTTTATGGGGATGGAGCGCCCGGTGTTTGAGGCCAGAGGATGCCCCCGTAAGCATTATAACATCTGGAAAAGGTGGGCAGAGTATAGGGGACTGCTCCTGGACCCTCCGATAGAACTGGAGGATGAATGGCAGGAGGCGAGTGGCCCACAGACCTAGGGAGATACACAGTACCGAACACGTTACGACCAGGTGATGAAGGTTTCATATAATCACGTGCAAAGGGTTAGGGAGGGATAAGGGGTGGGTAGTTTGGAAGTTGGGTAGTTGGGGATGGGGCGGAGGGTAGGGGGGGTTTGCTTGATCCGTATCATTATTTGAGATTTGTGATGATGATGAAAAAACATATCTTGATATTTGGTGGCACTCTCCTGCCTGTGGAGAGCCACATGTCTGCTTCTCTCTGACCAATCAATAAAATTTTGTTGTGAAAAAAAAAATATATATACATAACATACCCTGGGACAGAGAAAGCAGCATGGAGTTAGAGTTAACCTGTTAGGAATCGGTCCATGTGGGACAAATGACCTTTGAAAGAGATCTGCATGAGTGTAATGTACCCTGGCAGAGAATTCTAGAGGGTTGATATGCATGTGTCCATTCTAACTTACTACAGACTACAGTGAGATTGAGAAAGCTTAGAATTGGTGAGGTTACCCGTAGAAGTAGATATGGGGAGCAGAGTGCTCTGCAACTGTTTCCCTCGTCTTCACTGCTTAATTTTGCTTGTGAGAAAGTGTCACTCATAGCCTTTGAAATGTGACTCATAATTACACTGAAATTATGAAAATGTCACACATGGCGATGTGAAACCTTGGCAGCTATGCAGAGCTGACTGTCGCTGGCACAGCTGCCACTGGTCAAGGTGCACCCTGGTGTTCTGTGGGGCGCAGCCAGACGCCCGCCCGCCGCAATTGATCATTTTCATGCACCCTCTCGCCGTGCCGCGGCGGGCGGCCATGGGGGCATGAGAGAGAGTCAGGTCTCCTGCCTGAGTGCTGTGCAATCAGATTCCCCCGCCGCTTCTGCCTACTTCCTCTGAGTCCGGATGTGACAGCACTCTACCGCCGGCACATCCAAATTATTATCCCGGCCCCCATGGTTCCACGCCGGTGATTGACAGCAGTATTCGTCTGCTGAGAGGGCAGCCCCTCCCCCCCTGCAGTGTGTGATGAGTCTAAGTAAGCTGGAGCCCAGAGCTGCGCCGGCGCCGCATTCATTGTTTCCAGGGCAACACAGCAGGCAGCTGAGTGCAAAGATACATTGTAGCACTCTCAGCCACTCCACAGAGGCTGAGAGCAGATCGGTTAACTATTTAGGAACTCGGGCTTAGCAAGCAGCACGTCTCGAGCAGCAGAGAGCCCGGGAACAGGCACCGCTGGTGACGTGCCTGGCTGGTGTGGCAAAATGCGTGAGAATGCATTTCAGTGCGGTGATGCGGATCACCGCACTGAAATGCGTGAGTGTCACACCTATTGCGTGACGCTTGGAAGGACTGTGCCTTATGTGTGAGCCTATGAGTGACACTTTCAGAAAAAACAGGACAAATGCATATGCAAATTCAACTGTGTTTATTTGATAAGCTACCTCCGTTTTTCATGAGAACTGTCTAACAGTTGTAACAAACCCACAAAGTTTAAATATTGCGTGTAACTCATATAATTTGGCGAACTTCTAACCTCTTACTTGAGCATACAGGTTTGGCATCTGCAGGGGTCAGGTGGGCAACTAGAGCCAAATTTCGGGGGAGGTGGGGGCATGAAAATGATTTTGGGGGGGTAATTCTTCCAGCCATAGGCAGAGTGGATCTAAGAAGGGGTGAAAACACAACAAAAGCATCATTAACAAGTAAAATTTCTTTAACACCTTGGGCGAGCCCGGAATTTCACAGCGGTGTGGCAAAATTCCACGCGTGCACAGATCGGACGGCTCCCGGCCGTCCGACGCACATGCCAACCACCCGGCGTCGGACGACCGGGGGCTGTTCGATGCATGCAAGGGTTTAAAACACCTGTGAAGTACTCTGGTGCGGCTGCAATTAGACGGTCACCAGCCCGTGAAGCTGTCTCAGCCCGGAATGACGCACACGACGGGGGGGCTGAAGCCCGGTGAGCCCAATGGGTGTTGCACGCCTGGCAGGGGTGTAGCTTGGTCAGTCGGGGGTAGTGGGGGTGCTGGGCTTCAGATTTTCCAACAATCACGCTGGCATATCATGTTATACATTACAATCACCTCAGCAACATGTTCCATCCTTCACCTCGGCATTATCAACGGCTTTCACGGATGATACCTATTCCTGCACTCCTGGGCATCCCACCCAAGAGTTGAGACTGCGTGCCTTCTTTCATAATGTATCTACCTGTTTACATTTTTTATCCCATATGTAGGCGGGACCTTAGACTGCGTGCTTTTTCTTGTATAATGTATCCACCTATTTTACCCAATTGGTCCCTCCCTTTCTAACACTTTGTATACCACCCTTAATCCTGTAAAGCGCTCAGATACCCTCACAGGATAGGTTCGCGCTCTATTAAACTAATAAATAAATAAATAAATAAAATGTTAATCATTATATGAGAAGCAGTGCATGAGGGCAGCGTAAGGACCAGCGGAAAGGAGTGCAGATTATGAGGGGTACTTAAAACACAGTGTTTGGTAAAATAACCATGTTTTAAGACCTTCCAAACAGACAAAAACACACGCACATACATCCCGTCTGTGAGTGAGCATTTAAAAATACCTGGTGAAATCCAGCAGACACCAGTCTGTGGGGATGCACGGAATCAGTCTGTCACCATCCCAAAGTGTGTCTTCATCAAACATGCAGTCCCTACTGATTAGTTAATCAATCACTTACTCAATCATTAGTGAAAACTACACAACACTACATAGCTCTTGTTCAAGTTTGGTGTGCTGGGTCTATATTGTTGAGGACTCCCACGATTGAGTGAATGAGTAATGATAAATGATTGCCATGTGCTTGTGGCAAAGGGGTGCATTGGTAAGGGAAATAACAAGATGATAGGTTCAATCCATAGTAGTTTGTTGAGTGGTTGCATGTATATATAATTTGTTTGTTTGACTGGACATGTGAGGGAGGAACAGGAGATTCACAGTACTCAGATTCGAGGGATAGCACAAAAGGATGCACAGAATAATATTGGTCCCATCCCCAAGAAAAAAAGACCTACACTTGCCACGTTTGGTTACAAAGTAAGTGAGGCCCATTCCCCACTCCCAGCCCTGAAAACTACCCTGACACCCTCCAGCCCTGAAAACTATCACAACCCTCCCCCTGCACTGAAAACTACCCCCACTTACCTCACTGCTTCCTCTGCCTCTCTTCCTGACGAGGTCTCCCCCCGCACAGTCCCGAAACCCCTCGCCCCAGCACAGCCCTGAGAACTAGCCCCAGCACAGCCCCGAAAACTACTACTCCCCCCACTCCCACCACAGCCCCGAAAACTACCCCAGCCCACAGCACAGCCCCACTTACCTCACTGCATCCTCTGCCTCGCTTCCTGGCGAGGTCTTCCTCTTCTAGACTTGCGAGGACAGGAGGGAAGTCCTTTTCTTTCATGGGCCCCAGACTGTGGAATTCTCTCCCGCTGGCCGTCCGCTCCGAAAGCTGCTATTGGCGCTTTCGGAAATCAATAAAAACTTGGCTATTTAACCAGTAACCTTGGCTTCTTGAGTCACGCATCTCTTGTCTCCATTAGCGCCGGGAAACCCTTTTTGGGTAGCTGTCGCGCTCTATAAGCTGAATAAATAAAATAAAATAAAATAAATACATCCCTGCAGCAGCTAGACCGCACACTGCCATAACCACACAAATTCGTGGTTAAGGCAAGCGTAGTTATGCTTGCGATGTCGGAACACGATGGCTGAGGCCATGGTGTTCCGACTGTTTCCTGCCCCATTCATCAGCAGGATAGAAAGACTCTGGAGAAAAGAATACAGAGGAGCAGGTTGATAAAGGATGATCAGGACAGTCCCTCTAACTCTAGCAGGGATTTTTGATCCTCTCATTGTGAGACTCTGTAACTTAAGTGCTTCTGCCTTTGTTCAGATTCCAGTGACTCGTTAGTGGACCATTGCTCAGTGCTTTAGTCACTTACCACTCCGAACAATTGCGCTTCTTCAATGGACACATCCTTCACCTTCCTCACGTTCACCCCTGGCCTTCCCTATGTGGAAGCTATATCCAATATAGGAAGCAAAAATCACTTCTCCAACACCCCAAACTGTCTATTGATGCTGTCAGTCCATGCACTGCTACCTATTTGGATGCCATGTTTATTCTCTATGCCCCATCCAGCCATTTGTCACAGGTGCCCTCTCCCTGCCTCAGTCGTGTCCTCTGCCGATCCCTCAAATGTTAGTGCTTCAAGGTGCTACAGGGAGCATCTACATATTCAGTTCACCCTCTTTCCTTTCCCTCTGTCATTACACCCTCTGTACCCAGATGACCACTCACCCAAGTGTCACCCTAAGAGAGCCTTTCTTATGTTTCTATACCTCAAATAATCATTTTCATTACCACCACACCAATTGCCTTTTTGGGTGCCCCCCTTATGGTGATCAGGCCATCACCCAAGAAGTCACCCCCACTCACCCAATCCTTTAATCCTCATAGGCACTTTTCAACAAATGTCAATTGCATCACCCTTCATTTGGGTGTCCTATGGGGGAGGGAGCAATACATTAATGGGGGCACACATCTCAAATCGTCATCTTCCGTCAGTATCCCACACAATTGTTTTCAATTCAACCTTCCCAAGAGACCTCTTTAATGCCCCGCAGGGTGGAATAAAATCATGGGTAACCTTGCCCTCAAGAATCTAACCACATTCTTCATGTTGCCTCTGTCAACACAAGAACCACAGTTGCCCTGTGTTGTGTGCCCTTTTGGTGAGAAATAAAACCACTTGGGTAGTTTTCCTGAGTTTCTTAACATCTAAGTGGAATGTCCCATTCTCCAGGTGTTCATCATCCTTCCTGAGTGTCCTGTTCTCCAGGTGTTCATCATTGGAGGATGATGAACACCTGGAGAATGGGACACTCAGGTGCTTCATCCCACATAAACTAATGAGCGGAGAACCAAGATTTACAGCTGCCATGACAGTGTCGTTGAGGGTCCTCATCAGAAAATTTCCAAGAGACTCTGGAAAACCACCTGAGTGATTCATACTTTTTGATTATTTAAGTACTGGCTCAGTAAGCTGGAAGAATCGCTGCTTCTCTCCCTCTTCCTGTTTTTTTGAGAATTAAACCCAGTCAGAAGTCTGTCAGCCAACCCCCCCATCTTGCCCATGGCCCCTTTTGGTGTGCCCTCTTGTGAAGAAGGACAGTAAAAATCTATAGTGAACGCCTCTGTAAAAAAAAACCTATATGCCACATCATTCTGTGCCTCCTATCATCCCTTTCAATACGTGCCTCCCACAACCCCCTTTTAATACTGCTCCCCAAAATGTGAGCGTGTGAGCGCCCCCCAAATCTCAGGCCCCACTCAGAGGTCGGAATGGATCTACAATCTAAATATATCTCCATTGTTTATTGTATATAGAACTGACAAGTTGGTTATTTTGACTGTAAATCCATTCTGACCATTGTATGGGACCTCATTACTAGGTGGAGGCGGCATATAGGTTGTATGGGATACATTACCAGTGATGCGAGTCTAGATTTTGTACACGTACATAATAGAGTGGGCACAAAGTGGTGCAGACCGAGGATAAGCTGTCCCTGGCTTGCTTTTATCACATCCCATGAGTGGATTACAAATAGACGGTGACCTCATTAGGGTATTGTTTGACACAATGTGCAATCAGGG
Source organism: Lissotriton helveticus (assembly GCF_964261635.1). Classification (NCBI taxonomy): domain Eukaryota; kingdom Metazoa; phylum Chordata; class Amphibia; order Caudata; family Salamandridae; genus Lissotriton; species Lissotriton helveticus. The sequence goes on from NC_136065.1 coordinate 1,346,584,030, forward strand.
TTTGGAAATATGTGACTTCTCAGACACTGGAATGGCTCGGTGTTTGAATCATAGCACAGTACAGTGAGGTGGCAAGGCAGTGCCAGTCCCGTAGCTTACTGAGCTAGTGACGGGCACTCTTTATGGAGAGGGAGGGTGTCTTATAAATGGCATGCGCTAATCAGTTGCTGCACACATGAGCAGATAGACAGTTCGAAACGTGTAGTTGCAAAGTGAGTGCCACAATGCTCACACAGAGTATGACGAGCAGATGGATTTATTCAGGGCTTTAAGCGGGCCGGGTTTCAAAAGTGCTGAGCACCGGCAGTTTTTAGGTCTCGCCTGAGCCAGCGCATGCGCTGCTCTGTGAGACATTTTGTAAGTGGGGTTTTCAAAGTGCTATACTTAACAAAGAGGGGAGGTAGAGTATAAAGTAGGATTCCTACTCCACGGGCACTAGTAACTAAACAAGAAGAATCCTACTACCTGTGTAAAAAGGAGAAACAGGGGGGGGGAAGCACACAGTGTTGTGTAAAATACCCCTCACACACCAACAGGCCCCTTGGTGTCATGCTTCATCATCGGGGTCTTCGCACCCCGCTGAAGGGATGCGGCACGCTTCGACCTGCGACTACGCGGGAGCGTTGACAAATCAGACTATGTGTGGTGTGTGTTGAGTGCAAGTGAAGGGTTTTGGATGTGAGTGGGAGGTGTAGTGATAAGTTTAAAAAGTACCTGGCTAGTGGGTGAAGTAAAAAGATTTTTATTAAATACCCCTAGCTGGTGCTGTTAAAAAATGTGCAAAGGGACGAGGTTTTCTGTCTTAATTAGGGACAGAACCTCTGGTGTGCGTCGACATGTTTCGGTACGGGTGTACCTTCTTCAGGACGGGGCACAACTCCCAACCCTACTCACGTTTTTCTAAAGAAAATGGGTTTCCATTTATTTATAAAATGATTACCTTCATTAAAGGTGGCTATAATGTGCCTACAGCGGTTATCTGGTACATGTATTTACATGTCCTGAAAAAATGAAAAAACCATTAGGTTTGGTTACCATCTATGGTTGGCTCAGACAGGTGCAATCACCTGGAGCCCCAAACAGTTCATTAAACCTGTAAAGAAAAAAATGACATACAACATGTAACACATACAGACACATAAGACACACTTAGGATTTTTTGTTTTTTTGTTTTGTGAACATACTTGTGATCTTGGTTGGCTATTACCTCATGAGCAAAACTCTGGCATCAAGGTAGGTAGGTGGATCCACAATCTATAAGAATAGAGGTGTGGATTTCAGTGTTGTCGTTTTTACTCACTTTTCAGCTCCTACTGAGGCCCGGTTTTTGTTTTAGAGAAATACTCACGAAATCCGCCTGTATTGGCCTCCTTCTACCACCTTGTGCTGCTCCGCCGTGAATGGATTGCGGATGACCCAGGCGGTATAAATAAGGGGTTAAGGCGTGTTCTTATTGGTTAGTAGGCGGAAATGGTAAATGACCATGTACGGGCGATACCTGTGCGGCCCTCCCCCTCCACGTATGTGGTCGGGTCACATGTAGCATGTACATCTCTCTTATTCGTTTATTACCGGGTTCTGGTAAGTCCAAATAAGGACTTTCCGTTTGTTGTCCACTTACTGGCTGCCCCGTGGCTCGCGCTGGTCGGTAGCCCATGTGACACCTCTGCCGTGTAATTCTCTTCCCTTCGCGCATGCGCATTTGCTGGTTCTACGGTGTTCTCTAGCACATGCGCACGGACCGGAAGTAGCGCATGCTGAATGTCTGGTACTCCGGGACTCTCTAGCGCATGCGCATTGGCCGGATGTTAACTGAGTGTGCGCGCTGGAGTTGTAAACCGGCGCTGGTCACTGAGGAAGATTGTGATCATTCCGCCTGAAGTGTATCCTTACTCCTGGTGCAACTGGTCACTAATTGTGGCAGATGATTAAAAACATTGGTTTCAATCAGCAGAAAACCGTGTCTGCTTGTAATTTATAAGCATTCTGTGCGTTTCAAAATTTATAATAATGATACAGAGAGTGTTACATGTGGTGGCCCAATGATTTAACTATGATCAATCAATGGGGAGGGTTCTTTAGGTGTCAAATAACTGGTCCTTTTTTTGTGGGTTATCTGGAGATTTGGCTCCATGGTATGTCATCATTGAGTCCAGTGACATGAGTTGCCAGACGGAACACCCAGCGTTGTTCCTTTTGGAACAGGCCTGTCTCTGACGGTAATCTTTCGATTACGGTCCACCGTAGATCGTTGATGCAGTGCTGGTACGACAGGAAATGTGCTGCCATCTTGGTTGTTGTTTTTTTGCAGCGTATGTTACTTTTGTGTTCCCCTATCCTAATCTTGACGGGACGGGTGGTCATGCCCACATACTCTAGTCCACATGGGCAGTTTATTAAGTAGATCACGTTCCTTGTATTGCAGTTTGAGAATTGGCGTTGTTCCCATCTCGTGCCATTTCTGAAGGTTAGATTTTTACTCTTCTGGGTTTGGTGGCAACAGCTGCAATCGCCACATGGGAAGTGACCCTGTATGCCTGTAACATTGTGTCTCATTGTCTTGCTTTCCTGTGGTCTGGTGTGGACCACGATGTCTTTTATGTTTTTGCCCCTCCGATGCGCATGCATCGGTTTCTCAAAGCTCAGATCTCCACAGTTCAGGATACCCCAATGCTTATCAATGACCTTTGACACTTGGTTTGATATGGTCGAGTAGGTTGTCACACAGATTGGTCTTTTATTTGTTTCTTTTTCATGGGGGTTTTCTTGTATAAGTGCCTCCCTGTGATTGTTTCTTGCACGCTTCATCGCTTTCTCGATGGTTCTGGTGGGATACTGCCTCTGAATGAGTTTAGTTCTCAAGTCTTTCGCTTGTTGGTTGAATTTACTCAGTTCTGTGCAGTTTCTCCGCAGTCTCAGGAATTGCCCATAGGGCAGATTCTCCCTTAGGTGTCTGGGATGGAAGCTATCATAGCGTAGTAGGCAATTCCTGGACGTCGGTTTGAAGTGGGTGGTGCTTTTCAGCCTCCCGTCCTCGCTGTAAATGTTCAGATCTAGGAAGACCATCGATGTGTTTGAGACGGTACTTGTGAATTTTAGATATTCATTCTGGTTATTAAGCGAGGTAACAAAATTCAAGGCGCTGTTGACATCGCCGTCCCAGATGATAAAAATGTCATCAATGTACCGTTTCCAGGTGCCAATCTGTAAATGGTAGGGGTTGCTTTCATGTAGGATCTTTTGTTCCTCTAAGTGGTAGACGTATAGTCCTGCTAAGCTTGGGGCAAAAGTACTTCCCATACTCGTTCCATGGGATTGTAGATATAGTGTCTCCTTGTACTGAAAAAAATTCTCTTTCAGGGCCATGGTGATACACTCTAGGACCAGGTTTCTTGGTGTCTGGTATTTCCAAGTGTGACTGAAGAGTACCTCTTCCATGATCTCTAGTGTCTCTTCGTGGGGCAGACTCGTGTACAGGCTCTCCACGTCGAGGCTTACCAAGAGCTGTGTGGTTGGATCAAAAGTTGTGGTTTCCAACAGTTGTAGGACCGATTTGGTATCCTTCAGGTACGTTTTCGTTGCTTGTACCCTCGGTCTAAGGAAGGCGTCTGAGAATTTCGATAGAGGTTCCAGGATAGACCCAATCCCAGAGACTATTGGTCTTCCGGGTGGGTTGTCGATGTCCTTATGTATCTTAGGGATACAATAAAAGTATGGTATCCTTGGGGTGGGTTGTTGCAGGAAGTCAGCTTCCTTTTTACTGATCCAGTCATGGGCTAGTCCTTCCTCCACCATACCTCCAATCCTTGTTCGAAGTCGTTCTGTTGGATCACTTTCCAAAACTTTGTAGTTCCGTTCGTCCGACAGGAGACGTTGACATTCTTCATCATATTTCTCAAGGGTTTGCAATACTATTGCTCCCCCTTTATCAGCAGGTTTGATAACAAGCTCCCGATTGGCAGTTAGATCTCGTAGGGCTTGTTGTTCTTCTCCACTGGTATTGTGGAAGATCTTTCTCCCTTGCGTGTCCAGTTTATTGACTTCTGTGGTTACTGCCTTTTCAAAAGTTAGTATTTCTACGGGGATGCCTGAGTCTGGAGGGGTGAAGGTAGATTTCAGCCTCAGACCCGTATCTGTCTTTTCTTCTGGTAAAGGTTTGTCTTTGAAGAAAGCCTGCAGTTTTAGTTTCCTAAAGAAGTCATGGAGTTCCATGTTGAGTTTGAAAACATCAGGTTTCTGGGTGGGTACATACCCTAATCCCTTGTTCAGGATTTTCTTCTGCATCACTGTTAACGTGATGGGTGTGAGGTTTACCACTAGGTCCCCCTCTTGCTGGTTGTTGGTTGATTGGGTAGTGATCCCGTCATGCTTCGTGTTGTTCGGGCATCGGGCTGCTCCTGGTCTTCCCACACCACATTGTTCCCTTTCCGGTTCCTCCCCCGTGTGTTCTGGCGTGCCCCTAAAAAAGGCTGTTGTTGCCCTCCATAGGGTTGTTGTTGTTGCCCATAGTAGCCATCATTGTATTCCTGGTTCCACACTGGTCCAAACTGGAAGGGGGTGAATTGCGGTGGACCCATGAATTGTTGGAAATGATTTGGTGGTTGATATCCCCGCCAACCTCTTTGTCTGGGGAACTGTTGGCGTCTCTGTCGCCATCCTCCTCTACGTTGTCTGTTGCCTTTGTTTCCACTTGAATTGGAACCTGACGAGCCTGTGTCTGAAGTATCGCCGTCAGCGTCGCTGTAGTTGTTTTTTGGGACATAGTCCGCTTTGGTGTAAGGGTATGCACTCTCCGGAGTGAACTTGGCCACATCTTTTGTCAATTTGTTGGTTTTGCTCTGTTTTAGGTTGAACTCGAAGTCGGTCATTTGTTGATTAAGTTCCTCGAGTCTGGTTTTCAGGTCTTCCGGTGACATGTATGTTTTCAATTGGACCTCAATTTTATTTATTTCGATTTTAAGTTCCTGTGTAATCCTGGCAGCTGTTTTGATTATAAGGACTAACCAATCTCTTGAACAGTGCCAAGAGATTAATGACCACTCTTTCTTGAAAATCAAATCTTGTTGAAAAATCAGTGGTTCGTTCTTAACAATCAGGCCTGGAGGAGCCATTTTGTTACGCAGGTATTGGGTCATGAATAGCCCATGCAGTGCTGCTTTTATTTGGTTGCGCCTAAGGTTCAGCAGTTCATTCCAATCATTGGTTTGTGGGCCTGTATCCTGATTACACAAGCCCTCAAAAAGGTTGCTGTCTGCTAGAATCCTATCAATCTCGTCCTCAGCAAAGGTGAGGCCATGTTCATCTTCCATTGTGGGTGGACCGCTGGCTTCTTTTCTATACCTGGGTGTGTGTCTTTTTATGTGTGTGTTACAAAATATGTCAGAGGGACAAGCTCCCGCAGCTGCGCGCTGCCTATAGACTATACTTAACAAAGAGGGGAGGTAGAGTATAAAGTAGGATTCCTACTCCACGGGCACTAGTAACTAAACAAGAAGAATCCTACTACCTGTGTAAAAAGGAGAAACAGGGGGGGGAAGCACACAGTGTTGTGTAAAATACCCCTCACACACCAACAGGCCCCTTGGTGTCATGCTTCATCATCGGGGTCTTCGCACCCCGCTGAAGGGATGCGGCACGCTTCGACCTGCGACTACGCGGGAGCGTTGACAAATCAGACTATGTGTGGTGTGTGTTGAGTGCAAGTGAAGGGTTTTGGATGTGAGTGGGAGGTGTAGTGATAAGTTTAAAAAGTACCTGGCTAGTGGGTGAAGTAAAAAGATTTTTATTAAATACCCCTAGCTGGTGCTGTTAAAAAATTTGCAAAGGGACGAGGTTTTCTGTCTTAATTAGGGACAGAACCTCTGGTGTGCGTCGACATGTTTCGGTACGGGTGTACCTTCTTCAGGACGGGGCACAACTCCCAACCCTACTCACGTTTTTCTAAAGAAAATGGGTTTCCATTTATTTATAAAATGATTACCTTCATTAAAGGTGGCTATAATGAGCCTACAGCGGTTATCTGGTACATGTATTTACATGTCCTGAAAAAAAGAAAAAACCATTAGGTTTGGTTACCATCTATGGTTGGCTCAGACAGGTGCAATCACCTGGAGCCCCAAACAGTTCATTAAACCTGTAAAGAAAAAAATGACATACAACATGTAACACATACAGACACATAAGACACACTTAGGATTTTTTTGTTTTTTGTTTTGTGAACATACTTGTGATCTTGGTTGGCTATTACCTCATGAGCAAAACTCTGGCATCAAGGTAGGTAGGTGGATCCACAATCTATAAGAATAGAGGTGTGGATTTCAGTGTTGTCGTTTTTACTCACTTTTCAGCTCCTACTGAGGCCCGTTTTTTGTTTTAGAGAAATACTCACGAAATCCGCCTGTATTGGCCTCCTTCTACCACCTTGTGCTGCTCCGCCGTGAATGGATTGCGGATGACCCAGGCGGTATAAATAAGGGGTTAAGGCGTGTTCTTATTGGTTAGTAGGCGGAAATGGTAAATGACCATGTACGGGCGATACCTGTGCGGCCCTCCCCCTCCACGTATGTGGTCGGGTCACATGTAGCATGTACATCTCTCTTATTCGTTTATTACCGGGTTCTGGTAAGTCCAAATAAGGACTTTCCGTTTGTTGTCCACTTACTGGCTGCCCCGTGGCTCGCGCTGGTCGGTAGCCCATGTGACACCTCTGCCGTGTAATTCTCTTCCCTTCGCGCATGCGCATTTGCTGGTTCTACGGTGTTCTCTAGCACATGCGCACGGACCGGAAGTAGCGCATGCTGAATGTCTGGTACTCCGGGACTCTCTAGCGCATGCGCATTGGCCGGATGTTAACTGAGTGTGCGCGCTGGAGTTGTAAACCGGCGCTGGTCACTGAGGAAGATTGTGATCATTCCGCCTGAAGTATATCCTTACTCCTGGTGCAACTGGTCACTAATTGTGGCAGATGATTAAAAACATTGGTTTCAATCAGCAGAAAACCGTGTCTGCTTGTAATTTATAAGCATTCTGTGCGTTTCAAAATTTATAATAATGATACAGAGAGTGTTACATGTGGTGGCCCAATGATTTAACTATGATCAATCAATGGGGAGGGTTCTTTAGGTGTCAAATAACTGGTCCTTTTTTTGTGGGTTATCTGGAGATTTGGCTCCATGGTATGTCATCATTGAGTCCAGTGACATGAGTTGCCAGACGGAACACCCAGCGTTGTTCCTTTTGGAACAGGCCTGTCTCTGACGGTAATCTTTCGATTACGGTCCACCGTAGATTGTTGATGCAGTGCTGGTACGACAGGAAATGTGCTGCCATCTTGGTTGTTGTTTTTTTGCAGCGTATGTTACTTTTGTGTTCCCCTATCCTAATCTTGACGGGACGGGTGGTCATGCCCACATACTCTAGTCCACATGGGCAGTTTATTAAGTAGATCACGTTCCTTGTATTGCAGTTTGAGAATTGGCGTTGTTCCCATCTCGTGCCATTTCTGAAGGTTAGATTTTTACTCTTCTGGGTTTGGTGGCAACAGCTGCAATCGCCACATGGGAAGTGACCCTGTATGCCTGTAACATTGTGTCTCATTGTCTTGCTTTCCTGTGGTCTGGTGTGGACCACGATGTCTTTTATGTTTTTGCCCCTCCGATGCGCATGCATCGGTTTCTCAAAGCTCAGATCTCCACAGTTCAGGATACCCCAATGCTTATCAATGACCTTTGACACTTGGTTTGATATGGTCGAGTAGGTTGTCACACAGATTGGTCTTTTATTTGTTTCTTTTTCATGGGGGTTTTCTTGTATAAGTGCCTCCCTGTGATTGTTTCTTGCACGCTTCATCGCTTTCTCGATGGTTCTGGTGGGATACTGCCTCTGAATGAGTTTAGTTCTCAAGTCTTTCGCTTGTTGGTTGAATTTACTCAGTTCTGTGCAGTTTCTCCGCAGTCTCAGGAATTGCCCATAGGGCAGATTCTCCCTTAGGTGTCTGGGATGGAAGCTATCATAGCGTAGTAGGCAATTCCTGGACGTCGGTTTGAAGTGGGTGGTGCTTTTCAGCCTCCCGTCCTCGCTGTAAATGTTCAGATCTAGGAAGACCATCGATGTGTTTGAGACGGTACTTGTGAATTTTAGATATTCATTCTGGTTATTAAGCCAGGTAACAAAATTCAAGGCGCTGTTGACATCGCCGTCCCAGATGATAAAAATGTCATCAATGTACCGTTTCCAGGTGCCAATCTGTAAATGGTAGGGGTTGCTTTCATGTAGGATCTTTTGTTCCTCTAAGTGGTAGACGTATAGTCCTGCTAAGCTTGGGGCAAAAGTACTTCCCATACTCGTTCCATGGGATTGTAGATATAGTGTCTCCTTGTACTGAAAAAAATTCTCTTTCAGGGCCATGGTGATACACTCTAGGACCAGGTTTCTTGGTGTCTGGTATTTCCAAGTGTGACTGAAGAGTACCTCTTCAATGATCTCTAGTGTCTCTTCGTGGGGCAGACTCGTGTACAGGCTCTCCACGTCGAGGCTTACCAAGAGCTGTGTGGTTGGATCAAAAGTTGTGGTTTCCAACAGTTGTAGGACCGATTTGGTATCCTTCAGGTACGTTTTCGTTGCTTGTACCATCGGTCTAAGGAAGGCGTCTGAGAATTTCGATAGAGGTTCCAGGATAGACCCAATCCCAGAGACTATTGGTCTTCCGGGTGGGTTGTCGATGTCCTTATGTATCTTAGGGATACAATAAAAGTATGGTATCCTTGGGGTGGGTTGTTGCAGGAAGTCAGCTTCCTTTTTACTGATCCAGTCATGGGCTAGTCCTTCCTCCACCATACCTCCAATCCTTGTTCGAAGTCGTTCTGTTGGATCACTTTCCAAAACTTTGTAGTTCCGTTCGTCCGACAGGAGACGTTGACATTCTTCATCATATTTCTCAAGGGTTTGCAATACTATTGCTCCCCCTTTATCAGCAGGTTTGATAACAAGCTCCCGATTGGCAGTTAGATCTCGTAGGGCTTGTTGTTCTTCTCCACTGGTATTGTGGAAGATCTTTCTCCCTTGCGTGTCCAGTTTATTGACTTCTGTGGTTACTGCCTTTTCAAAAGTTAGTATTTCTACGGGGATGCCTGAGTCTGGAGGGGTGAAGGTAGATTTCAGCCTCAGACCCATATCTGTCTTTTCTTCTGGTAAAGGTTTGTCTTTGAAGAAAGCCTGCAGTTTTAGTTTCCTAAAGAAGTCATGGAGTTCCATGTTGAGTTTGAAAACATCAGGTTTCTGGGTGGGTACATACCCTAATCCCTTGTTCAGGATTTTCTTCTGCATCACTGTTAACGTGATGGGTGTGAGGTTTACCACTAGGTCCCCCTCTTGCTGGTTGTTGGTTGATTGGGTAGTGATCCCGTCATGCTTCGTGTTGTTCGGGCATCGGGCTGCTCCTGGTCTTCCCACACCACATTGTTCCCTTTCCGGTTCCTCCCCCGTGTGTTCTGGCGTGCCCCTAAAAAAGGCTGTTGTTGCCCTCCATAGGGTTGTTGTTGTTGCCCATAGTAGCCATCATTGTATTCCTGGTTCCACACTGGTCCAAACTGGAAGGGGGTGAATTGCGGTGGACCCATGAATTGTTGGAAATGATTTGGTGGTTGATATCCCCGCCAACCTCTTTGTCTGGGGAACTGTTGGCGTCTCTGTCGCCATCCTCCTCTACGTTGTCTGTTGCCTTTGTTTCCACTTGAATTGGAACCTGACGAGCCTGTGTCTGAAGTATCGCCGTCAGCGTCGCTGTAGTTGTTTTTTGGGACATAGTCCGCTTTGGTGTAAGGGTATGCACTCTCCGGAGTGAACTTCGCCACATCTTTTGTCAATTTGTTGGTTTTGCTCTGTTTTAGGTTGAACTCGAAGTCGGTCATTTGTTGATTAAGTTCCTCGAGTCTGGTTTTCAGGTCTTCCGGTGACATGTATGTTTTCAATTGGACCTCAATTTTATTTATTTCGATTTTAAGTTCCTGTGTAATCCTGGCAGCTGTTTTGATTATAAGGACTAACCAATCTCTTGAACAGTGCCAAGAGATTAATGACCACTCTTTCTTGAAAATCAAATCTTGTTGAAAAATCAGTGGTTCGTTCTTAACAATCAGGCCTGGAGGAGCCATTTTGTTACGCAGGTATTGGGTCATGAATAGCCCATGCAGTGCTGCTTTTATTTGGTTGCGCCTAAGGTTCAGCAGTTCATTCCAATCATTGGTTTGTGGGCCTGTATCCTGATTACACAAGCCCTCAAAAAGGTTGCTGTCTGCTAGAATCCTATCAATCTCGTCCTCAGTAAAGGTGAGGCCATGTTCATCTTCCATTGTGGGTGGACCGCTGGCTTCTTTTCTATACCTGGGTGTGTGTCTTTTTATGTGTGTGTTACAAAATATGTCAGAGGGACAAGCTCCCGCAGCTGCGCGCTGCCTATAGACTATACTTAACAAAGAGGGGAGGTAGAGTATAAAGTAGGATTCCTACTCCACGGGCACTAGTAACTAAACAAGAAGAATCCTACTACCTGTGTAAAAAGGAGAAACAGGGGGGGGGGGAAGCACACAGTGTTGTGTAAAATACCCCTCACACACCAACAGGCCCCTTGGTGTCATGCTTCATCATCGGGGTCTTCGCACCCCGCTGAAGGGATGCGGCACGCTTCGACCTGCGACTACGCGGGAGCGTTGACAAATCAGACTATGTGTGGTGTGTGTTGAGTGCAAGTGAAGGGTTTTGGATGTGAGTGGGAGGTGTAGTGATAAGTTTAAAAAGTACCTGGCTAGTGGGTGAAGTAAAAAGATTTTTATTAAATACCCCTAGCTGGTGCTGTTAAAAAATGTGCAAAGGGACGAGGTTTTCTGTCTTAATTAGGGACAGAACCTCTGGTGTGCGTCGACATGTTTCGGTACGGGTGTACCTTCTTCAGGACGGGGCACAACTCCCAACCCTACTCACGTTTTTCTAAAGAAAATGGGTTTCCATTTATTTATAAAATGATTACCTTCATTAAAGGTGGCTATAATGTGCCTACAGCGGTTATCTGGTACATGTATTTACATGTCCTGAAAAAAAGAAAAAACCATTAGGTTTGGTTACCATCTATGGTTGGCTCAGACAGGTGCAATCACCTGGAGCCCCAAACAGTTCATTAAACCTGTAAAGAAAAAAATGACATACAACATGTAACACATACAGACACATAAGACACACTTAGGATTTTTTGGTTTTTTGTTTTGTGAACATACTTGTGATCTTGGTTGGCTATTACCTCATGAGCAAAACTCTGGCATCAAGGTAGGTAGGTGGATCCACAATCTATAAGAATAGAGGTGTGGATTTCAGTGTTGTCGTTTTTACTCACTTTTCAGCTCCTACTGAGGCCCGGTTTTTGTTTTAGAGAAATACTCACGAAATCCGCCTGTATTGGCCTCCTTCTACCACCTTGTGCTGCTCCGCCGTGAATGGATTGCGGATGACCCAGGCGGTATAAATAAGGGGTTAAGGCGTGTTCTTATTGGTTAGTAGGCGGAAATGGTAAATGACCATGTACGGGCGATACCTGTGCGGCCCTCCCCCTCCACGTATGTGGTCGGGTCACATGTAGCATGTACATCTCTCTTATTCGTTTATTACCGGGTTCTGGTAAGTCCAAATAAGGACTTTCCGTTTGTTGTCCACTTACTGGCTGCCCCGTGGCTCGCGCTGGTCGGTAGCCCATGTGACACCTCTGCCGTGTAATTCTCTTCCCTTCGCGCATGCGCATTTGCTGGTTCTACGGTGTTCTCTAGCACATGCGCACGGACCGGAAGTAGCGCATGCTGAATGTCTGGTACTCCGGGACTCTCTAGCGCATGCGCATTGGCCGGATGTTAACTGAGTGTGCGCGCTGGAGTTGTAAACCGGCGCTGGTCACTGAGGAAGATTGTGATCATTCCGCCTGAAGTGTATCCTTACTCCTGGTGCAACTGGTCACTAATTGTGGCAGATGATTAAAAAAAAATGGTTTCAATCAGCAGAAAACCGTGTCTGCTTGTAATTTATAAGCATTCTGTGCGTTTCAAAATTTATAATAATGATACAGAGAGTGTTACATGTGGTGGCCCAATGATTTAACTATGATCAATCAATGGGGAGGGTTCTTTAGGTGTCAAATAACTGGTCCTTTTTTTGTGGGTTATCTGGAGATTTGGCTCCATGGTATGTCATCATTGAGTCCAGTGACATGAGTTGCCAGACGGAACACCCAGCGTTGTTCCTTTTGGAACAGGCCTGTCTCTGACGGTAATCTTTCGATTACGGTCCACCGTAGATCGTTGATGCAGTGCTGGTACGACAGGAAATGTGCTGCCATCTTGGTTGTTGTTTTTTTGCAGCGTATGTTACTTTTGTGTTCCCCTATCCTAATCTTGACGGGACGGGTGGTCATGCCCACATACTCTAGTCCACATGGGCAGTTTATTAAGTAGATCACGTTCCTTGTATTGCAGTTTGAGAATTGGCGTTGTTCCCATCTCCCCATTGATTGATCATAGTTAAATCATTCGGCCACCACATGTAACACTCTCTGTATCATTATTATAAATTTTGAAACGCACAGAATGCTTATAAATTACAAGCAGACACGGTTTTCTGCTGATTGAAACCAATGTTTTTAATCATCTGCCACAATTAGTGACCAGTTGCACCAGGAGTAAGGATACACTTTAGGCGGAATGATCACAATCTTCCTCAGTGACCAGCGCCGGTTTACAACTCCAGCGCGCACACTCAGTTAACATCCGGCCAATGCGCATGCGCTAGAGAGTCCCGGAGTACCAGACATTCAGCATGCGCTACTTCCGGTCCGTGCGCATGTGCTAGAGAACACCGTAGAACCAGCAAATGCGCATGCGCGAAGGGAAGAGAATTACACGGCAGAGGTGTCACATGGGCTACCGACCAGCGCGAGCCACGGGGCAGCCAGTAAGTGGACAACAAACGGAAAGTCCTTATTTGGACTTACCAGAACCCGGTAATAAACGAATAAGAGAGATGTACATGCTACATGTGACCCGACCACATACGTGGAGGGGGAGGGCCGCACAGGTATCGCCCGTACATGGTCATTTACCATTTCCGCCTACTAACCAATAAGAACACGCCTTAACCCCTTATTTATACCGCCTGGGTCATCCGCAATCCATTCACGGCGGAGCAGCACAAGGTGGTAGAAGGAGGCCAATACAGGCGGATTTCGTGAGTATTTCTCTAAAACAAAAACCGGGCCTCAGTAGGAGCTGAAAAGTGAGTAAAAACGACAACACTGAAATCCACACCTCTATTCTTATAGATTGTGGATCCACCTACCTACCTTGATGCCAGAGTTTTGCTCATGAGGTAATAGCCAACCAAGATCACAAGTATGTTCACAAAACAAAAAACCAAAAAATCCTAAGTGTGTCTTATGTGTCTGTATGTGTTACATGTTGTATGTCATTTTTTTCTTTACAGGTTTAATGAACTGTTTGGGGCTCCAGGTGATTGCACCTGTCTGAGCCAACCATAGATGGTAACCAAACCTAATGGTTTTTTCTTTTTTTCAGGACATGTAAATACATGTACCAGATAACCGCTGTAGGCACATTATAGCCACCTTTAATGAAGGTAATCATTTTATAAATAAATGGAAACCCATTTTCTTTAGAAAAACGTGAGTAGGGTTGGGAGTTGTGCCCCGTCCTGAAGAAGGTACACCCGTACCGAAACATGTCGACGCACACCAGAGGTTCTGTCCCTAATTAAGACAGAAAACCTCGTCCCTTTGCACATTTTTTAACAGCACCAGCTAGGGGTATTTAATAAAAATCTTTTTACTTCACCCACTAGCCAGGTACTTTTTAAACTTATCACTACACCTCCCACTCACATCCAAAACCCTTCACTTGCACTCAACACACACCACACATAGTCTGATTTGTCAACGCTCCCGCGTAGTCGCAGGTCGAAGCGTGCCGCATCCCTTCAGCGGGGTGCGAAGACCCCGATGATGAAGCATGACACCAAGGGGCCTGTTGGTGTGTGAGGGGTATTTTACACAACACTGTGTGCTTCCCCCCCCCTGTTTCTCCTTTTTACACAGGTAGTAGGATTCTTCTTGTTTAGTTACTAGTGCCCGTGGAGTAGGAATCCTACTTTATACTCTACCTCCCCTCTTTGTTAAGTATAGTCTATAGGCAGCGCGCAGCTGCGGGAGCTTGTCCCTCTGACATATTTTGTAACACACACATAAAAAGACACACACCCAGGTATAGAAAAGAAGCCAGCGGTCCACCCACAATGGAAGATGAACATGGCCTCACCTTTGCTGAGGACGAGATTGATAGGATTCTAGCAGACAGCAACCTTTTTGAGGGCTTGTGTAATCAGGATACAGGCCCACAAACCAATGATTGGAATGAACTGCTGAACCTTAGGCGCAACCAAATAAAAGCAGCACTGCATGGGCTATTCATGACCCAATACCTGCGTAACAAAATGGCTCCTCCAGGCCTGATTGTTAAGAACGAACCACTGATTTTTCAACAAGATTTGATTTTCAAGAAAGAGTGGTCATTAATCTCTTGGCACTGTTCAAGAGATTGGTTAGTCCTTATAATCAAAACAGCTGCCAGGATTACACAGGAACTTAAAATCGAAATAAATAAAATTGAGGTCCAATTGAAAACATACATGTCACCGGAAGACCTGAAAACCAGACTCGAGGAACTTAATCAACAAATGACCGACTTCGAGTTCAACCTAAAACAGAGCAAAACCAACAAATTGACAAAAGATGTGGCGAAGTTCACTCCGGAGAGTGCATACCCTTACACCAAAGCGGACTATGTCCCAAAAAACAACTACAGCGACGCTGACGGCGATACTTCAGACACAGGCTCGTCAGGTTCCAATTCAAGTGGAAACAAAGGCAACAGACAACGTAGAGGAGGATGGCGACAGAGACGCCAACAGTTCCCCAGACAAAGAGGTTGGCGGGGATATCAACCACCAAATCATTTCCAACAATTCATGGGTCCACCGCAATTCACCCCCTTCCAGTTTGGACCAGTGTGGAACCAGGAATACAATGATGGCTACTATGGGCAACAACAACAACCCTATGGAGGGCAACAACAGCCTTTTTTAGGGGCACGCCAGAACACACGGGGGAGGAACCGGAAAGGGAACAATGTGGTGTGGGAAGACCAGGAGCAGCCCGATGCCCGAACAACACGAAGCATGACGGGATCACTACCCAATCAACCAACAACCAGCAAGAGGGGGACCTAGTGGTAAACCTCACACCCATCACGTTAACAGTGATGCAGAAGAAAATCCTGAACAAGGGATTAGGGTATGTACCCACCCAGAAACCTGATGTTTTCAAACTCAACATGGAACTCCATGACTTCTTTAGGAAACTAAAACTGCAGGCTTTCTTCAAAGACAAACCTTTACCAGAAGAAAAGACAGATACGGGTCTGAGGCTGAAATCTACCTTCACCCCTCCAGACTCAGGCATCCCCGTAGAAATACTAACTTTTGAAAAGGCAGTAACCACAGAAGTCAATAAACTGGACACGCAAGGGAGAAAGATCTTCCACAATACCAGTGGAGAAGAACAACAAGCCCTACGAGATCTAACTGCCAATCGGGAGCTTGTTATCAAACCTGCTGATAAAGGGGGAGCAATAGTATTGCAAACCCTTGAGAAATATGATGAAGAATGTCAACGTCTCCTGTCGGACGAACGGAACTACAAAGTTTTGGAAAGTGATCCAACAGAACGACTTCGAACAAGGATTGGAGGTATGGTGGAGGAAGGACTAGCCCATGACTGGATCAGTAAAAAGGAAGCTGACTTCCTGCAACAACCCACCCCAAGGATACCATACTTTTATTGTATCCCTAAGATACATAAGGACATCGACAACCCACCCGGAAGACCAATAGTCTCTGGGATTGGGTCTATCCTGGAACCTCTATCGAAATTCTCAGACGCCTTCCTTAGACCGATGGTACAAGCAACGAAAACGTACCTGAAGGATACCAAATCGGTCCTACAACTGTTGGAAACCACAACTTTTGATCCAACCACACAGCTCTTGGTAAGCCTCGACGTGGAGAGCCTGTACACGAGTCTGCCCCACGAAGAGACACTAGAGATCATTGAAGAGGTACTCTTCAGTCACACTTGGAAATACCAGACACCAAGAAACCTGGTCCTAGAGTGTATCACCATGGCCCTGAAAGAGAATTTTTTTCAGTACAAGGAGACACTATATCTACAATCCCATGGAACGAGTATGGGAAGTACTTTTGCCCCAAGCTTAGCAGGACTATACGTCTACCACTTAGAGGAACAAAAGATCCTACATGAAAGCAACCCCTACCATTTACAGATTGGCACCTGGAAACGGTACATTGATGACATTTTTATCATCTGGGACGGCGATGTCAACAGCGCCTTGAATTTTGTTACCTGGCTTAATAACCAGAATGAATATCTAAAATTCACAAGTACCGTCTCAAACACATCGATGGTCTTCCTAGATCTGAACATTTACAGCGAGGACGGGAGGCTGAAAAGCACCACCCACTTCAAACCGACGTCCAGGAATTGCCTACTACGCTCTGATAGCTTCCATCCCAGACACCTAAGGGAGAATCTGCCCTATGGGCAATTCCTGAGACTGCGGAGAAACTGCACAGAACTGAGTAAATTCAACCAACAAGCGAAAGACTTGAGAACTAAACTCATTCAGAGGCAGTATCCCACCAGAACCATCGAGAAAGCGATGAAGCGTGCAAGAAACAATCACAGGGAGGCACTTATACAAGAAAACCCCCATGAAAAAGAAACAAATAAAAGACCAATCTGTGTGACAACCTACTCGACCATATCAAACCAAGTGTCAAAGGTCATTGATAAGCATTGGGGTATCCTGAACTGTGGAGATCTGAGCTTTGAGAAACCGATGCATGCGCATCGGAGGGGCAAAAACATAAAAGACATCGTGGTCCACACCAGACCACAGGAAAGCAAGACAATGAGACACAATGTTACAGGCATACAGGGTCACTTCCCATGTGGCGATTGCAGCTGTTGCCACCAAACCCAGAAGAGTAAAAATCTAACCTTCAGAAATGGCACGAGATGGGAACAACGCCAATTCTCAAACTGCAATACAAGGAACGTGATCTACTTAATAAACTGCCCATGTGGACTAGAGTATGTGGGCATGACCACCCGTCCCGTCAAGATTAGGATAGGGGAACACAAAAGTAACATACGCTGCAAAAAAACAACAACCAAGATGGCAGCACATTTCCTGTCGTACCAGCACTGCATCAACGATCTACGGTGGACCGTAATCGAAAGATTACCGTCAGAGACAGGCCTGTTCCAAAAGGAACAACGCTGGGTGTTCCGTCTGGCAACTCATGTCACTGGACTCAATGATGACATACCATGGAGCCAAATCTCCAGATAACCCACAAAAAAAGGACCAGTTATTTGACACCTAAAGAACCCTCCCCATTGATTGATCATAGTTAAATCATTGGGCCACCACATGTAACACTCTCTGTATCATTATTATAAATTTTGAAACGCACAGAATGCTTATAAATTACAAGCAGACACGGTTTTCTGCTGATTGAAACCAATGTTTTTAATCATCTGCCACAATTAGTGACCAGTTGCACCAGGAGTAAGGATACACTTCAGGCGGAATGATCACAATCTTCCTCAGTGACCAGCGCCGGTTTACAACTCCAGCGCGCACACTCAGTTAACATCCGGCCAATGCGCATGCGCTAGAGAGTCCCGGAGTACCAGACATTCAGCATGCGCTACTTCCGGTCCGTGCGCATGTGCTAGAGAACACCGTAGAACCAGCAAATGCGCATGCGCGAAGGGAAGAGAATTACACGGCAGAGGTGTCACATGGGCTACCGACCAGCGCGAGCCACGGGGCAGCCAGTAAGTGGACAACAAACGGAAAGTCCTTATTTGGACTTACCAGAACCCGGTAATAAACGAATAAGAGAGATGTACATGCTACATGTGACCCGACCACATACGTGGAGGGGGAGGGCCGCACAGGTATCGCCCGTACATGGTCATTTACCATTTCCGCCTACTAACCAATAAGAACACGCCTTAACCCCTTATTTATACCGCCTGGGTCATCCGCAATCCATTCACGGCGGAGCAGCACAAGGTGGTAGAAGGAGGCCAATACAGGCGGATTTCGTGAGTATTTCTCTAAAACAAAAACCGGGCCTCAGTAGGAGCTGAAAAGTGAGTAAAAACGACAACACTGAAATCCACACCTCTATTCTTATAGATTGTGGATCCACCTACCTACCTTGATGCCAGAGTTTTGCTCATGAGGTAATAGCCAACCAAGATCACAAGTATGTTCACAAAACAAAAAACCAAAAAATCCTAAGTGTGTCTTATGTGTCTGTATGTGTTACATGTTGTATGTCATTTTTTTCTTTACAGGTTTAATGAACTGTTTGGGGCTCCAGGTGATTGCACCTGTCTGAGCCAACCATAGATGGTAACCAAACCTAATGGTTTTTTCTTTTTTTCAGGACATGTAAATACATGTACCAGATAACCGCTGTAGGCACATTATAGCCACCTTTAATGAAGGTAATCATTTTATAAATAAATGGAAACCCATTTTCTTTAGAAAAACGTGAGTAGGGTTGGGAGTTGTGCCCCGTCCTGAAGAAGGTACACCCGTACCGAAACATGTCGACGCACACCAGAGGTTCTGTCCCTAATTAAGACAGAAAACCTCGTCCCTTTGCACATTTTTTAACAGCACCAGCTAGGGGTATTTAATACAAATCTTTTTACTTCACCCACTAGCCAGGTACTTTTTAAACTTATCACTACACCTCCCACTCACATCCAAAACCCTTCACTTGCACTCAACACACACCACACATAGTCTGATTTGTCAACGCTCCTGCGTAGTCGCAGGTCGAAGCGTGCCGCATCCCTTCAGCGGGGTGCGAAGACCCCGATGATGAAGCATGACACCAAGGGGCCTGTTGGTGTGTGAGGGGTATTTTACACAACACTGTGTGCTTCCCCCCCCCTGTTTCTCCTTTTTACACAGGTAGTAGGATTCTTCTTGTTTAGTTACTAGTGCCCGTGGAGTAGGAATCCTACTTTATACTCTACCTCCCCTCTTTGTTAAGTATAGTCTATAGGCAGCGCGCTGCTGCGGGAGCTTGTCCCTCTGACATATTTTGTAACACACACATAAAAAGACACACACCCAGGTATAGAAAAGAAGCCAGCGGTCCACCCACAATGGAAGATGAACATGGCCTCACCTTTGCTGAGGACGAGATTGATAGGATTCTAGCAGACAGCAACCTTTTTGAGGGCTTGTGTAATCAGGATACAGGCCCACAAACCAATGATTGGAATGAACTGCTGAACCTTAGGCGCAACCAAATAAAAGCAGCACTGCATGGGCTATTCATGACCCAATACCTGCGTAACAAAATGGCTCCTCCAGGCCTGATTGTTAAGAACGAACCACTGATTTTTCAACAAGATTTGATTTTCAAGAAAGAGTGGTCATTAATCTCTTGGCACTGTTCAAGAGATTGGTTAGTCCTTATAATCAAAACAGCTGCCAGGATTACACAGGAACTTAAAATCGAAATAAATAAAATTGAGGTCCAATTGAAAACATACATGTCACCGGAAGACCTGAAAACCAGACTCGAGGAACTTAATCAACAAATGACCGACTTCGAGTTCAACCTAAAACAGAGCAAAACCAACAAATTGACAAAAGATGTGGCGAAGTTCACTCCGGAGAGTGCATACCCTTACACCAAAGCGGACTATGTCCCAAAAAACAACTACAGCGACGCTGACGGCGATACTTCAGACACAGGCTCGTCAGGTTCCAATTCAAGTGGAAACAAAGGCAACAGACAACGTAGAGGAGGATGGCGACAGAGACGCCAACAGTTCCCCAGACAAAGAGGTTGGCGGGGATATCAACCACCAAATCATTTCCAACAATTCATGGGTCCACCGCAATTCACCCCCTTCCAGTTTGGACCAGTGTGGAACCAGGAATACAATGATGGCTACTATGGGCAACAACAACAACCCTATGGAGGGCAACAACAGCCTTTTTTAGGGGCACGCCAGAACACACGGGGGAGGAACCGGAAAGGGAACAATGTGGTGTGGGAAGACCAGGAGCAGCCCGATGCCCGAACAACACGAAGCATGACGGGATCACTACCCAATCAACCAACAACCAGCAAGAGGGGGACCTAGTGGTAAACCTCACACCCATCACGTTAACAGTGATGCAGAAGAAAATCCTGAACAAGGGATTAGGGTATGTACCCACCCAGAAACCTGATGTTTTCAAACTCAACATGGAACTCCATGACTTCTTTAGGAAACTAAAACTGCAGGCTTTCTTCAAAGACAAACCTTTACCAGAAGAAAAGACAGATACGGGTCTGAGGCTGAAATCTACCTTCACCCCTCCAGACTCAGGCATCCCCGTAGAAATACTAACTTTTGAAAAGGCAGTAACCACAGAAGTCAATAAACTGGACACGCAAGGGAGAAAGATCTTCCACAATACCAGTGGAGAAGAACAACAAGCCCTACGAGATCTAACTGCCAATCGGGAGCTTGTTATCAAACCTGCTGATAAAGGGGGAGCAATAGTATTGCAAACCCTTGAGAAATATGATGAAGAATGTCAACGTCTCCTGTCGGACGAACGGAACTACAAAGTTTTGGAAAGTGATCCAACAGAACGACTTCGAACAAGGATTGGAGGTATGGTGGAGGAAGGACTAGCCCATGACTGGATCAGTAAAAAGGAAGCTGACTTCCTGCAACAACCCACCCCAAGGATACCATACTTTTATTGTATCCCTAAGATACATAAGGACATCGACAACCCACCCGGAAGACCAATAGTCTCTGGGATTGGGTCTATCCTGGAACCTCTATCGAAATTCTCAGACGCCTTCCTTAGACCGAGGGTACAAGCAACGAAAACGTACCTGAAGGATACCAAATCGGTCCTACAACTGTTGGAAACCACAACTTTTGATCCAACCACACAGCTCTTGGTAAGCCTCGACGTGGAGAGCCTGTACACGAGTCTGCCCCACGAAGAGACACTAGAGATCATTGAAGAGGTACTCTTCAGTCACACTTGGAAATACCAGACACCAAGAAACCTGGTCCTAGAGTGTATCACCATGGCCCTGAAAGAGAATTTTTTTCAGTACAAGGAGACACTATATCTACAATCCCATGGAACGAGTATGGGAAGTACTTTTGCCCCAAGCTTAGCAGGACTATACGTCTACCACTTAGAGGAACAAAAGATCCTACATGAAAGCAACCCCTACCATTTACAGATTGGCACCTGGAAACGGTACATTGATGACATTTTTATCATCTGGGACGGCGATGTCAACAGCGCCTTGAATTTTGTTACCTGGCTTAATAACCAGAATGAATATCTAAAATTCACAAGTACCGTCTCAAACACATCGATGGTCTTCCTAGATCTGAACATTTACAGCGAGGACGGGAGGCTGAAAAGCACCACCCACTTCAAACCGACGTCCAGGAATTGCCTACTACGCTATGATAGCTTCCATCCCAGACACCTAAGGGAGAATCTGCCCTATGGGCAATTCCTGAGACTGCGGAGAAACTGCACAGAACTGAGTAAATTCAACCAACAAGCGAAAGACTTGAGAACTAAACTCATTCAGAGGCAGTATCCCACCAGAACCATCGAGAAAGCGATGAAGCGTGCAAGAAACAATCACAGGGAGGCACTTATACAAGAAAACCCCCATGAAAAAGAAACAAATAAAAGACCAATCTGTGTGACAACCTACTCGACCATATCAAACCAAGTGTCAAAGGTCATTGATAAGCATTGGGGTATCCTGAACTGTGGAGATCTGAGCTTTGAGAAACCGATGCATGCGCATCGGAGGGGCAAAAACATAAAAGACATCGTGGTCCACACCAGACCACAGGAAAGCAAGACAATGAGACACAATGTTACAGGCATACAGGGTCACTTCCCATGTGGCGATTGCAGCTGTTGCCACCAAACCCAGAAGAGTAAAAATCTAACCTTCAGAAATGGCACGAGATGGGAACAACGCCAATTCTCAAACTGCAATACAAGGAACGTGATCTACTTAATAAACTGCCCATGTGGACTAGAGTATGTGGGCATGACCACCCGTCCCGTCAAGATTAGGATAGGGGAACACAAAAGTAACATAAGCTGCAAAAAAACAACAACCAAGATGGCAGCACATTTCCTGTTGTACCAGCACTGCATCAACGATCTACGGTGGACCGTAATCGAAAGATTACCGTCAGAGACAGGCCTGTTCCAAAAGGAACAACGCTGGGTGTTCCGTCTGGCAACTCATGTCACTGGACTCAATGATGACATACCATGGAGCCAAATCTCCAGATAACCCACAAAAAAAGGACCAGTTATTTGACACCTAAAGAACCCTCCCCATTGATTGATCATAGTTAAATCATTGGGCCACCACATGTAACACTCTCTGTATCATTATTATAAATTTTGAAACGCACAGAATGCTTATAAATTACAAGCAGACACGGTTTTCTGCTGATTGAAACCAATGTTTTTAATCATCTGCCACAATTAGTGACCAGTTGCACCAGGAGTAAGGATACACTTCAGGCGGAATGATCACAATCTTCCTCAGTGACCAGCGCCGGTTTACAACTCCAGCGCGCACACTCAGTTAACATCCGGCCAATGCGCATGCGCTAGAGAGTCCCGGAGTACCAGACATTCAGCATGCGCTACTTCCGGTCCGTGCGCATGTGCTAGAGAACACCGTAGAACCAGCAAATGCGCATGCGCGAAGGGAAGAGAATTACACGGCAGAGGTGTCACATGGGCTACCGACCAGCGCGAGCCACGGGGCAGCCAGTAAGTGGACAACAAACGGAAAGTCCTTATTTGGACTTACCAGAACCCGGTAATAAACGAATAAGAGAGATGTACATGCTACATGTGACCCGACCACATACGTGGAGGGGGAGGGCTGCACAGGTATCGCCCGTACATGGTCATTTACCATTTCCGCCTACTAACCAATAAGAACACGCCTTAACCCCTTATTTATACCGCCTGGGTCATCCGCAATCCATTCACGGCGGAGCAGCACAAGGTGGTAGAAGGAGGCCAATACAGGCGGATTTCGTGAGTATTTCTCTAAAACAAAAACCGGGCCTCAGTAGGAGCTGAAAAGTGAGTAAAAACGACAACACTGAAATCCACACCTCTATTCTTATAGATTGTGGATCCACCTACCTACCTTGATGCCAGAGTTTTGCTCATGAGGTAATAGCCAACCAAGATCACAAGTATGTTCACAAAACAAAAAACCAAAAAATCCTAAGTGTGTCTTATGTGTCTGTATGTGTTACATGTTGTATGTCATTTTTTTCTTTACAGGTTTAATGAACTGTTTGGGGCTCCAGGTGATTGCACCTGTCTGAGCCAACCATAGATGGTAACCAAACCTAATGGTTTTTTCTTTTTTTCAGGACATGTAAATACATGTACCAGATAACCGCTGTAGGCACATTATAGCCACCTTTAATGAAGGTAATCATTTTATAAATAAATGGAAACCCATTTTCTTTAGAAAAACGTGAGTAGGGTTGGGAGTTGTGCCCCGTCCTGAAGAAGGTACACCCGTACCGAAACATGTCGACGCACACCAGAGGTTCTGTCCCTAATTAAGACAGAAAACCTCGTCCCTTTGCACATTTTTTAACAGCACCAGCTAGGGGTATTTAATAAAAATCTTTTTACTTCACCCACTAGCCAGGTACTTTTTAAACTTATCACTACACCTCCCACTCACATCCAAAACCCTTCACTTGCACTCAACACACACCACACATAGTCTGATTTGTCAACGCTCCCGCGTAGTCGCAGGTCGAAGCGTGCCGCATCCCTTCAGCGGGGTGCGAAGACCCCGATGATGAAGCATGACACCAAGGGGCCTGTTGGTGTGTGAGGGGTATTTTACACAACACTGTGTGCTTCCCCCCCCCTGTTTCTCCTTTTTACACAGGTAGTAGGATTCTTCTTGTTTAGTTACTAGTGCCCGTGGAGTAGGAATCCTACTTTATACTCTACCTCCCCTCTTTGTTAAGTATAGTCTATAGGCAGCGCGCTGCTGCGGGAGCTTGTCCCTCTGACATATTTTGTAACACACACATAAAAAGACACACACCCAGGTATAGAAAAGAAGCCAGCGGTCCACCCACAATGGAAGATGAACATGGCCTCACCTTTGCTGAGGACGAGATTGATAGGATTCTAGCAGACAGCAACCTTTTTGAGGGCTTGTGTAATCAGGATACAGGCCCACAAACCAATGATTGGAATGAACTGCTGAACCTTAGGCGCAACCAAATAAAAGCAGCACTGCATGGGCTATTCATGACCCAATACCTGCGTAACAAAATGGCTCCTCCAGGCCTGATTGTTAAGAACGAACCACTGATTTTTCAACAAGATTTGATTTTCAAGAAAGAGTGGTCATTAATCTCTTGGCACTGTTCAAGAGATTGGTTAGTCCTTATAATCAAAACAGCTGCCAGGATTACACAGGAACTTAAAATCGAAATAAATAAAATTGAGGTCCAATTGAAAACATACATGTCACCGGAAGACCTGAAAACCAGACTCGAGGAACTTAATCAACAAATGACCGACTTCGAGTTCAACCTAAAACAGAGCAAAACCAACAAATTGACAAAAGATGTGGCGAAGTTCACTCCGGAGAGTGCATACCCTTACACCAAAGCGGACTATGTCCCAAAAAACAACTACAGCGACGCTGACGGCGATACTTCAGACACAGGCTCGTCAGGTTCCAATTCAAGTGGAAACAAAGGCAACAGACAACGTAGAGGAGGATGGCGACAGAGACGCCAACAGTTCCCCAGACAAAGAGGTTGGCGGGGATATCAACCACCAAATCATTTCCAACAATTCATGGGTCCACCGCAATTCACCCCCTTCCAGTTTGGACCAGTGTGGAACCAGGAATACAATGATGGCTACTATGGGCAACAACAACAACCCTATGGAGGGCAACAACAGCCTTTTTTAGGGGCACGCCAGAACACACGGGGGAGGAACCGGAAAGGGAACAATGTGGTGTGGGAAGACCAGGAGCAGCCCGATGCCCGAACAACACGAAGCATGACGGGATCACTACCCAATCAACCAACAACCAGCAAGAGGGGGACCTAGTGGTAAACCTCACACCCATCACGTTAACAGTGATGCAGAAGAAAATCCTGAACAAGGGATTAGGGTATGTACCCACCCAGAAACCTGATGTTTTCAAACTCAACATGGAACTCCATGACTTCTTTAGGAAACTAAAACTGCAGGCTTTCTTCAAAGACAAACCTTTACCAGAAGAAAAGACAGATACGGGTCTGAGGCTGAAATCTACCTTCACCCCTCCAGACTCAGGCATCCCCGTAGAAATACTAACTTTTGAAAAGGCAGTAACCACAGAAGTCAATAAACTGGACACGCAAGGGAGAAAGATCTTCCACAATACCAGTGGAGAAGAACAACAAGCCCTACGAGATCTAACTGCCAATCGGGAGCTTGTTATCAAACCTGCTGATAAAGGGGGAGCAATAGTATTGCAAACCCTTGAGAAATATGATGAAGAATGTCAACGTCTCCTGTCGGACGAACGGAACTACAAAGTTTTGGAAAGTGATCCAACAGAACGACTTCGAACAAGGATTGGAGGTATGGTGGAGGAAGGACTAGCCCATGACTGGATCAGTAAAAAGGAAGCTGACTTCCTGCAACAACCCACCCCAAGGATACCATACTTTTATTGTATCCCTAAGATACATAAGGACATCGACAACCCACCCGGAAGACCAATAGTCTCTGGGATTGGGTCTATCCTGGAACCTCTATCGAAATTCTCAGACGCCTTCCTTAGACCGAGGGTACAAGCAACGAAAACGTACCTGAAGGATACCAAATCGGTCCTACAACTGTTGGAAACCACAACTTTTGATCCAACCACACAGCTCTTGGTAAGCCTCGACGTGGAGAGCCTGTACACGAGTCTGCCCCACGAAGAGACACTAGAGATCATTGAAGAGGTACTCTTCAGTCACACTTGGAAATACCAGACACCAAGAAACCTGGTCCTAGAGTGTATCACCATGGCCCTGAAAGAGAATTTTTTTCAGTACAAGGAGACACTATATCTACAATCCCATGGAACGAGTATGGGAAGTACTTTTGCCCCAAGCTTAGCAGGACTATACGTCTACCACTTAGAGGAACAAAAGATCCTACATGAAAGCAACCCCTACCATTTACAGATTGGCACCTGGAAACGGTACATTGATGACATTTTTATCATCTGGGACGGCGATGTCAACAGCGCCTTGAATTTTGTTACCTGGCTTAATAACCAGAATGAATATCTAAAATTCACAAGTACCGTCTCAAACACATCGATGGTCTTCCTAGATCTGAACATTTACAGCGAGGACGGGAGGCTGAAAAGCACCACCCACTTCAAACCGACGTCCAGGAATTGCCTACTACGCTATGATAGCTTCCATCCCAGACACCTAAGGGAGAATCTGCCCTATGGGCAATTCCTGAGACTGCGGAGAAACTGCACAGAACTGAGTAAATTCAACCAACAAGCGAAAGACTTGAGAACTAAACTCATTCAGAGGCAGTATCCCACCAGAACCATCGAGAAAGCGATGAAGCGTGCAAGAAACAATCACAGGGAGGCACTTATACAAGAAAACCCCCATGAAAAAGAAACAAATAAAAGACCAATCTGTGTGACAACCTACTCGACCATATCAAACCAAGTGTCAAAGGTCATTGATAAGCATTGGGGTATCCTGAACTGTGGAGATCTGAGCTTTGAGAAACCGATGCATGCGCATCGGAGGGGCAAAAACATAAAAGACATCGTGGTCCACACCAGACCACAGGAAAGCAAGACAATGAGACACAATGTTACAGGCATACAGGGTCACTTCCCATGTGGCGATTGCAGCTGTTGCCACCAAACCCAGAAGAGTAAAAATCTAACCTTCAGAAATGGCACGAGATGGGAACAACGCCAATTCTCAAACTGCAATACAAGGAACGTGATCTACTTAATAAACTGCCCATGTGGACTAGAGTATGTGGGCATGACCACCCGTCCCGTCAAGATTAGGATAGGGGAACACAAAAGTAACATAAGCTGCAAAAAAACAACAACCAAGATGGCAGCACATTTCCTGTTGTACCAGCACTGCATCAACGATCTACGGTGGACCGTAATCGAAAGATTACCGTCAGAGACAGGCCTGTTCCAAAAGGAACAACGCTGGGTGTTCCGTCTGGCAACTCATGTCACTGGACTCAATGATGACATACCATGGAGCCAAATCTCCAGATAACCCACAAAAAAAGGACCAGTTATTTGACACCTAAAGAACCCTCCCCATTGATTGATCATAGTTAAATCATTGGGCCACCACATGTAACACTCTCTGTATCATTATTATAAATTTTGAAACGCACAGAATGCTTATAAATTACAAGCAGACACGGTTTTCTGCTGATTGAAACCAATGTTTTTAATCATCTGCCACAATTAGTGACCAGTTGCACCAGGAGTAAGGATACACTTCAGGCGGAATGATCACAATCTTCCTCAGTGACCAGCGCCGGTTTACAACTCCAGCGCGCACACTCAGTTAACATCCGGCCAATGCGCATGCGCTAGAGAGTCCCGGAGTACCAGACATTCAGCATGCGCTACTTCCGGTCCGTGCGCATGTGCTAGAGAACACCGTAGAACCAGCAAATGCGCATGCGCGAAGGGAAGAGAATTACACGGCAGAGGTGTCACATGGGCTACCGACCAGCGCGAGCCACGGGGCAGCCAGTAAGTGGACAACAAACGGAAAGTCCTTATTTGGACTTACCAGAACCCGGTAATAAACGAATAAGAGAGATGTACATGCTACATGTGACCCGACCACATACGTGGAGGGGGAGGGCTGCACAGGTATCGCCCGTACATGGTCATTTACCATTTCCGCCTACTAACCAATAAGAACACGCCTTAACCCCTTATTTATACCGCCTGGGTCATCCGCAATCCATTCACGGCGGAGCAGCACAAGGTGGTAGAAGGAGGCCAATACAGGCGGATTTCGTGAGTATTTCTCTAAAACAAAAACCGGGCCTCAGTAGGAGCTGAAAAGTGAGTAAAAACGACAACACTGAAATCCACACCTCTATTCTTATAGATTGTGGATCCACCTACCTACCTTGATGCCAGAGTTTTGCTCATGAGGTAATAGCCAACCAAGATCACAAGTATGTTCACAAAACAAAAAACCAAAAAATCCTAAGTGTGTCTTATGTGTCTGTATGTGTTACATGTTGTATGTCATTTTTTTCTTTACAGGTTTAATGAACTGTTTGGGGCTCCAGGTGATTGCACCTGTCTGAGCCAACCATAGATGGTAACCAAACCTAATGGTTTTTTCTTTTTTTCAGGACATGTAAATACATGTACCAGATAACCGCTGTAGGCACATTATAGCCACCTTTAATGAAGGTAATCATTTTATAAATAAATGGAAACCCATTTTCTTTAGAAAAACGTGAGTAGGGTTGGGAGTTGTGCCCCGTCCTGAAGAAGGTACACCCGTACCGAAACATGTCGACGCACACCAGAGGTTCTGTCCCTAATTAAGACAGAAAACCTCGTCCCTTTGCACATTTTTTAACAGCACCAGCTAGGGGTATTTAATAAAAATCTTTTTACTTCACCCACTAGCCAGGTACTTTTTAAACTTATCACTACACCTCCCACTCACATCCAAAACCCTTCACTTGCACTCAACACACACCACACATAGTCTGATTTGTCAACGCTCCCGCGTAGTCGCAGGTCGAAGCGTGCCGCATCCCTTCAGCGGGGTGCGAAGACCCCGATGATGAAGCATGACACCAAGGGGCCTGTTGGTGTGTGAGGGGTATTTTACACAACACTGTGTGCTTCCCCCCCCCCCTGTTTCTCCTTTTTACACAGGTAGTAGGATTCTTCTTGTTTAGTTACTAGTTTTCAAAGTGCTACCAGAGGCTTTTGCTGGCCTAACTCTGGCGGCTACGAGCCCGTGCACACGCGCAGCCCCCAGCTTTCAGCGCCCGAGGCGCCATCTGGAGCACCATCGCTTTCAATTTTGCCGCTGCTGCACGCGCACCACTCTTTATAATTTCCTTTTGCTGCTCGCACCACTTGTGGACTTGGGCTTGTTTTTATGTAGTGCTTTGTATAGTACTTTTGCTGCCTCTAAGCACTGTGAGTAACACTTGTTACTATTATCCAATGTAATGGGACTCAGTACAGACTCTGTACAGCACTGCTTAAAGACATGTTTTCAACAACAGTCATAATTGCATATTACTTTAGAATCTCACGCTTGAATGATACATCATGTTGAGATTGTTTTTTTTTTTAAAACAGCAATTGTCCAGAATTTGGGGGATTTAACTTTTGAAACGTAATTCACAGTTGCACCGTGCGCTCTGATTGCTCTAACAAACTAAGAGTCTGTTGTTTACTCTCATTATCCGAGTAGTCTGCAACACGTTTACATTTGTTAATCACGTTAGAATTTCACGCTTGTATGTTATACAATGATGAGATTATCCAGACTTTGCTGTTGTTTACTCTTGAAATGATATCCACTGTTGCACTATGTGTCCTGATTTCACTAATAGACTATGAGTCTGTTGTTCACCTCTATTATCCAAGTAGTTTTATACATGGCCACCCTTCCGGTATAATGCGCGGGAGAGGTGTGGCGCCGCGGCCAGGGCGACTGACGCTGGAATCTGGGGACCACGGTTCGATCCCCGGCTCCAGCGGCAGGTTAGCCCAGCACCATGTGACTCTGGGCAATAGCTCGCTTAATCTTCCCGACGGCCCCCGGCGCCTAGAGACCCTTACGGGTGATTGTGCGCTTTACAAATGTGGACTTTACTTTACTTTATATCACATGTTGAACCAGTCACTCTCATTTATACTCCGAAAGAACGACCACACATGCCGAACATCGTTTTAACACAGGTAAGTTCACGAATCATCACCTTTCTTTACCTATCAATAAAGTTTTTCTCTATTTTCAGCTTTGGACTTCACTGTATACGTTTGTTTTCTATTCAGTATCAAGGCGTTCTATTATGGAAAACTGATCGAAGTTCTCCATGCAAGTTTTACACACGCTACCCGCTTACTGCGTTATTGCAACCCTTTTACTTGTTTCACCAGCGTTATCCTCTTTTTTTTAGAAAAGCTTTCTTTCTACCGTATCACGTGGAGATTTCACTCACTCCCGGTATACCTATTTACGGACTGCATTACAGCGTACACTTCACTGGTTTATTTGGTCACCGATCTGAATAATGCAGTTTCCTTTGTACAAACCCTCTTCGCTTACCACATTAGTTATCGATCTTACCTAGCACCGAAATGATTCCCGGTCATCGAGGTACTGTTCTGAGCATCACCCTAATGATCTTTATCCTCATTTTCAATTTTAACATCACTGACCTCCATCATACCTTCACGATATTGGGATTACGGTGTATGTTTAAAATACTACACACCCACCTCAATTGGGTAATGCCTGCACAAGCATTTTTTACCTTCTAACAGCCCCTTGTGGATGATTCTGGCCCATTGGCCACCCTTGCACTGAACCTGAGTTTCCTCTACATTTCAGTTGTACAGCCCCTGAAGAAGGGCAATCTGCCCGAAATACATTGGGCACAAATGAACGCTTGTTACCTGCAATCCATTGTTATGAAGGAATAACAACCATTACCAAGAAAGAACGGATGATAAAATCAAAAATATAAAAATGAATGTCAAGTTTAATAAAGTTATTTCAAATGATTTAAGAAGAACTCAAATTGCAAATTTTTTCCGCGAGTGCACATGGGAGAATCTCCTCTGTCCCAAAGGTCAGCCCTAGCTATCCTCATACTCAGGAGGATTCACCCTATTGCACCACATACTTTTTTCTACAACGTGGACACCACTACAAACAAGTATTGGCATAGCCAATAGGTCTAGCTTTTGGGACCTTATAAGTATTTAGTTATGCAGCACAACATCCTTGGTGCAACAACATCAACTGCTGCATGGCTAAACACTTATAAGGTCCCAAAAGCGAGACAGCGACATTCCCAGAAAGCTGGAAGCACGCCGAAATCAACGCCCTCCTCAAGGAGCCCAAGGCGGACCCCAAGGACCTCAAGAACTTCCAGCCCATCTCCCTGCTCCCGTTCCCGGCACAGGTCATCGAGAAAATTGTCAACATACAATTGGCCCGCCACCTGGAAGACAACAACATCCCGGACCCGTCCCAGTCCGGATTTAGATGAAACCATAGCACCGAGACAGCCCTCATCGCCGCTACAGACGACATCAGGCGCCAACTAGACAACAGAGAAACATCAGCCCTTATCCTCCTGGACCTATCAGCCGCCCTCGACACGGTCTGCCATCGCACTCTAAAGACACGCCTCCTAGAAGCCAGAATCCAAGAGAAGGCCCTTGACTGGACCACGTCCTTCCTCTCCGGCAGAACCCAGAGTGTCCGCCTTCCACCCTTCCGATCGGAAGCCACCGTCATCATCTGCGGCGTCCCCCAGGGCTCATCCCTCAGCCCGATGTTGTTCAACATCTACATGGCCCCCCTCGCACAAGTAGCCCACAATCATGACCTCAACATCATCTCCTATGCCGACGACACACAGCTCATCCTCTCCCTCACCCTCGGACCCACACACCGCCAAAACCAACCTCCTCGAGGGAATGAAGGCCGTCGCCGACTGGATGAGGAGCAGCCGTCTGAAGCTGAACTGGGACAAGACGGAGGCCCTCATCCTTGGACCCACCCCCTCAGCCTGGGACGACTCCTGGTGGCCGACCACACTGGGAACAGCACCAAAACCCACCGACCATGCGCGCAACCTAGGATGCATCCATGACTCCTCCCTCTCCATGTCCAAGCAGGTCAACGCCGTCTCCTCGTCTTGCTACAACACCCTCTGCATGATCCGCAGGATCTACAAGTGGATCCCGACCAAAACAATAAGAACGGCGGCACAGGCCCTCGTCAGCAGCAGACTGAACTACGGCAATGCACTCTACGCAGGAATCCCAGCCAAACACCTACGACAACTACAACGCATTCAAAATGCCTCCGCCCGACTGATCGTCAATGTCCCCTGCTGCAGCCACATCACCTCCCACCTGAGAGACCTACACTGGCTCCCCTTCGACAAGAGGATCACCTTCAAGCTCCTCACCCACGCACACAAGGCAATCCACAACGCCGGACCAGCCTACCTGAACAGCAGACTCAGCTTCTACACCCCCACCCGCCAGCTCCGCTCCACCAGCCTCGCCCTCGCCGCTGTCCCCCGCATCCAATGAATAACCTCCGGCGGCAGATCCTTCTCCTACCTCGCCTCCAAGACGTGGAACACCCTCCCTACCCACATATGGCAGACCCAAGACCTACTCGCCTTCAGAAGACTCCTGGAGACCTGGCTCTTCAAGCAGTAGCTACACCCCCTCTCCCCTCAGCGCCTTGAGACCCTCACGGGTAAGTAGCGTGCTTTATAAGTAATTGATTGAGGACTGGCCCTTTTACTTCTGTTGTTACATGGTATGACTTATTTAGTCTGTAAGCACTAATTTCTTTAAGGAGTTTCTCCTACTGCAAGCATTACATGCTTTCCTGCAACATTCAGCGCGCCATGCCTTCTTTCACTTTCCAAGCTGGCCAGTACAATGGCGATTGCTTCTTTGAAATGAAATAGGTCTCACATTTAGAAGAGTTTGAGCTATTGGCATTTTAAATGTGTTAATTATCAAAATAGATAAATAAAATGCATTGTCATTACAATGCCAATAGCTTAAACTCTAGAAAATGTGAGAACTATTGCATTACAAATGCTTGTTCTACTGAGTGAGTACGGATTCTGCGACTTGCTGCAGGAGCGTAGACAGCACATTTTCCATATTTCACTAAAGGTAAAACAGAGCACAATACTGTGGAGAGTGAAAGTGAAATTGATTTCATTTTGTCATTATTTGAATGAGTAAGAAAAAACACAGATCCATCCTGAAAACAATTGGAACAGGACACTTTATGATTCTTAGATCTTTATAAATAATATTAAGTTATAAAGTTTTGATGAAACAATTCAGAGAATAACAAAACATGATTGACTTTTATGTTGTGACAAATGATACAGGAGCAGAGCAATATGATTCACATCTTGCAAGGCTCTGAGCGTTTACGAGTGGGTTGCGTTACCCCGTCTGAAAAAAGACATCTAGCGGCCAGATGTACGACCCATCCATTTTGCGAGTTCCAAATTGGGTTGTTTTGCGACTCTCAATTGGCGACTCGCAAAATAGAAAGTACATTAGTGTCTCAGACGCTGTTTGTGATTCTCAATGTGGTTGCAAATGACCTGCCTCATATATTCACGAGGTAGGTCACAATTTGTGACCGCATAAGGCATGGCCAGCACTCACAGGGATGGTGGCCTGCAGACCACCATTTCTGTGACTGCTTTTTAAATAATGTGGTACAAAAGGGGGTGATGATGGACGGAGCATCTGAACCAATCAAACACTCACACCCAGTCAACAGATCTGGGCTTAATCCATAACCGTTCTTTAGCCCACTCTGCCGCCCCAGTTCAGACATGGCCATATGCAAATCAGTCTGACCCTATGCCTCATGGGAACAGTCCAGCCCGAACTGCCAAGCCATGCCTTCCCTGGACCGGAAACAAGCTTCCGAGGACCGGTTTCTGGCATTTCAGCCGTCTTCAGCCCGGCTTGCTTGAATCCAGTGGCAAAGTGAGCAAGGGACTCACGTCAGAGCATACCCTGCCAACTTATGGCGAACAAAGTGGAACAAAAGGGGTGGTGATGGACGGAGCATCTGAACCAATCAAACTCTCACACCCAGTCAACAGATCTGGGTTTAATCCATAACCATTCTTTAGCACACTCTGCCACCCCAGTTCAGACATGGCCATATGCAAATCAGTCTGACCCTGTGCCTCATGGGAACAGTCCAGCCCGAACTGCAAAGCCATGTCTTCCCTGGACCGGAAACAAGCTTCCGAGGACCGGTGTCTGGCATTTCAGCCGTCTTCAGCCCAGCTTGCTTGAATCCAGTGGCAAAGTGAGCAAGGGACTCACGTCTGAGCATACCCTGTAACTTATGGCGAACAAAGTGGCACAAAAGGGGGTGGTGATGGACGGAGCATCTGAACCAATCAAACACTCACACCCAGTCAACAGATCTGGGTTTAATCCATAACCGTTCTTTTGCCCACTCTGCCACCCCAGTTCAGACATGGCTATATGCAAATCAGTCTGGCCCTGTGCCTCATGGGAACAACCAGCCCGAACTGCCAAGCCATGCCTTCCCTGGACCGGAAACAAGCTTCCGAGGACCGGTTTCTGGCATTACAGCCGTCTTCTGGTCCTTGGAAGCTTGTTTCCGGTCCAGGGAAGGCGTGGCTTGGCAGTTCGGGCTGGACAGATGTGCATGTACACCTGAATCGGTATTTTACCATGCAATTGTATTGCATGGTAAAATACCGATTTTCAAAGCCCTGTGTCAATGTTAAACTTGGCACCTACATACCAAAAATGCATTTTCGGTAATTTTACCGACCGGTATATTTACCGATTCGGTAAAATATACAGATTTGGTAATTTTACCGATTCTGGAATTTTACCGAATCACCGAATCAGTAAAATTACCGATTCGGTAAAATTACCGAAAATGCATGTTTTTTTATCCCCCTACATCTCCATGGCCAATTACCGGTCGGTAACGGCCGAATTCGGCCGTTACCGGCCGGTAAATGGCCAAAATCTCCCACCTACATCTGGCCCTAGATTCTTCAGGATCGGAGGACCTTTATCCTGCAGAATTTTGTGCGCCAGACAGAGGGACTTAAATTTGACCCTTTCACGCACCGGCAACCAGTGCAGTGCCCTCAAAGCAGGTTTATCCGACCGTGACATTGGAATGTTCTTAAGTAGCCGTGCTGCAGCGTTTTGAATTAGCTGTAATTTGTTGAACGTTGCTTCAGGGGCACCAAGAAAGATAGCGTTGCTATAGTCTAATCTTGATACAATCAGCCCCTGAATAAACAGCTTCCTAGATAACGGTGGGAGAAGGGGCAGAACTTTCCGCGCAGACCGGAGAAGACCGAAACAGACTCCTGCCGTTTTTTTCACCTGAGTCCTGAAGGAGAGATCTTGCTCCAGCCATACCCCGAGACTCTTAATCTCCTCCTTAGGGTTCGGGGGAGGGCCCAGACAACTGGGCCACATAGTTGAGGGGAGTGAAGAACCTTTATGCCCCAAAAGCATTATTTCGGTCTGCGAACCGTTCGGCTTAAGTGCTGACTCACACATCCAGGTGTAAACTTTGGACATGCAAGAGTGTAACATGTCTGGGCTTTCGGCAGACTGGGATAGAGCGACCACCAACTGAGTATCATCGGCGTAGCTCACGATTTTGATGTTAAATGGGGCAACTACGTCTTCCAAGGGGGCCATATACACATTGAACAACGCAGCAGTAGCTTCGGAAAGCGCCTGGAAATACAATGTGAGAGACCTAGCCGCAGCGTGGGCCCGCACACGGACGTCCCTTGCTGCTCGGGGACTGGAGACGGCGCCGTAATACAGTAGCAGTTGATGGAGCGAGGTGGAAAAACAACATTTTGTATACCCCTGGTGAAGTCATTTTCTTATAACTGTAACCTTTATTAATTGTGTGGTGTGGAAAGTATTAATCAATATAGTGTAGAATGCACACACAAATACACGTGGGAGTACTAATCTGCTTGCATGAAAAACTGTAACTGACTAATTTAGTAATGTCGTCATGCTGTCTATTAATGCAAAGCTTTAAATTAATCAAAAGCGACATAAATGTGCTTTCTGTTCATGTGTTTTGTGGCAAAGACATGGAGATAAGTGAGTATATTACGCATATGTGTTGCTTATTTTGCTAGGTAACAACTAATAGGGAAACCTTAGTGTTAGACCTGTCTGGCTTTTTGCGTAGTCCCTCCAATTTATTATTTACTTTGTCCCCTTTTTGCCCCTCATGCCCTTATTAATTTTTGTGTCCACTAGATTTTTCAAGGTGTTGGGCTAGGGGATAGGTGTTCTTTCCCCCCCCCCCCCCCCCCCCACCCTCCTCATAGTTTTTCACCTCAGGCCTAGAGGCCTTTTCTGACAGGAATATAGTTAGAGTCACAAAATGGTGGCTACCAACTGTCATAACTGACCTACCTGGAACATGTCCCATAGGATAGAGTAGGGCATTCCAGAACCTTCTGGTCCCTTCTGGACCTCTGAGGGTCAGCCTATAAAAGGCGGAATGCTGATCAGCCATTTTGTCTTACCAGAGAGAGTCAGCTGGAGGTCAGGCTGTAACAGAAGGTGGGGGTAGGATAGTCAGAGGGTTAACCTATTGATTCACCACCCGCCCTTCCTTGGGTTACTTGACCTGTCCCCGCTGTATGGGATTACTGGTGACCCTGGGCGCCTGACCATCCCCTAAGCTAGAGGTAAAGGGGTGTGCGTAGGAGAAGGAGACTGCAGCGCTGTGGAGCGCAGTCCTCTGCCCAGCTGAAGAGACTTCTGAAGAGTGTCCCTCAAAACCCCCCCCTTTTTCCATCATCAGCCTTTGTCCAGTTCTGAGAAGGCTAATGCCCTGGTGACCCTGTGGGCCCTTACCGGTCGTGTAGCAGATGAAGCACCTGTCCCTCTTGTGAGGCAGTGGGGGGATTTTTGGTGAATAGCCGATTCCGCCGTGAATGGGACCCCTGGGGCTTCGTTAGCGCTGTTGTGGCAGCGCCGCCGACTGAAGGGAGAAGAGGGGGCTGGTTGAGCAGCATCCAGCGCTACTGCGCGCGCTCTAATCTGAGTTAGTTGTCCAGAGCAGGAGGGGCCTAAGATCGAGCAGGCTCACCGGGGAGACGCTGCCCGCGTCAGGCGGGCGGAGCAGACTCCGGACTGGGCCGCTAGTCCCTCGCGCATGCGCGGTCGCACCGCTGTGAAGGAAGATCAGCGCTGTTCTGTGAGGATAGACGGACCCCCACTGTGACGCACTGTAATCAAGGAAGGAGGTGGTGAGAGTGGGAAGTTGGAGGCCAGGGAGTCTCCTGCAAGGGAACAAGACTTCCGTTTGACAGAATCAGAGATGGGCTAATGCTGGGGAATGTTATCCAGACTCTGTTAAGGAAATATTAAGAGTTCAGTCTTCACACAGGAGATTCCCCCTTTTTATTCAGACTATCCTTTTTCCAAGACTTCCCCCTTTTCTTTTACCATTGTCAGAGCTGGCAAGGAGCTTATACAGAGCAAATAAAGCGGGAAAAGCTCATCAATCCCTCAGGTTGAATGGTGGGAAAAGGTTAATTGAGTAAACTGTTTCTTTTCAAGCCATGGTACTGTGATGTAACTTCATAGAGCTAAGTAGAGTGACTTTTCCAACCATATTTAAGGAAATTACAAAACCTATGACTGAATGTAATGTGTAGTAAATTGGGAAACTGTTTAATGTCAAACTGTGGCAACTCTTGGAGTGTTAAACTTTTCATGACAAACTGTAATGTGTTAAACTGAGATTTCAAAAGGACCACAGAGCAAAGTATATTTTTATAAACAAGCTCGTATTTTCCCAAACATTGGTGTGGCGTCATTTTTGGGTGTTATTGCGTGGTTTTACTGCTGGGTAGTTTGCAACCTTTGCACATGTGCCTCTAGTAATTGTGTCTTACCCTAGGCCAGGCTACCCTAGGTGACCTGTCATCCCAGGTTCCAACACTTAGTATGGGGGGAGGTAAACAGAAGGGCTATATTACAATAATTAACATTTATTTGTGTTTGTTTCTATGATAGTTCCCATTCTGGCCTGTGATGAGATACGGTCCTGTTACCATAACGTACGATTGACAGTGCAATCGATTTTAATCGAATCTAAGTGTGATTTGGTCAGCCGGTATGAGTTGCCCATGCTGGCCTGGGTGTCCAGAAAGGATGTTCAAAAAATTGGTGCAGTGACCGAGTGTTGAATACCCTGATGAATCTGCCGAAATATTTGGGGCAGTGAAACATGTCGGTATCAGGTACTGGTAGGCGATATTAAGCTACCAACCTCTCTTTTAACTCTTCAGCTCACACTGAATCTAAGAATAAAGTAATTGAGTGGGTGTGGCTGTCGATTTTATGTCACTCTGTCCGTTATGAGTTAATGTTGTGATACTCTTTATTTCGCACCTGCACACGCATTTCAGTTTATGTGTTGTACTCATTTTGTTTTTTGTTTGGATTGAAATGCAACCGATGATGAGAAAGGGGCTTTGAGTTGGTAACATCTGCCAACATCCCCGAGGGTTGTTCGCCCGTGAGGTGCCTTCCTCTCCACCACACATTTTTCCTTTTTAGGTCTGTGCACATGTGGTGAAGTGTGGATAGATGTACTGCCAGTAAAGAAGGCAGACATTTGTTGGACATCACCCTGGACACTGGTTGTATAGAGACCTTAGTATTTAATTTTTTGGAACAATAGATTAAGTGGGGACAATTAGACATTAGAGGATTGACCACACTGCGATAGATAGCAGGGGTCCACTTCGGTATGTTAAAAATAAAATCTGAAGTGATGTTTACTCATGTCTGTGAAATGTATTAATCACCCCAGGTATAGGGATCTTGTTGTTGTTTGTCCAACATATTGGTGTCTAGCGGTGGGATCCTGACTGTGGTTGCAGCTACTCAGTAGTAATTAAACGTAATACACTAGCCTACACCAGGAGTTTTCTCCTAGAGGCCCTCCTAATTTGTCTTTTTGTTTTTCCAAATTTGTTCCTGGTGGTGGGTGGAGGTAGCTTTAGGTTGCCCTTGCAACTCTAATTTCCTGGTGTGTATAATCTGGTTTTGCCTATTTCAAAATGGAGTTTGCATTAGAAAACCTAGATACCTATTCTGTGGCTCAGCTGAAAGATTTCTGCCAGAAAATGGGGGTATTTTTTAAGCATGGTGCCAAGAAGGGGGAACTCCAGACCAGTCTAAGGGCTTGGGTGGAGGCACACAAAGAAGGGAAGGAGGAGGATGAAGGGGCAGACCGGGACACGGTTGAGGAGATAGAAGGATTATTCCACTCTGAGGGGGAAAACCTAATCCCAGGACCAGTGTCCTACTCCAGGAAGGGCAGTAGCGCCTCTGGGGGAAGCTTAACCGAAGCAGAGCTCGCTGACAGGAGGGAAAAGAGGCAATTAAAATGGGAGTTGGCTAAGCTGGAGCAGGAGAAGGAAGAGAAGAGGATGGTTCATGAGTTCAGGTTGAAGGAGTTGGAACTCCAGGCCCTGCAACGGGGGCCTTCTCCTGTAATAAATGGTGGCAGCGAATCCAAAGAAACAGCCAGGGAGTCCAGACCCTATTTGCCAAAAGACCTTATTGCTAGCTTTAGTCAGGGAGATGACATAGCCAAATGGTTGGCTGCCTATGAGGTCTCCTTAAGAGCCCATGGGGTGCAGGAGAAGCACTGGGGGTTGGTTTGTATAGATACATGCCTCCTGCTGGTCGGGACACCTTGCTGGCCCTGGAACCAGAGGAGCAAACCAACTACCCCATCATGAAGCTAGCATTAGTAAGGAAGTTTGGGCTTACCCCAGAAAGGTACCGTCAGAAGTTCAGGGGGAGCCACAAGTTGGGTACCCAGAACTGGGTGGACTTCCTTGACTACGCACGTAAGGCATTGGAGGGCTGGGTCAAGGGCAGTGAGGTGAAGGACTATGAGGGGTTGTATGATCTATTTTTGAAAGAGCACCTCCTCGAGAAATGTTTTCCCGAGCTGCGCCAACACCTGGTGGACAGCAAGCTGACCAATCCCCGGAAGCTTGCAGAGGAGGCGGACATCTGGGCAAGTACCCGGGTGTCCTCAAAGGGGACTGGAGGGGATTCCCAAAAGGCCGGACAGGGCGCCCCTCAGAAGAAGGAGGGGGGAGATAAAAAGAGGGAGTTCTCTAAAGGTCCCCAAAACAATTTCCAAGGAAAGGGAATAGGTTTCACCCCTAAGGTAAACCCGCCCAGAAACCCTAATCCTGGCCAAAGCCAGCAGCCAAGGGTTCTCCACTGTTTTGAGTGTGGTGGTGTTGGACATTATAAGGGAGATGTCAGATGCCCAAAGAGACCACCCCCTCCCACCGGAGGAAAACCACCGGGAGTAGCTAGTGTAGCGCTCGGGGAGGAGTTGCCCTTAGATAAGGGGGGTGAGTGGGCGGGTATCACCTTAGTGTCCCTGGGAGAGCGGGAGATGGTTCCAAAGATCCAGGTGCCCCCAAATACTACAAAGTATGGGCAGTGGGTCACCATCAATGGCCAGAGAGGGGAGGCTCTGAGAGATACAGGAGCCAGTATGACTATGGTGAGAAGTCAACTGGTGTCTCCAGAGCAGGTGGTTCCCAATGTACTCCACCCCGCCGCGATGGCTGACGGCAGAATGGGCCACTATCCAGTGGCTGAGGTTCCCTTTGAGTGGGAAGGGGTTGCAGGTTCACTTCGAGTTGTCGTAAGCCCTGCCGTGCCAGTTGATTGTCTGCTGGGGAATGACACGGAGCACAACACTTGGAGAGAGGTGGAATACCGGACGCACTCTGCGATGCTGGGTACACCTGACTGGGCCTGTGTGAGCACAC
Source organism: Lissotriton helveticus (assembly GCF_964261635.1). Lineage (NCBI taxonomy): Eukaryota > Metazoa > Chordata > Amphibia > Caudata > Salamandridae > Lissotriton > Lissotriton helveticus. The sequence goes on from NC_136065.1 coordinate 1,346,625,036, forward strand.
GGTCTGCGACTACCCGAAGAGGGAGTTCGCCTGGGTTGGAGCCTGGAACAATGGCCCAACCTGCTGCCAAAAAGGGACAGACCCGGAGACAGGAAGAGCCTGCTTCGGCTTCCACGCCCCATGTGACAGATCGGCCACCTGCGGTGGTGGACCAGGAGTCCGTGGAGGGGGAAGTAGACTCTCTGGAGGATTTACCCATCCCTGCTGAGTGGCATGTGGAGGGAGGACCTACCAGAGAGGAATTCTGTAAGGGGCAGAGGGAGTGCCCTACCCTTGAGGGACTGAGGCGTCAGGCTGAAGCCCAGGCAGCAGGTGATGCTACGGGACACCACCATATTTACTGGGAGGATGGACTCCTCTACAGTGAACCCAAGGTACCCTTACCTGGCTCATCAAGGGCCTTGGTAGTCCCGCAGCAATACCGAGCCTTTCTGCTGGAATTGGCTCATGCAATACCCTTGGCAGGACACTTAGGCCAGGACAAGACCTTTGCTCGGCTTGTCCTCCACTTTTACTGGCCTCAAATGAAAGTGGCGTCCAACACTTACTGTCGGACATGTGTATCCTGCCAGGCCAGTGGGAAAACAGGAGTGAAGCTGAAAGCTCCCCTGGAACCACTTCCAGTCGTTAGCACCCCCTTTGAAAGGGTGGGCATCGACATTGTAGGGCCATTGGATCCACCAACAACAGCTGGTCACAGGTTTATCCTGGTTCTGGTGGATCATGCCACACGTTATCCAGAGGCCATTCCTCTGAGGACTGTCACTGCACCTGTGGTGGCTAGAGCCCTGATGGGAATCTTTACCCGAGTGGGATTCCCCAAGGAAGTTGTGTCCGACAGGGGGACCAACTTTCTGTCAGCTTACATGCGGGCGATGTGGAAGGAGTGTGGAGTGACTTACCGGTTCACCACTCCTTATCACCCCCAGTCGAATGGATTGGTAGAGAGGTTCAATAAGACCCTGAAGGGCATGATAAGAAGTCTGCCTGAGAGCCTACGGAGGAAATGGGACGTCCTCCTGCCTTGCTTGTTGTTCTCCTACAGAGAGGTGCCGCAGAAGGGAGTGGGCTTCAGCCCTTTTGAACTGTTGTACGGGCACCCTGTGCGTGGACCTCTCAGCCTGGTGAAGGATGGATGGGAAAAGTCTCCCAGGAAGCCTCCTCAGGATGTGGTGAGCTACATGCTGGCCTTTAGGAGCCAGATGGCAAAGTTGTGGAAGCAGGCTTCTGATAACTTGGAGGCCAGCCAGGCAGTAATGAAGGAGTGGTACGACCAAAATGCTCACCCGGTGGAGTTGGAGCCTGGCCAAAAAGTGTGGGTGATGGAACCTGGAGAGCTAAGTGCCCTTCAAGATCGTTGGACAGGCCCATTTGAGGTGTTGGAAAAGAAGGGTAAGGCCACTTACTTGGTGGATCTCAAGACCCCGCGACAGCCCCTACGGGTGCTGCATGCCAATCGCCTCAAACCCCACCATGAGAGGCCGGAGGTCATCCTGATGATGGTGACGGATGGTGCCGAGGAAGCAGAAAGCGAGCCTCTCCCTGATCTCTTTTCATCTCAAGAGAAGGATGGGTCGGTGGAGGGAGTGATTCTCTCCCCATCCCTAACTCCTGAGCAGGGAGAGGATTGCCGCCAGGTATTGGAGCAGTACTCTTCGTTGTTCTCCCTTGTCCCGGGAAGAACCCACCTGTGTACCCATGATGTGGACACAGGAGTCAGCCCACCAGTGAAGTCAAAGACCTACAGGCTGTCAGACAAGGTGAAGGCTAGCATCCATGGAGAGGTTGCCAAGATGCTAGAGCTAGGAGTGATAGAACCTTCCAACAGCCCTTGGTCCAGTCCGGTGGTGCTAGTGCCAAAAGCCGCCCCACCAGGCACCACACCAGAACTGAGGTTCTGTGTGGATTACCGAGGACTGAACTCAGTTACAAAGACTGATGCTCATCCAATCTCTAGGGCGGATGAGTTAATTGACCGGCTAGGAGCTGCCCAATACCTAAGTACCTTTGACCTCACTTCAGGGTACTGGCAGATCTCCTTGACAGATGGAGCAAGGGAAAGGTCAGCCTTCTCCACGCCTGAGGGACACTTCCAATTTTGTGTGATGCCCTTTGGGCTCAAAAATGCCCCAGCCACATTTCAGCGGCTGGTGAATCAGGCACTCTGGACTGGAGAGTTTCTCTGCTGCCTACCTGGATGACATTGCTGTCTTCAGTAGCAGTTGGGAGGACCATTTGCAACATTTGCAAGCAGTTCTCCAGGCCCTGAAACAGGCTGGATTGACAATCAAGGCCAGCAAATGCCAGATTGGGCAGGGGTCGGTTATGTACCTTGGACACTTGGTGGGTAGGGGGTCAGTGCAGCCCCTGCAGGCAAAGATTGAGGCAATCATGGCCTGGGAACCCCCCAAGACACAGACTGAGGTCCGAGCTTTCCTGGGCCTCACAGGCTACTACCGTCGCTTTGTGAAGGGGTATGGCACTATAGTAGCGCCCCTCACGGAGCTCACCTCAAAGAAACAACCTCGACGGGTAGTTTGGACGAAGGCTTGTCAGCAAGCCTTTGAAAAGTTGAAGCAGGCAATGTGTGTAGCACCGGTCCTGAGGGCCCCAGACTTCTCCAAAGAGTTCATTGTCCAGACAGATGCATCAGAACATGGCATTGGGGCAGTGTTATCGCAACTAAATGAAGAGGGCCTGGATCAACCTGTGGTCTTCTTATCCAGGAGACTGCTTCCCCGGGAACAGAAGTGGAGTGCAATTGAGAGGGAAGCTTTTGCGGTGGTGTGGGCTCTGAAGAAGCTGCGGCCATACCTGTTTGGCTCGCACTTCCTGGTTCAGACTGACCATCGCCCCCTTCGTTGGCTAATGCAGATGAAGGGGGAGAATCCCAAACTGTTGAGGTGGTCCATCTCCCTACAGGGAATGGACTTCCGGGTGGAACATCGGCCTGGAGTGGACCACGCCAATGCAGACGGACTCTCCAGGTATTTCCGCCTTAGTGATGAGGACTCCCAAGGGGTTGGGTAGTTCTCCCCACTTTCAGCTGGGGGGGACGCGTGTTAGACCTGTCTGGCTTTTTGCGTAGTCCCTCCAATTTATTATTTATTTTGTCCCCTTTTTGCCCCTCATGCCCTTATTAATTTTTGTGTCCACTAGATTTTTCAAGGTGTTGGTCTAGGGGATAGGTGTTCTTTCCCCCCCCCCCCCCCTCTCATAGTTTTTCACCTCAGGCCTAGAGGCCTTTTCTGACAGGAATATAGTTAGAGTCACAAAATGGTGGCTACCAACTGTCATAACTGACCTACCTGGAACATGTCCCATAGGATAGAGTAGGGCATTCCAGAACCTTCTGGTCCCTTCTGGACCTCTGAGGGTCAGCCTATAAAAGGCGGAATGCTGGTCAGCCATTTTGTCTTACCAGAGAGAGTCAGCTGGAGGTCAGGCTGTAACAGAAGGTGGGGGTAGGATAGTCAGAGGGTTAACCTATTGATTCACCACCCGCCCTTCCTTGGGTTACTTGACCTGTCCCCGCTGTATGGGATTACTGGTGACCCTGGGCGCCTGACCATCCCCTAAGCTAGAGGTAAAGGGGTGTGCGTAGGAGAAGGAGACTGCAGCGCTGTGGAGCGCAGTCCTCTGCCCAGCTGAAGAGACTTCTGAAGAGTGTCCCTCAAAACCCCCCCCTTTTTCCATCATCAGCCTTTGTCCAGTTCTGAGAAGGCTAATGCCCTAGTGACCCTGTGGGCCCTTACCGGTCGTGTAGCAGACGAAGCACCTGTCCCTCTTGTGAGGCAGTGGAGGGATTTCTGGTGAATAGCCGATTCCGCCGTGAATGGGACCCCTGGGGCTTCGTTAGCGCTGTTGTGGCAGCGCCGCCGACTGAAGGGAGAAGAGGGGGCTGGTTGAGCAGCATCCAGCGCTACTGCGCGCGCTCTAATCTGAGTTAGTTGTCCAGAGCAGGAGGGGCCTAAGATCGAGCAGGCTCACCGGGGAGACGCTGCCCGCGTCAGGCAGGCGGAGCAGACTCCGGACTGGGCCGCTAGTCCCTCGCGCATGCGCTGTCGCACCGCTGTGAAGGAAAACGGCGGAGATCAGCGCTGTTCTGTGAGGATAGACAGACCCCCAGGAAGTGGCGGGAAGTGCGCATCGGCGCTTCCTGGTTTGTGGGACTTTCTCCCCCACTCAGGCCTCGATGAGGAGCGGCCTTGAGCAGGAGGGGAGGGGCGGAGGGCGGCATCGAGCGCCCGAGGAGAGTGGTTCCTCTCCCTCCTTGTGGAACAGAGATACCGGCCTCAGGGGCCCCTGCACTGTGATGCACTGTAATCAAGTAAGGAGGTGGTGAGAGTGGGAAGTTGGAGGCCAGGGAGTCTCCTGCAAGGGAACAAGACTTCCGTTTGACAGAATCAGAGATGGGCTAATGCTGGGGAATGTTGTCCAGACTCTGTTAAGGAAATATTAAGATTTCAGTCTTCACACAGGAGATTCCCCCTTTTTATTCAGACTATCCTTTTTCCAAGACTTCCCCCTTTTCTTTTACCATTGTCAGAGCTGGCAAGGAGCTTATACAGAGCAAATAAAGCGGGAAAAGCTCATCAATCCCTCAGGTTGAATGGTGGGAAAAGGTTAATTGAGTAAACTGTTTCTTTTCAAGCCATGGTACTGTGATGTAACTTCATAGAGCTAAGTAGAGTGACTTTTCCAACCATATTTAAGGAAATTACAAAACCTATGACTGAATGTAATGTGTAGTAAATTGGGAAACTGTTTAATGTCAAACTGTGGCAACTCTTGGAGTGTTAAACTTTTCATGACAAACTGTAATGTGTTAAACTGAGATTTCAAAAGGACCACAGAGCAAAGTATATTTTTATAAACAAGCTCGTATTTTCCCAAACATTGGTGTGGCGTCATTTTTGGGTGTTATTGCGTGGTTTTACTGCTGGGTAGTTTGCAACCTTTGCACATGTGCCTCTAGTAATTGTGTCTTACCCTAGGCCAGGCTACCCTACGTGACCTGTCATCCCAGGTTCCAACACTTAGTATGGGGGGAGGTAAACAGAAGGGCTATATTACAATAATTAACATTTATTTGTGTTTGTTTCTATGATAGTTCCCATTCTGGCCTGTGAGGCCTAGTGAAAATATGGCTGCTTTTGTTAACTGTGAATGGAAGAAGAACTGAGCATGCGCAGCCCAAGTCCGAGTTTGAATGCGAGCTGCTTGTGCCTGAACGAAACCAGTTCAAGGACAACATGCCCTGGAAGTCCTGATGATTGCCAAAAAGAATGGACATTTGAACTATTGAACGTGGGAAAAGTTCATGGAGTTGCTAGTTGAGGATGTGACTAGGCCAAAGACTTTCTTAAACAAAGGACTCTTTAAAATTCAGCTGACACAACGGAAATTGAATATTAGAATGATGAGGTGATGCTCATCCACCTCAAATTGTTCAATCAGAACTCGAGTTTATGCTGATAGTTACTTTTGTAGATAGATAAAGTTAGTGAAAAAGGTATAAAAAGTCCTGATTTTCATTAAGAAAAAACTCTCTTTCGATTTCCTCCTGAGATGCTGTGGGTATGCTAATTTTCCTGAGATGTAAGACTTTGAATAATTTTCTATTTTCTTTGAATGAGAAATGAGCTTTAGATGAGGTTATTAGTTAGGGAAGTTAGGAAAAAATTAATTTTGGGAACTATCTGTCTTTTGCTAATTCTTGTGTTCTGAAATTTAAATAATAATGTCTATTTCCGAATCTCTGAAATAAAAATGAATATAACTGTTTGAGATAAAACTCTTACATTTTTAAAAGTAATCTTTGAATAAAGAAATAAATAAAGTGAATAAACCATTAGACATTCTAAAATTTGCTTTTAATAAAAATTAGATAAATGGAGAATTAAGCTGGTCTAGTATTTTCCTACGCCTAATTTTTTACTAGCAGATTAGTCGACCATAATGGTGGTGTGTCTAAATAAAATGTCTTGTTGATAAAAACCATGGTAAAACTTTTTAAAACTGCAGGTGTAAATAGTGTAAATATTTAGTTTAAATTTAGACACTCCGCTACGATACAGCAGCTCTCCTTTGAAAATCACCGATCCATGAAGTAGGATGAAAGTGTTTTGTGAGTAACTCACAGTGTTATGGGCCCCACTGATGAGTAGATGTATGATTTGGTATTTCGGGGAAAGGTAATATGGTTTTAGAAAATATTTCCAGAGTAGCGCTGCATCAGTAATTAGCTTGGTAGCAGAGCATTGGTTGCTATAGAATTAGCTAGGATCTAATGTAAAGTAATATACAAGGGTTTTGATGTACAGAATTATGACTAGCATCTGTTGAGTTCGTATTACGTTATATCTAGTCTTGCAAAGGCTTCCGATGATTGCGTGAAGCTAGTCACTCTGTCTGCAGGCAGAAGAAGTGTGACAAGTGATGTCGCACATCGCATAGTCTGTTTCAAAAAAGTAGTATCGTCGTATACTGCAGTGGTATCATCGTATATCACAAGTGGTGTTGTCGCACATCACAAGTTTAGGGACTTTTCGCGTGAAAGGATAAATGCATAGCGAGGACAGTCTATACAATCTTAGCCTTCAAGTACAGGGATCATTGTGTATCCTGATTTAAAACTTACTGCTGGGAGAGTATTAGAGCTTAACCCGAGCTTGAGAGAAGGGTAAAGTAGAGGAAGTGGTGCTACTTTATCGGCAAGTGTAAAATTCTGTGGTAGAGAAGAGTTAAGCACTGTCTACTGGAAAAACAGAATACTTGTACGACTGAAAATTCTATCACTTTATTTAGCGAAACAGACAAATGGAGTTTTTTGTGTAATTTACTAACCAATTCAGTTGAATATCTTGTAAATACGGCGTCTCGATAAACTTTGTAAAGGAGGGGTCAGTCGGCGATGCAGAAGCCGGAGCGCTGGTGACGTCAAAAGTGTCGCGCATGGATTGGTCCTTGTGACCTAGACAGAGTAAGGACTGTTTTGTGCATCACGAAAAGCAGCGAAACTATTGGTTAAGCACTAAGGAGACGTATCTTGTTCTAATTGGTACGCTAGTGTTAACCGCGCTGTGATAGGTTGGTGTTACGAAACAGCAACAGAGAAGAACGCGATCTTTTGAAAGACAGGGAATTTACAGAAAATGGATTACTATTACGAAGAAGAAAAATAGAAGCCTTCGTGGTTTAAGAAATTGAAAAATGTGTTTGTGAAGGATAAGGTGATAAAAACAAGAGAGGGAAAATTACTTCCTCCACCGAAAACGCCTGCTTCCTATATGTTGTCGAAATATGGTTACCATACATGTGTTTGGCTAGAGAATTGGGCAAGGTATACCAGGAATGATGGTGCGTTAGCTTTCCCAGAAGTCGGATCTTTTAATGTGGCAGTTTTGCGAAACTTGAGAGAGAGGATGATGAAGCTTGAGCCAAGACCTAGACCGACTCAATTTAAAGCTTTAGTTGAATGGGACGATGAGATGCATGAAATGGAACGAGAAAGGTCGGGACGACATATCACACCAAGAGGTAGATTGCGTGGATTATGGGGAGAGACACATGAAAGTAGAATGCGAAGATGGAGAAACGCTGAGATGTGCGATGGAATGTATCCAGTCAGATTAGTGGATGAATATGAAGGGCGGAAATGTACAGAAAAGAGAAAAAATGTGGAAACAGGGAAAGAAGGTTATGGTGATAGTGAATCAGAGGATGCTGTATTAGAAGAAATATTAAATAGGAGACCGCCACCATATCAACCAGGTTCTTTATGGACTACACCTAATGCTCCACCAGGAGACGAGAGAATTAATGAGACACCAATACAATTTTCAAATTTTAGAGATATACCAGAAAGGGTAGAAGAATGAGATATAATCCAAATGCTTCAATAACAGAAACAAGACTTACCAGTACTCCTAAGCAAATTAACGAAAGAGGAAGAGCAAATAGAGTAGAGAAACGAGTTGAGGAACAAACAGTACTGCTGAATATATACGATCTACAAATGAATTGACAGAAAAGATACAAGAGCTTACGAAAAACATAGAAGCAGTAACAGTCCCAGTAACGATAGGAACTGTAATCCCAGTGTTCGAAAATCAAAGAATAAAAGTGCCTAGTTTGACACTCCCTTTACAGCAAAGTTTGCAAAATGTAAAAGAAAATATTTATCCAGATTTGTCAGAAATTAAGAGAGCAAGTAACGTAAATCCGCCTGACTTAACTCTTAATCAGAGTTTACCCTATAGGTATGCAACTGGAGCAGAATCTGACTCTGCTACACCTGAAAAGAGTATAGAAAAAATAGATTTAACACAGACTCCTGTAGGACCATCGGAACAAGAATTAAGTGATTGGCTTAAAACTTTGAAATTAAAAGAACATGAACCTAAAGTATTAGATGTGGCAAGGTTAAAAATTGATATGGAAGAATTAATTATTGGAACAATTGGAACAGATTAAAAACATACCAAGATGACGAACTTATGTTCATGTGCAAGAGTATAACATGGAAAGCGAAGTCTGTACATGATCAATTAGAAGGATTAGCGAATGAATTTGAAGTAGAGTTTCGTGAAGAATAAAACATTGCAGAAATCTTACAGAGTAGACTTTTCAGAAAAAAATATTGAAAATATGAATACTGCAGGAAGGTTAACCCAGATCAAATAATTAATTGTACTGCTAAGGAGATGGGGAGATGCGAATAAGTGGAGAATAAAATGGGCAAAGAAGAAAGAAGAGGCCAGTGATAAATCTACATTAGCGTTCCCTGTGAGAGAAAAGGAAACAGTCGCAAATGCGTTCCCTATGAGAGAAATACCTGGAGGAGGATATGTACATGTTCCCTGGAGTAGATAGGATATAATATCCTTTACAAATGATTTCCCCAGATTGAGAGAAAAGCCAGTAGATTGGTATCGACAGGTAGATCGGTTTGTGAAAGTTTCAAAAGTACTATGGGTTGATCTGGATGGATAATTTGACATGGTTGTACCAGCAGATCTGTGGACTGAGTGTAAGATAACTGTAAATTGGCCAAGAGAGGAATACCCTCGTGCTAAAATAACAGGTGCCCCGTCACCTGAAGTTATGCGAAAGTACGAACAAGTGATAGTGTTTTTGAAGAATAAAATTCCACCAAAAGAAACACAGTGGGTTAAAATAGACAGAACTATACAGGAATCAAAGGAATCTGTACATGCATTTTATGAAAGACTGTTGTTGGTGTTTAAACAATACAGTGGATATGAGGAACTGAGCGAAAAAGACATGAGTCATTTTGTATATCGATTTGTATATGGTTTAGGACCAGAAATTGGAGACATGATTAGGCATAGTTTAATAGGATGTCAGTCAAGTACAGTGGATGAGGTATTGAGACAAGCCAAATACTGTACTGATGAAATTGAAGCTAAACAAAAGAAACTAAAGGAAAAAGCTATGTGGGCACAAGTAAAAGTAGCGGAACACCAAGTAAGACAATTGGAAAATAAAACTACAGATAGACATGGAAAATTTTAAGGAAATTTTAACAAAACAAAATTGGTAGGAAATATAAAAGAGCTTAAGAAAAAGTTCCCTTGTCATAATATCGGCAGAATAGGGCATTGGAGAAAAGAATGTAAGTATCTACCAAGAGTTAATCCCGAAAATACATCATTGAATCCACAGGTACAGCATGAGGTAATTCAACAGCAACCGCAACAGCAGCAGATAATTACTCAGCAAAGTCAGGTGCCACAACCGCCACTTCCACACAGTGTACGTCTGCAGAGATACAGTGTAGAGACAGGATTCAGCGGAGGCGAGCAGGTAAACGGATCGCCCAGAGTTAATGTGAGTCCCCAGTATTGGTTACAAGAGGAAGGTGGAAGTGAGTCGGATGAAAGTTTCTGACGGTGCCTGAGAGAGGGAGAAGAGTGTGTGCTTGGAGCCACTCTTGAGGTAGATCAGTCTGGTCCATTTGTGAGCGGGAATGTGAATGATGTAGAAATAACTTTCCTAGTGGACACTGGTGCTACCCGTTTGTAGGAGAGTAGGGTCTGCTATCCTACGGTCACCCCAATTTTTGCTTTTTGCTTCACTGGTTTTTCGACTTAATGTGGCTGTGGGCCTGCTAATCAGACCCACAGCCTGCTGTTCTCTCTCTAAATTCACAGACATGTACTATAGGTACATAACCAATTTGGTACTGGACACCTTGTCAGCCCCTTTACCATGCACTATAGGTGCCCAGGGCATAGGTGCATCCAAGGCCTACCAGGGGCTGCAGCATATCTTTTACCACCCCTGGCTGGTACTTAAATCGACACAACTGGCTGTTCACACAGCTGGGGCAAGGTGGTGTAATCACCCCTTGCTTAGATATAGTATACCTATATCTAAACCTATATCTGGACACATATATACCTATCAGTCACCCCTATGGCAGGCCTTAACAATCCTGGAGGCAGAGTGCTTGGTTTTATGTGAGATGGTGCTCTAGCATGAGCTGAGCCTGTCTGCAGGGTTCGGAAACATTTCCTTACTGCTGTTCCAGTGATACCGCCATACCATATACTCTTAAGTGCATTATAATCCTCGCGGTTAATGCTAACTTTGGTTTGGCTTTATCAAAACATGTCGTATTTGGTGTCATACACTTTGGAATACTACCCCCTAGCCAGTTCTGGCGACGGGGGTAGCATTCCACCCTTCTAGAGGGAGAAGACATGTTACTTTATTGAAAACGCGGTTAATCCTAACCAGAGCCCCAGCATCACAAAATGGATGCTGCTGCCACAGACACATGTCTGACCTCCTGCTGCTGACCGAAACTTGGCAGAGGACGCCTGGACAAAGGGTTTCCTGTCACAGGGAGGTGTCACATCACCCCAGACAGGAGATAGTGGATTGTAGCAGGGAGGGTTGAAATAAACTAGACACTGCCTGGGGCACACAAGGTGTCACTGGGCAGATTCCAGTCAAACCGGTTCTGGGGCACTCCAGCCCCAGTCTTGGCGGCAAACTGGACAAAGGAAAGGGGTGTAACCACCCCCTTCCTGGGTCCCCCCCATAGGAGGGACCTAGCAGGTAATCCAGCCCCCAGATTTGGAATATAGGTGGGAGCAGTGCCAATGCACATCAGATTATCCTGACTGAAATTTATGAAACTAAACTCTGGACCCTTCGACATCCTACTCGACGTAGAAGACTGAAGAATCTCCCTTGTGGTCAAGGAGTGACCACCGTGTGCAAACAGGCACAATCCAGCACCTCGACGTTTGCTTTGTTGCAGTTCCCGCCGGAAATCGAGCGACAGAGATCGACAAGACCCAGCGTGCCTGCCTTCTAACAGCCCGATCCACAGTCCCTGCAAAGCTGAGACCCGTGGAGGCGACCTGAAGCGTGGGAGCAGCCATCTTGGAGGAACAACGAAGCGCTGACTGTGCAGCACCGAGGCTCCCTCGAAGCTGTGCATTGGAGTTTGAGAAGCTCCATCCCCGAGCAGCTTGTGCACCAAATCTCACCCCTCCACACTTGACGAGTGCTGCGTGGGGCCCTTTTGCATCTTCCTGCTCGACGCGTTGGTCCGGTCGCTTGCCCATTGGCTAGTGGCCCCAGAACCGACAAACCTAAGAATTTACACAGCTGGTCTGGTTGCTCCAGACTGGCCCTCGCTCCCCTGAAAAGGAGCACCCGCTCTGACCTTGCTGGTCCGAGTGTTAAGCCTTCTTCGAATCCTGCGTGGGTTGCCTTTGCCAAGGCTTGTTGACTCTGATCCGGAAGCCGACACGGCCAACAGCGAGAGCCTTCATGGGACAGCTCGTGATCCACTCCAGGACATCCTCGGTGCCCCAGAGTCCACGTGGCAGCGGAGACAAGGCACCCAACATCAACCTGATTGCGCCCAACATTGCCTGGTTCCTTCCTGGTTCCTTCCTGGTCACTGGCTAGTGACCCAGACTCTGTCCCCTCTGCTTTCAGGTACTCATCAACTTCGAGCCACCCTTGGATTGCACCGGACACTGCAGCATCTTCATCCTCAGGCACCATCGAACTGCGTGACGAAACCCGACACACATTGGCACCTCTGCACCCGCTTCCTGTGGGTGAGGTAACTTACTAGCACCGGTGTTCCTATACTGGTACACACCTCTAGTGCCTAAGTCTAAAGTTTGGTAGTCCTAGTCCAGTCGGAAGACTCCTTTTGCAATAACTTTGTAACTTTTACGCACCATTGACTTTACATTGGTGCAAGCCGTGCTTCCCGCACTGCACCCGAATCCTGCGGGCTACTCCCGTCCTAACTGCTGTTAGTCCAGTGTAGTCCCAGCGATTCACAAGGCCCTAGGCCTTACCCCCCATCGATTAGTGATTGTTATACCACTTTTTTGATATATGGTTTGAGTGGCCACCGGCCTCATCCAAAACGTGCAACTTGTCTATGTTATACTGTGCTTTTATTTAAACGCTTGTGCTTCATTGCTCATAAAGAGTAGTGGGGATTATTCTAAGAATAAATACATATATTTTGCTAATATATAACTTGTGTGGTGTCCTTTCATTTGATATTACAGGATTGTATATGGTAAAACAGTTGGCTTCACATGTCCTCTTGAGTTAAGCCTTTAAGGCTGCTTAGTCCATGCTACCCCTAGGATAGCTTGTCTATAAGGTTGACTTACAACCACCACCATAAGGGATTGTTTGGACTGATACAGGGTGCCCGCAGAACTGTGGACATCATATACCAGGCCAACTTCTCACATTGGTGAGCAGCGGTACGGATTTGAGCTTGCTGTTGTTTTACCTTTGCAATCTTTTTATCAAATTGAAAGATCACATTAAGTACCATAGGTACATATAAATAAAAGCTTAGCATATTTGAGTTCTAGTGAACTTAGTGGTTGTAGGTAGAAGGGCTTAGCACACCCTGACTACAACTCACTAGTAAGGGACAGTAGGAAAACACTTAGTGTAGGTAGGTGCATCACTTACACCACACTAGAGTCATGTCTGGCACAGGTGAAGCTACAGGCTCTCTACCTGTGAGGGTTGACCCTCCACAGGCAACCTCCAGCTATGACAACTTCAGCTACAAAGACTTGAGTGCCCTATGCACTGCAAGGAAGCTGAAAAGGGTCACAACCCTACCATTCCTGTCATGATAGCCATCCTGGAGAAGGATGACCTTGAGAAAGGCAGAACAATCCCCTCAGGATCAGGAACAGGGGTGAATCCCCCAGACACTGAGAACACGACCCCAGAAGAGGAGGAGGAGGACCCAGAGTCGAATGATGAGGCAGACAATCATCAAGGGGATAACCAGGTCCCAGTGGCAAGGCTTAGCCAGGCCAACTTGGATCTACATGGAAATGGAGAGGGTCAGCACCTCCCCAGAGTACATAGAAGGATTCTCCCAGGCAATAGGAGAGAGAGAAGCCCGTCCAGGGATTCTCACATTTCTAGTGCCTCAAGAGAATCACAGAGAGGAATGACTTCCCCTCAAAGAAGAGAGCATATGGCCAGGATGAGAGCAGTTAATCTCCAAATAGAAAGAGAGGAATTAGCCCTGGCCCAAGCTAGACTTGCTCTTGCAAGAGAGCAGAGATTGAGTGGGGAGACTCCCACTGGTGGCAGCATTATCCCAAAGGATAAAGACAGGTCCTATGATCATAGAAGCCTGAGTAAGATTGTGCCCCCCTACAGAGATGGGGATGATATCCACAAATGGATAACTGCTCTTGAGAGGGCTTGCATGGTACAGCAGGTCCCTGAAGATCAGTGGGCAGCAATCTTGTGGCTCTCCTTTTCTGAGAAAGGGAGAGATAAGCTCCTCACAGTTAGACCTGAGGATGCTAAAAACTACTCTATCTTGAAGAGTGCTCTTATTGAGGGGTTTGGCCTAACCACTGAGTAATACAGGTTGTTGTTCAGAAACACCCAAAAAGCACAGACTCAAGACTGGACTGATTTCGTTGATTGTGCCACTAAGGCTCTGGAGGGTTGGTTGCAGGGAAGTAAAGTTTCAGACTATACAGGATTGTACAATCGTATAATGGGAGAGCAGATCCTTAATAACTGTACAAACCAGCTGTTGCATCAACACTTTGTAGACTCTGATCTGACCTCTCCCCAAGAATTGGGAAAGAAGGCAGACAAATGGGTCAGAACAAGGGTTAAGCAGAAACCCCAGAATCAAGGAGGTGATCAGAAGAAAGCAGACCAGAAGGGTGGTAATCAGAAAGATAAAGACCAGACGTCTTCTCCAGGCCCCCAAACTAATAATAAGGAGGGTGGTTCCCAAAATGGAAAAAAGAAGAAGAATGATGGCCCAAAGAAACCTTGGTGCAATACTTGTAAGTCCACTTCTCACTGGGGAAGTGAATGCACTAAAAGGAACCCAGTGGCTACTACTGCAGTCCCTAAGACACCTGCACCCCCTAGTACAGTTAGCAGTGGTAGTACACAACCCAAGGGGATAGTAGGGTGAACCCTGGGATCTGAGGGGGAGACTGGCTCAGTCAGGATCCCTACTCAGGCAGTTCTGATCTGTGAGGGGGACATAGCTATGTCCTCTACTGTGAGTCCTAGTAACCTGGGCAAGTACAGGCAGACGCCTTTATTCAATGACAAAATGGCTCAGGCCTACAGGGACACTTGTGCCAGTGTCACTATGGTGACACCTAACTTTGTGGGCCCTTTGTGGACCCTGAACAGATGATACTAGGTGAGAATTACCTAGTGACCAATGCTAGCAACACCACTACTACACATAGTGTGGCTGTTGTTAATTTCTCCTGGGGAGGGCTAACTGGCCTCAAAAGAGTTGTTGTTAGTGCAGACCTCCCAGTTGACTGTTTGTTGGGCAATGATCTGGAGGAATCATTATGGTCAGAAGTGGAGTACAGGACTCATGCAGAAATTTCAGCACATGTCCTTGCTGTAACCAGGTCCCAGGCCAAGAAGTGCCTACCTGAACCTGTGGTGGATCTTGAAACTATAGACCAACCACAACCCTAAAGAAAGAGCAAGAGGGTCAAGGCAGTGCCTTCCCACTTGCCCCAGGTTGAGGATCAGACCTCACAGGAGGGTGATTCTGTGATCCAAGAGGAGACTGTCTCTGAAGAGCTTGAACCTGATCAGGTTGAGTTTCTGGGGACAGGGGGACCCTCAAGGGAAGACCTGGGGCAGGCTCAGTTGACTTGCCCTTCACTTGAACCCCTCAGACAGCAAGCTGCTGCTGAGGCTGCAGGGAATGCTCAAGGTACCCATAAAGTATATTGGGATGATGGGCTCCTTTATTCAGAGGCTAGAGACCCCACGCCTGGTGCAACCAGGAGGTTGGTTATACCTCTGCAATTTAGGGGCTTCCTTCTAACCTTGGCCCATGATATTCCCCTTGCAGGACACTTAGGCCAGAAAAAGACTTGGGACAGGCTTGTCCCTCACTTTCACTGGCCTCATATGTCAGAAGATGCCAAGGAGTTTTGTCGCTCCTGTGTCACCTGCCAAGCCAGTGGCAAATCAGGTGGCACCACAAAGGCCCCCCTTATACCTCTACCTGTGGTGGGGGTGCCCTTTGAGAGAGTTGGGATTGACATTGTTGGACCAATGGATCCCCAAACAGCATCTGGGCACAGATTTATCCTGGTGGTAGTGGATCATGCCACCAGGTACCAAGAGGCAATTCCCCTGAGGACCGCAACAGCTCCTGTTGTGGCAAGGGCCCTACTTGGAGTTTTCTCCAGAGTGGGCTTTCCAAAGGAGGTACTTTCAGACAGAGGAACTAACTTCATGTCTGGTTACTTAAAGGCAATGTGGAAGGAGTGTGGAGTGAACTATAAGTTCACCACACCCTATCACCCACAGTGCAATGGGCTTGTTGAGAGATTCAACAAGACCCTAAAGGGAATGATAAAAGGATTACCTGAAAAGCTCAGGCGTAGATGGGATATCCTTTTACCCTGCTTACTCTTTGCTTACAGAGAGGTCCCACAGAAGGGGGTTGGCTACAGCCCTTTTGAACTTTTGTTTGGCCACCCTGTGAGGGGTCCATTGTGTCTTGTGAGGGAAGGATGGGAGTTGTCTCTCAAAAAGCCCAAACTTGATATTGTGGACTATGTACTTGGTCTCCGCTCCAGGATGGCTGAATACACGGAGAAAGCATCCAAAAATCTGGAGGCCAGCCAAGAATTACAGAAAGCTTGGCATGACCAAAAGGCTGTTCTGACTGAGTATCAGCCAGGACAGAAGGTGTGGGTGTTGGAGCCAGTGGCCCCAGCAGCACTCCAGGCCAAATGGTCTGGACCCTACACCATAATG
The DNA here is from genome assembly GCF_964261635.1 of Lissotriton helveticus. NCBI lineage: Eukaryota > Metazoa > Chordata > Amphibia > Caudata > Salamandridae > Lissotriton > Lissotriton helveticus. Next base: position 1,346,641,362 of record NC_136065.1, read on the forward strand.
GAAAAGAAGGGGGAGGTCACATACATGGTGGACTTGGAAACCCCTAGGAACCCCCACAGGGTGATCCATGTGAACAGACTGAAAGCATTTGTTGACAGGGAAAGCATGGGCTTGCTCATGGCTACAGATGGGGATCAGGAGGAAGAGAGTGACCCTCTCCCAGACCTGCTTTCCCAAAACCCTGATGATGGCTCAGTTGATGGAGTAGCCTTGGCAGGCAGCCTCACTGACCAGCAACAGATGGACTGCAGACAAGTTTTGCAAGCCCATAGACACATGTTTTCACTCACACCCAGTCAGACTACCTGGTGCACCCATGTGGTGGACACTGGTGATAGTCTACCTGTGAAGAATAAAATTTACAGGCAACCTGACCATGTCAGAGATTGTATCGAGGCTGAGGTGCAGAAAATGTTAGAACTTGGAGTGATTGAGCCATCAGAGAGCTCCTGGGCCAGCCCAGTAGTCCTTGTGCCAAAACTTGATACCCAAGATGGAAAGAGAGAAATGAGATTTTGTGTGGACTATAGAGGTCTCAATGCTGTCACTAGGACAGATGCTCATCCCATTCCAAGGGCAGATGAGCTCATTGACAAATTGGCTTCTGCCAAGTTTCTGAGCACATTTGATCTGACAGCTGGCTTTTGGCAAATCAGGTTAGCTGAGGAGTCAAAGGCCAAGACAGCATTCTCTACCCCCAGTGGGCATTATCAGTTTGTGGTGATGCCCTTTGGTTTGAAGAATGCACCTGCCACCTTCGAAAGGTTGGTGAATCAAGTCCTTTCTGGGTTGGATGACTTTTGTGCAGCATATCTAGATGATATTTCTTTCTTTAGCTCTACCTGGGAGGATCACCTGATCCACCTGAAGAAGGTTCTGGAGGCCCTGCAAAAGGCAGGCCTGACTATCAAGGCTACCAAGTGCCAGATAGGGCAGAGCAAGGTTGTGTACTTGGGCCACCTAGTGGGTGGGGGTCAAGTTCAACCATTGGAGAGCAAGATCCAGGCCATACAGGACTGGGCTCCTCCAACTACCCAGACACAAGTCAGAGCCTTTTTGGGCCTGACTGGGTATTACAGAAAATTTGTAAAGAACTATGAGTCCATTGTGACACCATTAAATGACTTGACATCCAAGAAGATGCCCAAAAAGGTTCAGTGGACAGTTAGCTGTCAAAGGGCATTTGATGACCTGAAGAAGGCCATGTGCTCTGCACCAATCCTTAAGAGTCCTGACTACTCCAAACAGTTCATTGTTCAAACAGATGCTTCTGAGTTGGGGGTGGGAGCTGTGCTTTCACAACTTAATATAGATGGTCAAGACCAGCCCATTGCTTTCATTAGCAGAAGGCTGACCCCCAGAGAGAAACGTTGGTCAGCCATTGAGAGGGAGGCCTTTGCTGTGGTTTGGGCCCTGAAGAAGCTGAGGCCATAGTTGTTTGGTACTCACTTCCTAATTCAGACAGACCATAAGCCCCTCTTGTGGCTTAATCAGATGAAGGGTGAAAACCCCAAACTACTCAGGTGGTCCATTTCCCTACAGGGGATGGACTTTACAGTGGAGCACCGCCCAGGGACTGACCATGGTAATGCAGATGGTCTCTCCAGGTACTTCCACTTAGAACATGAAGGCTTATCTGGTCAAGGTTAAGTTTAATGTCCCTGCGTTTGGGGGGAGGGGGGTTGTGTAGGAGAGTAGGGTCTGCTATCCTATGGTCACCCCAATTTTTGCTTTTTGCTTCACTGGTTTTCGACTTAATGTGGCTGTGGGCCTGCTAATCAGACACAGAGCCTGCTGTTCTCTCTCTAAATTCACAGACATGTACTATAGGTACATAACCAATTTGGTACTGGACACCTTGTCAGCCCCTGTACCATGCACTATAGGTGCCCAGGGCATAGGTGCATCCAAGGCCTACCAGGGGCTGCAGCATATCTTTTGCCACCCCTGGCTGGTACTTAAATCGACACAACTGGCTGTTCACACAGCTGGGGCAAGGTGGTGTAATCACCCCTTGCTTAGATATAGTATACCTATATCTAAACCTATATCTGGACACATATATACCTATCAGTCACTCCTATGGCAGGCCTTTACAATCCTGGAGGCAGAGTGCTTGGTTTTATGTGAGATGGTGCTCTAGCATGAGCTGAGCCTGTCTGCAGTGTTCGGAACCATTTCCTTACTGCTGTTCCAGTGATACTGCCATACCATATACTCTTAAGTGCATTATAATCCTCGCGGTTAATGCTAACTTTGGTTTGGCTTTATCAAAACATGTCGTGTTTGGTGTCATACACTTTGGAATACTACCCCCTCGCCAGTTCTGGTGACGGGGGTAGCATTCCACCCTTCTAGAGGGAGAAGACATGTTACTTTACTGAAAACGCGGTTAATCCTAACCAGAGCCCCAGCATCACAAAATGGATGCTGCTGCCACAGACACATGTCTGACCTCCTGCTGCTGACCGAAACTTGGCAGAGGACGCCTGGACAAAGGGTTTCCTGTCACAGGGAGGTGTCACACCACCCCAGAAAGGAGATAGTGGATTGTAGCAGGGAGGGTTGAAAGAAACTAGACACTGCCTGGGGAACACAAGGTGTCACTGGGCAGATTCCAGTCAAACCGGTTCTGGGGCACTCCAGCCCCAGTCTTGGTGGCAAACTGGACAAAGGAAAGTGGTGTAACCACCCCCTTCCTGGGTCCACCCCATAGGAGGGACCTAGCAGGTAATCCAGCCCCCAGATTTGGAATATAGGTGGGAGCAGTGCCAATGCACATCAGATTATCCTGACTGAAACTTATGAAATGAAACTCTGGACCCTTTGACATCCTACTCGACGTAGAAGACTGAAGAATCTCCCTTGTGGTCAAGGAGTGACCACCCTGTGCAAACAGGCACCATCCAGCACCTCGACGTTTGCTTTGTTGCAGTTCCCGCCGGAACTCGAGCGACAGAGATCAACAAGACCCAGCATGTCTGCCTTCTAACAGCCAGATCCACAGTCCCTGCAAAGCTGAGACCCGTGGATGCGACCTGAAGCGTGGGAGCGGCCATCTTGGAGGAACAACGAAGCGCTGACCGTGCAGCACCCGAGGATCCCTCGAAGCTGTGCATTAGAGTTTGAGAAGCTCCAGCCCCGAGCAGCTTGTGCACCAAAGCTCACGCCTCCACACTCGACGAGTGCAGCGTGGGGCCCTTTTGCATCTTCCTGCTCGACACGTTGGTCCGGTCGCTTGCCTGTTGGCTAGTGGCCCCAGAACCGACGAACCTAAGAATTTACAGAGCTGGTCTGGTTGCTCCAGACTGGCCCTCGCTCCCCTGAAAAGGAGCACCCGCTCTGACCTTGCTGGTCCGAGTGTTAAGCCTTCTTTGAATCCTGCGTGGGTTGCCTTTGCCAAGGCTTGTTGACTCCGATCCGGAAGCCGACACCGCCAACAGCGAGAACCTTTGTGGGACAGCTTGTGATCCACTCCAGGACATCCTCGGTGCCCCAAAGTCCACGTGGCAGCGGAGACAAGGCACCCAACATCAACCTGATTGCGCCCGACATTGCCTGGTTCCTTCCTGGTTCCTTCCTGGTCACTGGCTAGTGACCCAGACTCTGTCCCCTCTGCTTTCAGGCACTCATCAACTTCGATCCACCCTTGGATCACACCGGACACTTCTCTTCTGGACGCCTGCAGCATCTTTATCCTCAGGCACCGTCGAACTGCGTGACGAAACCCGACACACATTGGCACCTGTGCACCCGCTTCCTGTGGGTGAGGTAACTTACTAGCGCCGGTGTTCCTACACTGGTACACACCTCTAGTGCCTAAGTCTAAAGTTTGGTAGTCCTAGTCCAGTCAGAAGACTCCTTTTGCAATAACTTTGTAACTTTTACGCACCATTGACTTTACATTGGTGCAAGCCGTGCTTCCCGCACTGCACCCGAATCCCGCAGGCTACTCCCATCCTAACTGCTGTTAGTCCAGTTTAGTCCCAGCGATTCACAAGGCCCTAGGCCTTACCCCCCATCGATTAGTGATTGTTATACCACTTTTTTGATATATGGTTTGAGTGGCCACCGGCCTCATCCAAAACGTGCAACTTGTCTATGTTATACAGTGCTTTTATTTAAACGCTTGTGCTTCATTGCTCATAAAGAGTAGTGGGGATTATTCTAAGAATAAATACATATATTTTGATAATATATAACTTGTGTGGTGTCCTTTCATTTGATATTACAGGATTGTATATGGTAAAACAGCTGGCTTCACATGTCCTCTTGAGTTAAGCCTTTAAGGCTGCTTAGTCCATGCTACCCCTAGGATAGCTTGTCTATAAGGTTGACTTACAACCACCTCCATAAGGGATTGTTTGGACTGATACAGGGTGCCCACAGAACTGTGGACATCATATACCAGGCCAACTTCTCACACCGTTCTACTGTTAGGTCAGTGGAAGTCCAAAATCTTCCTCTCTCGGGAGAGAGCATCCAAGTTGTAGGCGTAGCTAATAGACAGATTAAAACCTCCTTAACACAACCAGTTGAAGTAGAAATTGGAAATTTCAAAGACATGCATCGATTTGTGGTGTGTGATAGTAGCCCCGTAAATCTGTTAGGACGAGACATTTTGTGTAAAATGAACTGTGCCATATACTGTTCACCAGATGGCATAGAACTGCAAAGCCCACATGAAGAAAGCATGTATAAAATGACCATTCTCATGACTGAGGCAGATCAAAATAAGTTGTTTCCAGTGTTTGATCGAGAAAAGATACCTGATGAATTGAAAAAGCCATTGCCTGAATCAGACTATGTAACGTTTGTTGATGGTTCGTGTCTGAGAACAAATGAAGGTGTTCTGAGTGCTGTATACGCAGTCTGCACAGTGGCAGATGTTCTGGAAGCATCTTGTCTGAAAGGAATTCGTTCTGCTCAAATAGCGGAAATGATTGCTTTGATTCGAGCATGTGAACTGGGAAAGGAAATTAAGGTTACCATAGTGACTGATAGTCAGTATGGATTTGGGGTTGTCCATGACTATGGACAACTGTGGTCCCAAAGAGGTTATTTAACTTCTGCAGGATCCCCCATACGTAATGCTGAATTTGAGAGAATGTTGATTGATGCAATTCAATTGCCTGATGAGATTGCAGTAGTGAAATGCGCAGCACATAAGAAGGGGGATGATTATATCACCCGAGGTAACAGGTATGTAGACTCAATTGCAAAATATTGTTCCAAAAATCTAGCATTCATAAATCGGGACAGAAAGGAGGAGCATGTTTCAAGTCCTTTAATGCTAACCACAGTAGTTGAGACTTGGTAGGAAGTGAGGCAAATGCAGGAAGAAGCTGATGAAGAAGAGAAAGACATCTGGCTAAAGGCAGGAAGTAGGCAAAGAGAAGAAGATGACATTTGGGTTTACAAAGGTGAAAGACCAGTAATGCCCGAAAGCATGATCACAAATTTGGCCCGAATGTATCATGGTCAAGCTCATGTTGGAAGAAATGCCATGCTTCGTCTGTTTAGACAGACATGGTACAATCCCAAGTTTAGGATGATTGCTGAAAGCCTGTGCCAGATATGTTTGATGTGTCAGCAATTTAATCCGAACAGAAAAACAATTGTGAGTTTGGGAACCATAGGACAGGAGGGAGGTCCATTTACATGAATGCAGTTGGATTTTATAGAACTTCCACCTTATAAAGGGGCTCAGGTATGTTTTGGTGATCATTTGTCTGTTCTCTCGATGGGTGTAGGCTTTCCGCACGAGGAGGAATGATGGAATAACAGTTGCAAAGTTGCTTTTACGAGAAATTATCCCTAGGTACGGATTTCCAGTAAAGATCGAAACTGATTGTGGAACGCACTTCCAAAATGAACATATGCAAATGATCTGTGAAGCCCTGGACATTCGTCAGAAATTGCATTGTGCTTACAGACCTGATGCTTCAGGGGTAGTTGAACAAGTGAATGGAACAATTAAAAACAGTATTGCAAAAATGTGTTTGGCAACAGGACTGAAGTGGCCAGACGCTTTACCACTTGTTTTGATGACCTTAAGAAGTATACCTGACAGAAAGACTGGACTGAGTCCACATGAGATTTTAATGGGCACAGTGATGAGACAAGCATTTGTACCAGTTGATAAACTGTTAGCTATTAATGATGACATCATACTGGATTACTGCAAAAACTAGTCTGACATGGTGACTTCTGTGTTCCATCAGGTGGGAACTGAATCAAACACGAAAGAGAAAAATCCAGCTCATGATCTAGTTCCTGGAGACTGGGTTCGGATAAAGGTACATCGCAGAAGAAACTGATTGGTGCCTCGCTGGCAGAGACCGAGACAGGTCATATTGGTCAGCACCACTGCAGTTAAATGTGCCGGAGTAAAAAGATGGGTGCACGCAAGCCATACCATCCGTATACCTGAACCGGAGAATCCAAATGATGAAGGTTAAAGCACAACTGATTCTGATTCGGAAGGTGAACCAGAGAGAAATCTAGATACTGAAGCTCGACAAGAACGTCGACATCTGGAAGTATCAGATGCTAGCTCTGCGTCTGAAGGAGAAACTGTCGAAATACAAAATTCTAAAGATCAATCTGAAAATCGAGATTTGGTCAAAATTGACACCAGTAAGGACACTGAGCAATGTGAAAATAAAACCCGGTGATCAAGAGAATACTGAAGAACAGTCTGAAAGCAGGAACCAAAATCCTGACACTGGAAAAGAGGAAATAACTCACGATAAGGATGAGATTCCAAGTACCAGCTATGGAGATGTTCCTAACAGAGTAAAAGAACTGTCAAAAGAGAAAACTGATTCTGAAAAGGAAAAAGATATAACGTTTGTCATAAATGAGACTGTCGAAGAGGCTAAAAGTGAAACTGACGACAGTGCAGATGAAACTCCATTGAGAAAGAGTTTAAGAAAAAGGGCTTGGAGAGTGGAACATAACACCACGGAGGCTAAGACAAAAAGAGTTTGTAAAGGAGATAATTAGCCTAAAGGGAATGATGGACTGAAATGTAAACTGGTTAACAAAGCAAGAAAGCCAGAAGATCAAGTAAATGAAACAACCAGTCAAAAGGAATTGTTGGGGAAAAGAATAGAAGTTGTTCAAATGCCAAAAAGAGTGAGAAGACCGAATCAGAAATACAAGTCACCTAAGTGGTCGTATATTGTTTTGCCCCCAATTGAAGAGATAAACAGTAGCCAAGAGAACTTATGCAGTCCAAAGTCAAATGGGAAAAGTGAGTAAAGAATAGAATTCCAGAGAAAAGTGATAATTGATCAAAGGTACAAGGTAAAGGTAAATCCTGAGATCCTGATATATAAAAAGGACATGGTAAGTGAAAAGTGAAAGCCTATAGGTGACAAAAATCTAAGAGAATTGTAAGACAGATAACTGTTAAAATAAATAAATAAATAAATATGGCAAATAATGACCATAAAATGAAATGTTCTAGCTTTAGAAAATGGTGTAGAATGTGTTCAATATGTACAGGATTATTAATACTCATGTGGCATTCCATTTTAGCTACTGCCATTCCTTTCCAGGGTAATTTAGTGAAGTTAAAACATAATGTGAGTTCAAATGAACAAAATGTTGAATCAAAGTCTAACAAACAGCATGTACATAGACCAGAATTGCATCAAGATAGGTCAATTAGCGATTACACCAAAAATACATTTTCAAGATTGTTATCTGAATATGTTAGGACAATGTATGCTAGTGACTGTTATGTCTGTGTGAAATTCCCTGCATCTGTTTCAGAAGGGGTGACATATCACCATCTTCCACTTACATATGGTGTCACGTGTAGTGTGATTGCAAGCCTGTTTTATCAAACAGGAAAACTAGAATATTATTATTCAAATTCAGATGATGTTTTTGCTAAGTTGAAAATTGTTGATGCTATAAATAAAGTAAATGGATAACTGTTTGGGTGGAGCATTCTGGGCTTAGGTGCTACAAGTGTCAGGGCCCAATTGTGTTGTGGCACATTCCTCGTGAAAGGCTTCACCCAAGAGCCATTGTAAGGGTAAGTATAGAGGAAAATTGAAGAATAGTGCCCTCACGATTTGTCAACAAAAGTTCAAAAAGAAAATTCAAGCGTTCTTTTAAAGTTTCACGTGCGTGGTTTTTATTTTTTGTCACATCTGTGGAAAA